>NW_027361696.1:12020000-12572500 GCF_039654945.1 Dendrobates tinctorius
AGGAAGGGATCTGGGTGACAGTACCCCCTGAGACCTTCAACTTCATCATGAAGGTCCAGCCCCCCGACCAGATGCCAAATTGATCCCGATTTTTTTCGGGACGTCTGTGACTTCCCCGTAGCGGGAAAACCACGTTAGGATGTCCACTCCAGAAAGTGACTTGTTGCAGGTCACAACGGTCACTTTCTTAACGCCATTTTGGCGAGACACCGCCTGCATGGCGAAGTCTCGCCAGCCGGACTCCCCCCTCACCAGCTCGTAATTCGACCAGAAGAGCTCTAACCCCTCCAGCCAAACAAAGCTGATGTCAAAGAGAATGACAGAAGGATGAATCAAGGCAAAGATGTCCGTTGCCCCGAAGCCCATCTTCAGGAGGAGGTCCACCACCCTACTCCTTGGTGGGCAAGCTTCACTGCCCCTCCAACGAAGACGGACCACATTCCTCCAAGCCACCATATGGTTTACCCCTCCCTTCCATCTTGGAAGGTGGGCAAGCCATGTCTCTCCAACCAGACACAGGTCCACCTCTCTAACCTCTGCCATGATCGACCGCTCTCCCTTTTTGAGGGCCTCCAGAAATTGGCGGTGCAAAACTCCGTCCCCGGAGCCCAGAGGCGAGGAAACCCTCAGAGCCCCAGCCGCGACCCCTGCAAAAGTACGGGGTCTCGTGGCTGGGGGGCAGATGGGCCAGCCCCACCTGCCACCGACAACTGTACCATTCACTCCGCCACTCACACCTTCACCCGCATCCATTCCCATATCACCATCACTCATACCACAGTCACTCATGCCGCCATTCACACCACCAGCCGCCCAATTCACACAAACAGCATTTATTTTCTACCTGCCTCTGCTGGGGGCTCCTGCTGATTATTAATCCCTTAATGACAGCCAATACGTCTTTTTACTGACCTGAGATACAAGAGAATATCATCCCCATACAGGTGACAATCCAGCAGCTGTCAACTGTACACTGTAGCTGACTACTTGCTGTATCACAAACGATCACTGTTGGCACCATCCATGTTTGTTTAACCCCTTAGTTGCTGCTGTCAAAAGTGACTACATCAAATAAATGGTTAATAGATTGTGGGGGCTTCCGCTTTAATCTAATTGACACACCAAGATCATGATTGTGTGGTCCTGATGTTTGCCATAGCAGTTCATGGCCAAATAGTGGACTTAAGAGTCTCCTGGCTATAGCGGTCAGCTCAGAAGTCAGAAGTTAGCGACATTTAGGTGGTAAACAAACACTGTTTCATTCCTGCTATAACACTTTGCTGATTCCTGAAAATCACCTGAAGGGTTAATAACCTATCTGACACCAGTTTTCAATATGTCAGGGGGCACTGTTTTTAAAATGGTATCACTTTTGGGGTTTTCCAATATATAGCACCCCCCAAAGTCACTTCAAACCTGGATAGGTCCCTCAAAAAAATAAACTTTTGTAAATTTCCTTGAAAAAAGGAAAAATTACTGCTACATTTTTAAACCTTCTAAAAGGCTAACAAAATAAATTAGCGTTTTAAAAATGGTGCTGATGTACGGCAGACATGTGGGAAATGTTATTTATTCATGTTTTTGTGTGGTGTGACTATCTTGATTAAAGGGATACTCATTCAAAGTTTGAAAATTGTAATTTTTTTTACATTTTTGTCAAATTTCTGATTTTTTTTTTTTATAAACACAAAACATCAACCTAAATTTAACATTATCTTAAATTATAATGTGCCACGAAAAACAATCTCAAAATCAATGGATTTTGTTGAAGCGTTCCAGAGTTATCACCTCAAAGTGACATTGGTCAGAGTTTAAAAAATTGGCCCCGTCACTAAGGAGTTAAAAGTGCTACATGATATTGCACTGCTCCCATTTTTTTTTTTTTACTTTTTCCCCAGGAGTGCTGCCTCCCCTTTAAGAGCCTCAGAGCCGTGCACAGTCATTGCACTTTGCCTGAGCTCAGGAGCTGCAGCACTTCCTGAGTCCTGGGCACCATTTTTTTTTTTTTTTTTTCTCTCTTGAGCAGGCAGGGCCGGGCCGGACACCTCCTCCGCACCCTGCCCCATGCTGGACACACTTGGAACCTGCCACCGGAGTGGCAGGAGCCATGGGCAGGGAGGCCACTCCCCCTTCACGGACTGTGACCGCACAGACAGGGCTGCAGTCGGGGAAACCACGCCCCCCGGTGCCGGCTGCATCGGAACCCCCAGGACAGATCCTGTAACGGAACTGTACCCAGGGGCCACCGGAACCGAGACACTGAAACCATGGGGCACAGCTCCCACATCTGCCACCACTAACCCCCCCCCCCCCCCGCCAGCACAGGCCACTCTCCCTCGGTGTCTAGCAGGGGCTCCCGGCACAGACCCACTGCTGGATCTGTGCACAGGGGTCCCTGACCTAGCCGCAGATGCCGCCAGGGGAGCGACCACCACCTTGCACTGTCTTTTAGGTTGTTGCCTTAACTTAGGCTCCACCCCCTTTTCAGCACTCGCCGCCGGAGATGCGGCCCCGGCAGTCTGCACACTAGGTGCCGGGCCAGTCTCCTCTGCCACAGAGGACTTGGCCTGAGCACCACCAACACCGGAACCATACTCCATATCGCTACCTGAATCTGAGCTACCACCACCAGACATGGCTCCCAGTTCCAGGCTGACCTTCCTCTCCCCATTCCCTTGCTGAGGACCCACCACAGGGCCAGAGCCAGGGTGGGTCGCAGGTTCCGCACAATGGGACAGGGGGGCCCCGGGAGGGTAACATAGACAAACTTGTCTATGGCGGTAGTTTTCGCCTTTTTTTTTTTTTTTTTTCCGCTTTTTCCCCTGCCCAGTTGCCCCATCCTCACAGGTTTCGTGCCCGAAGAACAGTTGATCAAACCGTGTCGGGGACTCCATCCGCTGTATCTGTTGCAGGATGAGGCAGCCCCCCTCACTACTGCTTCCTCTCCATCTTCCCCCCCTCGCTCCCACTTTCCTCCAACATCCTGAAGTCCTGTGGGAGGGCCACCTGTTCGGGGGCTATTCCGCTATGCGATACCTGGTCTTCAGGTGGGAATCGAGCAAAGACCTCACCGCCATCTTCCTACTCCTCTTCCTCCACCTGGTAGGGGCTCCTTGACCCCGCAAAAGACCCACCGATCAAGGCTCTAAACCAGTCATCAGTACGGAGCTTTTCTTCGAAGGGGCCGCTTCCTGCCAAGATCTCTGCTCTCCTCGCCTCCAGCTTGCGTTTGTACCCCTTCAGCCTCTCTACTGCGGCGGAGACCTCAGGTCTTCTAAAGGCCGAGAGCTTGTTTTTAGCAGTCACTCTCGCTGCACTCAACTCCTCCTGGAGTACTTGTAGCTCTTACCCAGCCTCTTCATATTCGCGGGGGTGCGCGTGGATGCGGGAACTGTAGGTGGTGACTGGCTCACCCGCTGCCTTAGAGCCCCATTTAAGGGTGGCCGCACCTCTGCTGGCCACCTTGCTTCCTCCTGGAGATGGAGCCCCCGCAGCCATGGCTTCAAGGGTCTTGCAACCTCCCTGAGGTCCTTTTCTTCCCCGTAGCTTCCTGGGACTGGCTAGATGACGGGCCTCTAGTTGGTGTATGAGGCCTCCCACCCCCAGCCGGCTTGGACCGGGGGGAGGGAGCCAGGGGCTCAGTCCCAGGAACAGGCCTCTTTCCCTGGGAAGGGTTCAGACAAAAGTCCCAGATGGGAACAAAAAAACTTCCCTTCACAAGGAGCTCCTTCCAGCAACAACCTAGCAGCACACAGCTCTCAGCAGGCCTCTCCTCTTCCTCCACCTAAGCTGGAACTATCGGGACTGTCACCACTGCTAGCGGGGGAGATTTCCCCTGGGCAGGAGAAACCCATCTGGTCAGACAGCAGGGGGTGCGGGGTACTTATGGAATCCTGAGCATGGGAACAGAGGAGACTTGGCTTGAGGGCGACAGATGGTTGACCCTCTCCGCAGCTCCTACTGGCAACTCTCCCCCCCCCCCCCCCTCCCGCTTCCTAACCTCTGTGTGCTGACTTAGAGATTATCCCTGATGCTACACTGAGTCACTGTCTATGAACAAATCATTTGATACTGCTGTTTCGCCTGGAATACTGTTGGCACAGCCTAGAGACTACTCTGAGAGACCGCTAACTGTTGTGGGTAGTGCACGTGCTTGCGACCCGTGCCCAGCGCCATTCCTGGAACATTCATCCAGAGGATTGTTTCCACGTGAGAGCGCATTAAAGACAAAGCGGACTGAATCCTTCAGCACTGTCGGGCAACAGTGCTATTCCTTCCTGCGGAACAGAACCAGAGACTTTGTGTGCCATTTGCGACGTCGCTGGGAGATATTCCAGCCTTACCCCTGCCAAAACTTCAACCGATAAGTGCACTGTTTATTTTGCATGTTCCTGTTATCCTTTTTCATTGCCTTCCTGTGTGGAGTATTGCTGTGAGCTACTGTTCAGTAAAAACTGTTAACCCTTCTCTGTCTCCGGTTACTCACTGCATCAGACGAACTGCTTCCTTCTCTTACAGCAGCACAAGCGACCAGGATGGATATATGGGGGGAGCAGCGCAAGGGACCAGGATGGATTTATGGGGGGGGGGCAGCACAAGGGACCAGGATGCATATATATGGGGGAGCAGCACAAGGGACCAGGATGGATAGAATCATAGAATCATAGAATCGTAGAGTTGGAAGGGACCTCCTGGGCCATCTGGTCCAACCCCCTGCTCAAAGCAGGATTCGCTAAATCATCCCAGTCAGATGTCTGTCCAGCCTCTGTTTGAAGACTTCCATTGAAGGAGAACTCACCACTTCTTGTGGCAGCCTGTTCCACTCATTGATCACTCTAACTGTCAAAAAGTTTTTTCTAATATCTAATCTGTGTCTCTTCCCATTCAGTTTCATCCCATTGCTTCTAGTCTTTTCTTGTGCAAATGAGAATAAAGTTGATCCTTCTACAATGTGACAGCCCTTTAGATATTTGTAGACAGCTATTAAGTCTCCTCTCAGTCTTCTCTTTTGCAAACTAAACATTCCCAAATCCTGCAACCTTTCCTCATAAGACAGGGTTTGCAGACCGGTCACCATTCTGGTCGCTCTTTTCTGAACTTGCTCCAGTTTGTTGATGTCTTTTTTAAAATGTGGTGCCCAAAACTGGACACAATATTCCAGATGAGGTCTGACCAAAGAGGAGTAGAGGGAAATAATGACTTCACGTGATCTAGACTGTATGCTTCTGTTAATACATCCTAGAATTGCATTTGCCTTTTTTGCTGCTGCATCACACTGTTGACTCATATTCAGTCTGTGATCTATTAGTATACCCAAGTCTTTTTCACATGTGCTGTCACTTAGCCCTATTCCTCCCATTCTATATATGCTTTTTTCATTTTTATTGCCCAGATGTAGTACTTTGCATTTCTCCCTGTTAAAAACCATTCTGTTAGTTGCTGTCCACTTCTCCAGTTTATTTAAATCTTTTTGAATCCTCTCTCTCTCTTCTCTAGTATTAGCTATCCCTCCTAGCTTTGTGTCATCAGCAAATTTAATCAGTTTACCCTCAATTCCTTCATCTAAATCGTTGATAAAGATGTTGAACAATACAGGGCCCAGGACAGAGCCCTGTGGTACCCCACTTGAGACATTCTTCCAACTGGATGTGCAGCCATTTACGACCACTCTTTGGGTCCGATCACTAAGCCAGTTATGAATCCACCTAACAGTTGCCTTGTCCATTCCATACTTAGTCATTTTTTCAATAAGGATTGTATGAGAGACTTTGTCAAATGCTTTGCTGAAGTCAAGATATACTATATCTACAGCATTTCCTTGATCCACCCAATCAGTGATACCGTCATAGAAGGAAATTAAGTTAGTCTGACATGACTTATTAGTTAGAAACCCATGCTGACTCTGTTAATCACTTCATTCTTATCCAGGTATTGACATACATGTTGTTTAATAATTTGTTCAAAGATCTTTCCTGGTATAGAAGTCAGACTCACCGGCCTATAGTTGCCTGGGTCCACCTTCTTCCCCTTTTTGAAGATAGGAACAACATTTGCTCTTCTCCAGTCTTCTGGCACTTCTCCTGTTCTCCAAGAATTTTCAAAGATTATGGAGAGGGGTTCAAAAATTTCTTCTGCTATCTCCTTCAGTACTCTGGGGTGTAATTCATCTGGACCTGGAGACTTGAATTAATTTAGGTTAGCTAAGTGTTTCCTCACTATCTTTCTGTTTATAGATATCCTGGATTCTTCTATTCCCTTAATAGGACAGTGAATAACAGTTGATGTTGCATTTCCTTTCTGAGAGAAAAATGGGTATATGGGGATATGTGGGGGGGGGGGGCAGCACAAGGGGCCAGGATGTGTGTATATGTATATATATGTATATGTGTGTGTGTGTATATATATATATATATATATATATATATCTATATAATGAGCAGCACAAGGGACCAGGATGGATATATGGGGGGAGCAGCACAAGGGGCCATGATGGATATATGGGGGAGCAGCACAAGGGACTAGAATGGTTATATGGGTAGGGAGCAGCACAAGGAGCCAAAATTTATGGGGGAGAGCAGCACAAGGGACCAGGATGAATATATGAGGAGGAGCAGCATAAGTGACCAGTATTGATGTGTGGGGAGAATCACATGTGGCCAGGTTTGATATATGTGGGGGAGCAGCACAAGGTGCAGAACAAGGGACGAGGATGGATATATGGGGGGAACAGCACAAGGTACCAGGATGGATATATATGGGGGAGCAGCACAAGGGAACAGGATGGATAAATGGGAGTGGCAGGACAAGGGACCAGGATGGATATATGTTGGGAGCAGCACTAGGGACGAAGATGAATAAATAGGGGGCAGAACAAGGGACCTGGATGGATATATGGGGGGGAACAGCACAAGGTAATAGGATGGATATATGGAGGGGAGCAGAACAAGGGACCGGGGTGGATATATGGGGGGCAGGACAAGGGAACATGATATATGGGGTGAGCAGTACAAGGAACAGGATGGATATATGGGGGAGTAGAGCACAAGGGAACAGGATGAATCTATGGAGTGGCAGGAAAAGGGACCAGGATGGACATATGGGGGAGTAAAACAAGGGACGAGGATGGATTTATGGGGTAAGCAGTACCAGGGACAGGATGGATATATGGGGGAGCAGCACAAGGGACCAGGATGAACATATGGGGGAGCAACAGAAGGGAGCAGGATGGATAAATGGAGTGGCAGGACAAGGGACCAGGATGGATATACTGTATGTTGGGAGCAGCACTAGGGATGAGAATGGATAAATGAGGGGGCAGAACAAGGGACACCTGGATGGATATATGGGGGGAACAGCAAAAGGTAATAGGATGGATATATAGAGGGGAGCAGCACAAGGGACCAGGATGGATATACTGGGGGCAGGACAAGGGAACAGGATATATTGGGTGAGCAGGGACAGGATGGATATATGGGAGGGGAGCCGGACAAGGATGTAAATAAGGGGGGGGAGGGTCAGGATGGATATATGGGGGACAGAACAAGGAACGTATGGGAACCAGGATGGATATATGGGAGGGCAGGACAAGGGACAAATGTGGGCCAGGATGGAAATCTGGGGCCCAGGCTGCAGATATTGAGACCAGACTTGGGCATATTATAAAATAAAGGGGCCCAGAATGATGACCATGTTAGGCTGGTTTCACATTTGCGTTTTATCGCGCAGCGTATTGTGCGCTATCGGTCGCACGCGCATTTGTCCCCTATATTTAAAATAGCGTGCGCAGTGTCTAGCGATTGCACGCAGGCCTCAGCGTTTCAGTGCGCTGCGCATTTTCCATGTATGCGATCAGACGCTACATGTTGCATTTTTTGGTCCGCCCAACGTCGTTAAAAATGCTCATGCGCGCGTCAGCACACGCAATGCGCAAAAAAATAGTATTAGTCTATGTGCGAGCTGACGTGCGCTGTATAGTGCGCATGTCAGCGCTTTGCGAGCGCGTGCGATTTCAGAGTAAACAATATCTAGACACTGTCTAAATCCAGCCCCTCAACAAGAAACATTGTTTTGGAGCATGGGAGATAAAAGGAGGGCTTTGTAGTGCCACCTCATCACTCTCCAGACATACTGCAAGAAGAAAAGACACCCACCCAGCCAGAGGTCATATCTTGGATCACAGCAGCTTAATGTGAGTATAATTTTTCTGTGAGCCTGTGCTTTCAAATATATAATGTGTACTGTTTATTTTTTTATTTTGCTAGAATGTCTTCTGGATCCGAATACTCACCAGCAGCGGAAGAATTGGCAGACGCAGAGCGTGAGGTGAGTAGTTTGCGGTCTTGTGAAGTGTACCCGCCTGTCCAAGTGTTTATTTATTTTCTTTTAGAGACCTCAGCATCGGACCAGCCAAGTGAGGGTGAGCAGCGTACACAAAGCACGGCGGGAAGGAGACGCACGGTAGGAAAGTTTTTTCCCTAATATTTTTTTTTTTTTTTTTAATTAAATTTTTGGATTCTGGTTTTTCGGTCCAGCTTTTCTCCCCTTTTTTTTTTTTTTTTCTTCTCCATCACCCCTCTCCATAAATGCAAAGATTCTAAATGTATTTCTTTTCTAGGTTCCACAACAGGATGAGGACGTCTATCTAGACAATGAGCAACTCATCAGCCAGGAGCGTGTCCCGTTGTGGGACAGCCGTGACCAGCAGTACAATGACATTGTGGTGACCCGGCGGCTATGGAATGAAGTGGTTGCAGCATTGATGGAGGGCTGGGACAGCGCCTCTGCAACTGTCAAAAAGGCGTTCAGTAAGTATTTCTCGGTTGTGTGATGCTGCATTGACTCTTGATCCTGATGATACATGTGAGTTTACGGCAAGAGATCTGCTTGCAATAAACACACGTGTCCTCAGGTTCAATAGTGTACGCATTGTGCATTGTCATGCTGTGTCTTTTTAATGGTTCACTCTTGATCCTGATGATACATGTGTGTTTACTGCAAGAAATCTGCTTGCAGTAGACACACGTGTCCTCTGGTTAAATAGTGAATGCATTTTTATTTGAATTATTGGTGATTCAGCATTGATGACAACTCAGGTGTGTGGTAATACAGATACCATCATTGTGTGGTACAACCTAATTCTTTTTTTCTTTTCCATTGTTTCAACAGTGAACAAAGTCCGCACACGTTGGCGCTCGATGAAGGACCGTTTCAACACTGATGTTCATGCTGAGGGGCAGGTTCGCAGTGGCTCTTCTGCAAGGACAAGAACCAAGTACCGCTATCATCGGGCCTTGGAATTCTTACGACCAGTACTTGCCACCAGAGCGTAAGTATTTTTTTTTTTTTTTTTTGGCTTAACCCTAATTTATATTCCACAGCTGATCCGTCTTGTTAATGCTGGATACTTATGTTTACCTTTTTTTTCCGCAGCACCTGGAGCAGCACCCTGCAACCTGTCACGGAAGCGGTTCATCGATCGACCTCGGACCCGTCCCAGCCATCCGACAGCCAGGAAGCAAGTTGCAGGTCAGCAACAAAGACAGCTGGTGGCCAGGAAGCTGGTCAATCAGGTGTTTCCCTGTCCCAGGTCCCTGCCACTGGTTATGCGAGCACTACCCGCCAGCGGCAGAGGGCCTCGGACAGGCCTGTTTTGCCAGAGTTCATGTACTTGAGCGAGGCCTTTCATGCCAGTCTCAAGACTATGTCCGAAAGAGTGGAAAGTGGATTTTCTCTAATGGAACGTGGTTTTAACTACATGGAACACCGCTTCCACTCTTCCACACAGCTCCTTGACTGGCTTGAGGCCGACCTCAATAGACCAGCGCATCATTTCTTTAGTAAAATTGAACGGGGCATGGCTGATACCTTAGTCCTGAGCAACAGCTGAGTGTGTTACACGCCTGCAACACTGCTTACTTGCAGGCTATGCAGCAGAATCAGTACGTGCAGCAGTCAGTGTTGTCATTCCCACCTGTGCCACCACTGACTCGCTTCACCTGAGTACCGACTTCTGCTGCATATCGTTGCTACCTGCATTCCTAGCCAAGCTGGGCACCACTACACCACACCAATGTCGAGTGCTGCTGGACACTCCACCCCCGCCGCTACCACCATGTCATTCGCTGCTTCTGTCTGGAGCACCAGTACTGCCACAGTTACCACATCTTGGCGCACCTCCAGTGCTAAATCTCGTTGGGCCACCACCTCTCCACCTGTTCGCACAGAAAGAACCTCTCCGGATCAGAGCACCGCCACTTCTCCAATGTATGAGAGCACCACCACAACTCCGCACCATACAAGGAGCACCCCAACCACCACTCTTCAGAGGACCACCACCACCACCACATCTCCTCATAGGAGCACCGCCACCACTACTCTTCAGAGGATCACCGCCAACATTTCGCCTCCTCATAGGACCTCCAAAACTACACATCAGAGTAGCACTGCCACCACTTCACCAGATCGGAGCACCGCCCACACTTCTCCCACCAGAAGCACCAGGCGTAATTCACCTTCCATGAGCACCGACACCACCATTTCACCTACAAGGAGCATCGCCAGCATCTCCACCGAGCACCCAGGGGAGACGCTCATTCTGTTTTTTATTCACATCGTCCACGGACCAGCAGCTCTAGGCGGTCAAGCCATGGAAGGCGGTCACACGGTGGAAGTCGGTCCAGGCAGGTGACTCCTGCCCTAAGGAAGAAAAAACAAAAGACTTTGTTACTCAATCCCCCCTCTCCTTCCAATGTTTCACAACCTTCCTCCTTTATCATGCCTGACCTCCCTTCCCCCAGTAATTTAGTAGCACCTTCACCTAGAACCCCTTCCTCAGTTTCCAGCCGTTCATCCTCTCTCCACACCCCCAAAGTATCCAACACTTCTCCCAAACGTCCTTCAAAGTGAAAATAATTTTATTAAAAAAAATAAATATTGAATATTTTGTGTTCAAATAATGTTTGGTTAATGTGTCTTTCAACGCCTACACACACTGCGCCGTACACTTTTCTTTTTTGTGTACACACAGCTCCAGAAATGACACGTTTCGTGTGTCAATTTTGGAGATATGTATTTGCAAACAAGAAAAATCTGACGTGCATTTTTTACATGGCCTTAGTGTCTTTGCTCCAGGTAGACGTAATAGATGATGGTGTTGATTGCAAGGACTATCTATTGTTACCTTGATGAGTATCCTTATCAGTTAATCTACTATGGTGTTTTGTAACATCATTTTATTGTTTGGAATACAATCCAAGGTTATTATAGATAGACCTTGTAAATCAGGGTTCCCCAACTCCAGTCCTCAAGGCCCACCAACAGATCATGTTTTCAGGATTTCCTTACTGTTGCTCACGTGATAATTGCATCACCTGTGCAATACAAAGGGAATCCTGAAAAAATGATCTGTTGGTATAACTTGAGGACTGGAGTTGGTGAACGAAGTTCTAAACAACCTCATACTCTATTTAATGTGTGTGAAAATACACGTCATATGGTCATGAACCTGGCGTTGTATCATTCTTTGAAGAAAAAACATACAGGTCTAAACACAGGCTTTTTATTAACATACACAACACATAAAAATTAGGTTACACCATTTGCTCTTGCCAGGCCACCCGTCCAACATCAGAGGTGAAGTAGTTTGCAAACTGGTCCCTCATTTGCCCTACTTCCAACAGATGACCGTAGAGGGTGCTGATTAAATTCAGGCAAGGGGTTAGGAGAGGAATCATCTAGTTCAAAACTAGGGTGCTCTCTATCCATCACAAAATTGTGTAGAACAACACAGGCCTTCACCACCTCATCCACAGTTTCTAGTTTAATGACTGTGGAGAGAATTCGCCATCTGGATACTAGTTTACCAAAGGCACACTGTACAGTTCTTCTGGCCCTGGTCAGGGCCGCACCTATAATGAGGCGATTTGCACCAGCTGCTCAAGCGGCAGGGGGCGGCATTATGCGCTCCTCTACCCGCAGCACCTACAATTTAGCCTCTGCACGCTGATGCTGCGGTCGTGCAAGAGGCTGTAATTGATGCGGTCACAGGAGGGAAGGTGTCAGGGCCCCCTGATCATGTGACTCATGACTCCTCCTGTGACCTCATCTCAGGTCCTGTGCGCATCATTTCTTGGTTTATGCAGGACTGCTGTCTGTCATCGTGAGTGAGCTACTTGTGTGTGTGAGCTGTGATACATGCGTGTGTGAGTTGTGTGATACATGCGTGTGTGAACTGTGTGAGCTGTGATACATGCGTGTGAGCTGTGATACATGCGTGTGAGCTGTGTGTGAGTTGTGTGATACATGCGTGTGTGAGTTGTGTGATACATGTGTGTGAGCTGTGTGAGTTGTGTGATACATGTGTGTGTGAGCTGTGTGAGTTGTGTGATACATGTGTGTGTGAGCTGTGTGAGTTGTGTGATACATGTGTGTGTGAGTTGTGTGATACGTGTGTGTGTGTGAGCGAATTGTGTGATACGTGTGTGTAAGTTACTTGTGTGAGCGTGAGCTACTGGTATGTGAGCTGTGTGTGATACGTGAGCGCTGTGTGTGTGATACGTGTGAGCTGTGTGTGATACGTGTGAGCTGTGTTTGTGTGTGATACGTGTGAGCTGTCTGTGTGATACGTGTGGGGTGTGATACATGTGAACTGGGTGTGTGATACGTGTGAGCTGTGTGTGTGATACGTGTGAGCTGTGTGTGCTGTGTGTGTGTGTGATACGTGTGAGCTGCGTGCGATACGTGTGTGTGTGTGATACATGAGCCATGTGTGCGTGAGCTACGTGTGTGTGTGTGTGTGTGTGTGTGTGTGTGCGTGCTAAAGCAAAAGTTGGCACAACCTGCCAGTGTTCTACGATTTGGGTGAGGACATTCATTGTATGTGGGCTGGTGAATTTTTTTTGTCAGGGCTGCTTTTTGGTCTTAGCCCGGCCCTGTGTAAGGAGCAGAGCTGCATGTGTGCGAGGTGTAAGGAGCAGAGCCGCGTGTGTACGAGGTGCACGGAGAGGAGCCGTGCGTGTGTACGAGGTGCACGGAGAGGAGCCGTGCGTGTGTACGAGGTGCACGGAGAGGAGCCGTGCGTGTGTACGAGGTGCACGGAGCGGAGCCGTGCGTGTGTACGAGGTGCACGGAGCGGAGCCGTGCGTGTACAGAGCAGAGATGTGTACGGAGCTGAGCAGCGCATGTGCGAGGTGTACAAGGTGTATGGAGCAAAGCCGCAGGTGTACAAGGTTTACGGAGCAGAGCCATTTGTGTACAAGGTTTACAGAGCGTGGCCACGTGTGTACAAGGTGTACGGAGCAGAGCCGCATGTGTACGAGGTGTATGGAGCAGAGCCATGTGTGTACTGAGTGGAGACGTGTGTGTGCGAGGTGTACAGAGCGGAGCTGTGTGTGTGCGAGGCATAAAAAGCGGAACCATGTGTTTATGATGTGTGCAGAGCCATACGTGTACAAGGTGTATGGTGGGGAGCATTCATACCTCCCAGCGGGACAGTCCCGATTTTGAGAGAGATTCTGTCCAACTACCCCAGCTGGGAGCTTACTTTTCACGCGGACACAGGACTACACGGCGGACCCCCGCGGAGTACTTTAAAATTCGCACGTGACGTTCTACCGGAAGTGATGTGCAAGAAGCTGAACGGAAATTAGGTAATTTCGGGAGGAGATTGTGGCAGAACCATGGAGGCACTTCAGGGAATGTTTCAGATCCATCATTGTGTCGTCCTCCAACAGCGTGGATAGCAGGATCGCCTTGGACTCGGGGTTGCCGGCCATGTAAGCGGATCATATGTCCTGTCCTAGTATCTTTATAGAATCTTTCTCTCTTTGTTTCTTTATCTCTCTAATCTTTCTTTTCTCTCTCTTGGCTCTTTCTTTCTCTCTGTTTCTTTCCTTCTTTCTTTCCCCTCTTTCTCTCTCTCGTCTTTCTTTCTTTCCCCTCTTTCTTTTTCTCGTTGTTTCTTTCTTTCTCTCTCTCTGTGTTTTTTTTCTCTCTGTTCTTTCTTTTCCTCAGTACCAGTCAGTGTGCCCACAGTACCAGTAGAATAAGATGGGTAGGAAACTAGGTGGCACTTGTCATATTGAGCCTCTCATACTTTTTACTGGTGTATAATCATATGCCCTCAGCATCCCCATAAAGTGGGCCAGCCCCAGACAACAGGGTACAAGCAAATCACTATTACTATCAGTCCAAGTGTACAATTATATACGTAAAGTTAATGATGTCCCTGTGCCAAGCAGTGTGGAGGATCAGAATACACTGAGGAGACCAGAGCAGCGGGGTTTGGGGAGAAGAATTATATGGGGCCCATTATACTGTATGAAGTAATATATGGTGGCCATTGTGCTGTATGAAGTTATATATGGGGACCATTATACTGTATGACGTAATATATGGGGACCATTATACTGTATGACGTAATATATGGGGACCATTATACTGTATGACGTAATATATGGGGACCATTATACTGTATGAAGTAATATATGGGGACCATTATACTGTATGAAGTAACATATGGGGACCATTATACTGTATGAAGTAATATATGGGGACCATTATACTGTATGAAGTAATATATGGGGACCATTATACTGTATGAAGTAATATATGGGGACCATTATACTGTATGAAGTAATATATGGGGACCATTATACTGTATGAAGTAATATATGGGGACCATTATACTGTATGCAGTAATATATGGGGACCATTATACTGTATGAAGTAATATATGGGGACCATTATACTGTATGAAGTAATATATGGGGCCCATTATACTGTATGAAGTAATGTATGGGGCCCATTATGCTGTACGAAGTAATGTATGGTGCCTATTATTCTGTACGAAGTAATATTATTGGGCCCATTATACTGAATGAAGTAATATATGGGACCATTATACTGTATGAAGTAATATATGGGGCCCATTATACTGTATGAAGTAATATATGGGGCCCATTATACTTTATGAAGTAATATATGGGGCCCATTATACTGTATGAAGTAATATATGGGGCCATTATACTGTATGAAGTAATATATGGGGCCCATTATACTGTATGAAGTAATATATGGGGACCATTATACTGTATGAAGTAATATATGGGGACCATTATACTGTATGAAGTAATATATGGGGCCCATTATACTGTATGCAGTAATATATGGGGCCCATTATACTGTATGCAGTAATGTATGGGGCCCATTATACTGTATGAAGTAATGTATGGGGCCCATTATACTGTATGAAGTAATATATGGGGCCCATTATACTGTATGCAGTAATGTATGGGGCCCATTATACTGTATGCAGTAATGTATGGGGCCCATTATACTGTACGAAGTAATGTATGGGGCCCATTATACTGTACGAAGTAATGTATTGGGCCCATTATACTGTATGAAGTAATATATGGGGCCCATTATACTGTATGAAGTAATATATGGGGCCCATTATACTGTATGAAGTAATATATGGGGCCCATTATACTTTATGAAGTAATGTATGGGGCCCATTATACTGTATGAAGTAATGTATGGGGCCCATTATACTGTATGAAGTAATATATGGGGACCATTATACTGTATGAAGTAATATATGGGGCCCATTATACTGTATGAAGTAATGTATGGGGCCCATTATACTGTATGCAGTAATGTATGGGGCCCATTATACTGTACGAAGTAATGTATGGGGCCCATTATACTGTACGAAGTAATGTATTGGGCCCATTATACTGTACGAAGTAATGTATTGGGCCCATTATACTGTATGAAGTAATATATGGGACCATTATACTGTATGAAGTAATATATGGGGCCCATTATACTGTATGAAGTAATATATGGGGCCCATTATACTGTATGCAGTAATGTATGGGGCCCATTATACTGTATGCAGTAATGTATGGGGCCCATTATACTGTATGCAGTAATATATGGGGCCCATTATACTGTATGCAGTAATGTATGGGGCCCATTATACTGTATGAAGTAATGTATGGGGCCCATTATACTGTATGAAGTAATATATGGGGCCCATTATACTGTATGCAGTAATGTATGGGGCCCATTATACTGTATGCAGTAATGTATGGGGCCCATTATACTGTACGAAGTAATGTATGGGGCCCATTATACTGTACGAAGTAATGTATTGGGCCCATTATACTGTATGAAGTAATATATGGGACCATTATACTGTATGAAGTAATATATGGGGACCATTATACTGTATGAAGTAATATATGGGGCCCATTATACTTTATGAAGTAATATATGGGGCCCATTATACTGTATGAAGTAATATATGGGGCCCATTATACTGTATGAAGTAATATATGGGGCCATTATACTGTATGAAGTAATATATGGGGCCCATTATACTGTATGAAGTAATATATGGGGCCCATTATACTGTATGAAGTAATATATGGGGCCCATTATACTGTATGCAGTAATGTATGGGGCCCATTATACTGTACCAAGTAATGTATGGGGCCCATTATACTGTACGAAGTAATGTATTGGGCCCATTATACTGTATGAAGTAATATATGGGACCATTATACTGTATGAAGTAATATATGGGGCCCATTATACTGTATGCAGTAATGTATGGGGCCCATTATACTGTATGAAGTAATGTATGGGGCCCATTATACTGTATGAAGTAATATATGGGGCCCATTATACTGTATGCAGTAATGTATGGGGCCCATTATACTGTACGAAGTAATGTATGGGGCCCATTATACTGTACGAAGTAATGTATGGGGCCCATTATACTGTACGAAGTAATGTATGGGGCCCATTATGCTGTACGAAGTAATGTATTGGGCCCATTATACTGTATGAAGTAATGTATTGGGCCCATTATACTGTATGAAGTAATATATGGGACCATTATACTGTATGAAGTAATATATGGGGCCCATTATACTGTATGAAGTAATATATGGGGCCATTATACTGTATGAAGTAATATATGGGGCCCATTATACTGTTTGCAGTAATATATGGGGCCCATTATACTGTTTGCAGTAATATATGGGGCCCATTATACTGTTTGCAGTAATATATGGGGCCCATTATACTGTTTGCAGTAATATATGGGGCCCATTATACTTTATGAAGTAATATATGGGGCCCATTATACTGTATGAAGTAATATATGGGGCCCATTATACTGTATGAAGTAATATATGGGGCCCATTATACTGTATGAAGTAATATATGGGGCCCATTGTACTGTATGAAGTAATATATGGGGCCCATTATACTGTATGGAGCATTTTATGGGGCCCATTATGCTGTATGCAGTAATATATGGGGCCCATTATACTGTATGAAGTAATATATGGTGCCCATTATACTGTATGGAGCATTATATGGGGCCTATTATGCTGTATGCAGTAATATATGGGGCCAATTAAACTGTATGAAGTAATATATGGTGCCCATAATACTGTATGGAGCATTATGTGGGGATAAGGGATGACTTTGTTTGTTGTGGATCTGACCGCTGGGACCCCCATGATCCTGGGAAACGTAGCTTTGAAGAGCACCATGTAAATGGAGCTGTGGTCAGTCATACACACTGTGGTGCCATTCACATGTGGCTCTTCAAATAACTCCTTAAAGAGAGTGATGAGGGGACGACAAAGTATAGCAGAAATTCACTGATCGGGGTGAGGAGTGCTATAGTTTGTGGGCTGGTGGGATTTGTGTGGCAGGGCTGCATTTTTGTCCCAGTCCGGCCCTGTGCCAGGCCTACCATTACCATTATTGACCCTTGTTCTGGATACTTCTGTGTTGTTCTTCTATGTACGTGTGATGGCGCTGATATCCTTGTGTTTGGACACCTTTTTTTTTTTTCTATTTATCTAAATCAAAATGTCCACTACTGTACTCAGTTTTACAGGATAGATATGAGAATTTACTTTGTGTGTGTGGGGGGGGAGTCATTTTGCTGTTCGCCTCAGGCAGCAGAGAGGCTAGGTTCACCCCTGGCCCTGGTCAACCTGTAATTAAAAATTCTTTTAGTGTGGTCCAAGTCCTGACTGGAGTATGGTTTGAGCAGGTGTTGGCACATCTGGAATGCCTCATCCCCAACCATTACAAATGGCTGTGGCAGACCTTCGGTGTGGGGAAGAGGCCGTGGCATGGGGAAATTGAACTGGCTGCCATACAACCTCCGGCCCATGTCTGAGTTCTTAAAAGCCTGGGAGTCATTTCCACACCCAAATGCCCCAATGTCCACTGCAACAAACAGACAGTCTGCATCAGAAATGGCCATTAGTACTGTAGAGAAGTACTTTTTATAGTTGTAGTACTCTGATCCAGTTCTCTTGGGTTTCATAATCCTGATGTGTTTCCCATCCACCGCACCCAAACAATTAGGGAAATTGCAGACTGTCCAGAATCTTTCTGCATTTTCAAGCCACTTTTCTGCGGTGGGCAGGGGCATAAATTCTGGACAGAGAACGTCCCACAAAGCCCGGAAGGTGACTGCAACTATTCCAGACAAGGTGGAGATTCCACGCCGGTACTGGAAGTGCAGAGAAGAGAGGGTCTCTCCAGTAGCCAGGAATCTGGGACACAAAGAAACATATAGGGTATAGGGATTTTTAACACATTAAAAAAAAAAAAAAAGGGGGCACACCAATAAATAGATATGCATCCTTTCTTTAACCCATTTCCTTCATTGGACGTAATATTCCGTCCATGTGCCCTGGGCCCTAATTACCATGGATGGAATATTACATCATAGCGATAAGCGGCACCCACATGGGTGACACCCGACACGTTAACCCCTTGTACACCGCGATCAAACACGATCGCGGTGTACCGGGGGTTAAAGGGAAGCATCGGCAGGGAGGGGGCTCCCTCCGTGCTTCCCTGAGCCCCCCACGGCAGCGCAATGTGCAGCACTGCTGCAAGGGGCTCCTTCCCTGCAGGCCCCCGGATCCAATATGGCGGCGGGGACCTCCCGGGGCCTGCAGGAAGCTGACCTCCTCACTGCCCGCAGAGCGCAGGCATGAGGAAGCCTGCAGCAGTGCCTGTGACAGATCGCTGATCTGTCACAGCGATCTGTGATGTGACAGATCAGCGATCTGTCACATGACAGTTATGTCCCCCCTGGGACATTGTAATAATGTAAAAAATAAAAGTGTAAAAATAATTTTTAAAAAATCGCTAAGTAAATTAAAAAAAAAAAAAAAAAAAAATTCCCCAATAAATTCATTTTTTGGAAATAAAAAAAACAAACAATAAAAGTAAACATATTTGGTATCGCCGCGTCCGTAGCTACCCGCCCTATAAAACTGTCCCATTAGTTAACCCCTTAAGCGAACCCCTTAAAAAATAAAAAACGAAGCAAAAAATAATGATTTATTATCATACCGCCGAACAAAAAGTGCAATAATGCGCGATCAAAAAGACGCATATACGTAAATATCCATGGTACCGCTGAAAACGTCATCTTGTCCCGCAAAAAACGAGCCACCACACAGCATCAGCGAAAAAATAAAAAAGTAATAGCTCGCAGAATAAAGCGATGCAAAAATAATTATTTTTTTATATAAAATTGTTTTCATTGCATAAAAGCGCCAAAACATAAAAAGACATAAATAAGGTATCGCTGTAACCGCACTGACCCGAAGAAGAAAACTGCTTTATCAATTTTATCGCACGCGGAATGGCGTAAACGCACCACCCAAAAGAAATTCATGAAACGCTGGTTTTTGTGAATTCTGCGTCCCAAAAAACGAAATAAAAAGCGATCAAAAAATGTCACATGCCCAAACATGGTACCAATAAAAACGTCAACTCGTCCCGCAATAAATAAGACCTCACATGACTCTGTGGGTCAAAATTTTGAAAAATTATAGCTCTCAATATGTGGTGATGCAAAAACTATTTTTACAATAAAAAGCGTCTTTTAGCGTGACTGCTTCCAAATATAAATACCGCCATAAATAGTAAATCAAACCCCCCGTTATCACCCCCTTAGTTAGGGAAAAATAATATTAAAAAAATGTATTTCCATTTTCCCATTAGGGTTAGGGCTAGGGTTAGGGCTTGGGGTGTGTTGAGGTTAGGGTTGAAGTTAGAATTGGGGGTTTCCACTATTTGCGCACATCAGGTGCTCTCCAAATGCAACATGGCGTCTGATCTCAATTCCAGCCAATTCTGCGTTGAAAAAGTCAAATGGTGCTCCTTCCCTTCCAAGCTCTGCCATGCACCCAAGCAGTGTTTTACCCCCTCATATGGGGTATCAGCCTACTCAGGACAATTTGCAAAACAACTTTTGGGGTCCTATTTCTCCTGTTGCCCTTAGGAAAATAAAAAATTGGGGGCAAAAATATCATTTTTGTGGAAAAAAAAATTTTTTTTATTTTCACGCCTGGGCGTTATAAACTTCTGTGAAGCACTTGGGGGTTCAAAGTTCTCACCACACATCTAGATAAGTTCCTTGGGGGATCTAGTTTCCAAAATGGTGTCATTTATGGGAGGATTCCACTGTTTTGGTACATCAGGGGCTTTCCAAACGCGACATGGTGTCCGATCTCAATTCCAGCCAAAATGTCAAATGGCGCTGCTTCCCTTCCGAGCTCTGCTATGCGCCCAAATAGTCATTTACACCCACACATGGGGTATCAGCGTACTCAGGACAAATTGCACAATAACTTTCAGGGTCCTGTTACCCTTGGGAAAATAAAAATTGGGGGTGAAGAGATCATTTTGTGGAAAAAATGATTTTTTAATTGTACCGCTGTACGTTATAAACTTCTGTGAAGCCCTTGTGGGTTCAAAGTTCTCACTACATATCTAGATAAGTTCCTTGGGGGGTCTAGTTTCCAAAATGGGGTCACTTGTGGGGGGTTTCCACTGTTTAGGTACATCAGGGGCTCTGCAAACCTGACATGGCGTCCGATCTGAATTCCAGCCAATTTTGCATTGCAAAAGTCAAACGGCGCTCCTTCCCTTCTGAGCTCTGCCATGCGCCGAAACAGTGGTCCCCCCCCACATATCGGGTATCAGCGTACTCAGGACAAATTGCACAATAATTTTTGCAGTTCAATTTCTCCTGTTACCCTTGGTAAAAGAAAAAAAATTGAACCTGAATTATTTTTTTTGTGAAAAAGTTAATGTTCATTTTTTTTTTAAATATTCAAAAAATTCCTGTGAAGCACCTGAAGGGTTAATAAACTCCTTGAATGTGCTTTTGAGCACCTTAAGGGGTGCAGTTTTTAGAATGGTGTCACTTTTGGGTATTTTCTATCATATAGACCCTTCAAAGTGACTTCAAATGTGATGTGGTTCGTAAAAATAAAATGGTGTTGCAAAAATGAGAAATCGCTGGTCAACTTTTAACCCTTATAACTTCCTAACAAAAAAAAATTTGGTTCCAAAATTGTGCTGATGTAAAGTAAACATGTGGGAAATGTTACTTATTAAGTTTTTTATGTGCCATATCTCTGTGATTTAAGGGCATAAAAATTCAAAGTTGGAAAATTGCGAAATTTTCAACATTTTCGCCAAATTTCCATTTTTTTCACAAATAAACGTAAGTTATATGAATGAAATTTTATGACTAACATGAAGTACAATATGTCATGAGAAAACATTGTCAGAATCACCAGGATCCATGGAAGCGTTCCAGAGTTATGGCCTCATAAAAGGACAGTGGTCAGAATTGTAAAAATTGGCCTGGGAGGTAACGTGCAAACCACCCTTGGTAGTGAAGGGGTTAAAAAAAGGCCTCAAACCAATGCAGCATACTTTTGTTAAGTACATGGCAGATCAAGAATTCTGCCATAATATACTACTACATCAAAGAACCAATACTATCATGCAGTCAGTGGTTACGTACCGTAATGTGACCAGGAGCCGTTCCTCGGGAGGAATCGCACGACGGAGCTGTGTGTCCGGTCTACGGATGACATCTTGTACACGACCAAGTAAATACATGAAGCTTTGTTGGGACATCCGTGTGTAATCCGTAAATTTATCCGGGTTTGCCTGTAGCTCGCTGTAGAGGGTGTGGTAAGCTCCACGGTTCTCCCGGAGTTCAACAATAGGATGAATCCACAAACGCCGCCGCTGCCGTCTTTGCTGTCTCTCTCTCTCTTTGTTCATGGCAAGCAACTGCGTAAGCTTGAGCCATCCTGATGTCCAGATCCAAGTTGAAGTGAAAGCTCTTCCAGCGCAGATCCATGTCTTCATCAAAAACTGCTAGCAACTGGGAAGAATAGCTGTAAAGTGGGTCTAGATAAGGAATTCCAATAACACACGCCCACTGCTGTCCAATTGGTGGAGTATATTGGTCAATGATTTTGTGACATTATGCGCAATAATCACGCAAACGCATGCAAAACGCATATAATCACTGCTTTTTTTGGCTTTCAGCACACTATTATGTTCCAAAAAAAGCTGCGTTTACAAGCGTTTGAAAGCGTTTTTTGTATGCGTTTGATGTGCGTTCCAAACGCGCAAAAAAAGCTAGTGTGAAACTAGCCTTATATTAGGTTTTGGTGACAAGTGGGGAACATAATTTATTTAGGGTCCAATTAGGGATATTATTACTGCTGTAATATACTTTACTTTTTAGGAAACTATTTTCCATTGAGGGTCAAAAGGGGTGTCCTTTACATTGCAGGGTGACACGTCACTTTTTCTCCATCTGACAGTGTAGAAGTAGGGGGAAAAAGTGGGAAATGTGCACTGGAAGTGATCAACTATTGATGACTGTTTTTTTTATTTTTTTGCAGAGACAAGTATGGCTGGAAGAAGTGATGGCAGTCTGTGCTGGATGAAGAAAAGCGAAGATGGAGGACTTGAACTGCAGATGTCACTGGTGAGTCAGTGTATTATCTGTACACTATACAAAATATACTCTATACAGAGTTCCTGTGTATAATGTCACTGGTGATCACTGTATTACCTGTACACTATACACAGAGCTCCTGTGTATGTTACTGGTGATAACCTGTACGCTGACGCTATATACAGAGCTCCTTTGTGTAATGTCACTGGTGATCCATGTTGAAAGGAAAACACCTGCACACGAGAGTACTGGGGGGAATACGAATATCACTCCGCCGTCACCAATCTGACGGAGCTTACACAGTCGCAGCTCTCTGGCATACCCCTTACCCCCCAGATCAGTCATGGAACTGCACCTAGGAAAAGTAGTCGCCAGAGAGGCTGCCCTGTCACGTACTGCTTATCGGGGCACACTGCAGTAAGGGCTGTATATATATGACCAGTCCCAGGCCAAGAATATGTATATAAACCTCTGATCCGTCACTGCCAGCATCCCCCAATAACACCAGAACAGTATGCTGCCACCAGTTACTCATTGGATATAAACCCGGTCCGTTAACAAGCTTATATCGGGTCAGAAGCCAACCCCAGGTAGCATGTAAGTACTAGCCAGACTCACGGACGTGGGAAATTGGGTTTCGAGAGAATAGAGCTGCCCAAAATTAATTGATAGTTTAATTGCCGAAAGGTGCACTAGAAACTACTATTGTATGCATATATTACAGTCAGAGGTACAGATAAAAGTAGAGTACAGGTTGTGAGTAGCAGTTAGCTGTAGGTCAAGTTACCGTTTCTTATAGCATGTGGGCCCTAGGGAAGCACTTGACTCCACAGGTACTTCTTAGTTCCTGGTCCGTCTCCACATGTAACGTGACGTGGCTTCCATGCAGAACAAAAATGGGACTAGAAGTGTGTAGCTAGCTTTCAACCCTTAGCGCGCCCCCACCCATATTTACCACCGCCCCTCTGGGTTGGAATGCATTCTCCTCCCTTTGCCTCATCGCAGAAATAATTCCCAATATCTAGGATGGGTCATAACTTCCTAGCGGGCAGTCCAAACAGAATGGCTGATGTCTCAACGGGTTCATTGGGGCTGGACCGATGCTGAGAGTCCAAACTTAAGTTGGCTAAGAGGTTCTAGAGAGCCAGTCTCGATAGCTCGGTATCCGGGACAGCTAGAGCAGTATGAGACGCAGGGGGCTCACAGGGTTCTGGTAATATTTTGGACTTAACCCTGAGAATCACGGTACTTTCATAATTCATCTCTAGATGTCGGCGCCTCTCGGAATAGAGTTTTCCTCTTAAGTAGGCAGACTTGCACAAAAGAAAGCAGGGGGTCCTAGCTCTGCTCCTCCTTGCCTTCATTAACACGTGGCCTCTAATTCACTGGCCATTTGGCAAAGGCTCTGCTCTTTTGGGAACTGTGTACTTTTCCCAATGAGCCATCATTCAGGACTGGAGAAAGATATCTTGATAATCTATGGGGCCTGAAGTCCTAAATCCAAAATGAAGTCTCCCTCGTCCCTCACACATGTATTACCTGTACAATGAGTTATTCTCATTGAGATAATCCAGAATATCATCCCTCAGAAATCCTTCAAATATTTTACCAACAATACCAACAATTAGACTTACTGGCCTATAATTTTTTCCAGGTTCACTTTTAGAGCCCTTTTTGAATATTGGTACCACATTGCTATGCACCAGTCCTGTGGAGCAAATCCCATCGCTATAGAGTCCTTAAATATAAGAAACAATGGCTTATCTATCACATTACTTAGTTAGTTCTCTTAGTACTCGTGGGTGTATGCCATCCAGACCTGGAGATTTATCTTTTTTAATCTTATTTAGCCGGTTTCGCACCCTTTCTTGTTGGATTGCTGACCCTTAATAAAGGGTTTTCTTTGTCTCTCGGCATTTCATTTTCCACCGTGACTACCACGGAGAAGGTTTTGTGTCCTCACTATATGAAGCAGACTTCAGGTAGCTTATACAGGCAGCTAAACCTCTATACCGGGGTCCAATAAGGAGACTGTATGTTGAATCTGTGTTTTATTGAACGTGATGGTATATTGGTACGGTAAAACTACAAACAAAAACAAACTAAACACAATAACACTGCGGTTATGACTCTGGGCACTAGATGGAGAAACAAAGAAAATATTAAAATCTATGGAAGCAGCTGAACATTCTAGATATTCACTAGTAATATCAGATAACCAATCAAAGATTATGAATTTAATGTCGGAGACAGAACACTCCCTGTCTGGCATCAAATGGATGTCACTATTCTTATTCTCCGAATACAACAATAGGACCAGCTCAGTTACTGGTCTGGAGAATGTCTTAAGTTCATTCCCTTTGGCCATCCTCAGTTCGACTTACCAGACGTTGCCATCCTTACTCGGGAATGTTGCAGTCACTAGTCCAAGTGGCCATTGATTCCGATGGGCCTGGCAGTCTTTCACAAGTGATCACGAGATCACCAATCCTCAGATTAGGTCTGGAAGATTGCCACTTCGCCGTGGCTGCAGGGTAGACAAGTATTGTTTGCGCCACCTGTCCCAGAATGTGTTTGCAAGACTTTGTACCTGTCTCCACTGGCGCTTGTAGAGGTCCTTAACGTCGAATCCTCCTGGAGGGGCACTGGATAGTCCTGTTTTCTGGGTAAGGAGAGTGGCTGGAGTCAGTGCATGAAGTGTAGGCACCGGAGGGTGGATTTCAGCACCTGAGTCCTCACTAGTTCAAAGATGTCTGGGAAAACGTTCCTCAGTATACAACAGTTTTGGTCCTGAGTGCCATGTTGTCCTCCCTAGTTGACTTACGTCAACTGCTCTAGTTGCGTGGTCTGCAGGATTTTGGTCCGTGGAAATGTGATGCCACTGTTTTGGATGAACTGATCTCCTAATTCGTAGCACTCTATTGTTGACATAAACGTAGAATCATCTATTTTAATTGTGGATGTATCCAAGGACTACTTTGCTGTCTGAGTAGAACTTGGCTTGTGTCAGGTCGATATCCATCTCGGATGCGATGAACTGTGCTAACTCGACAGCTAGGACTGCAGCACAAAGTTCCAACCTTGGTATAGTGTGCTCTGGTTGTGGAGCAAGTTTGGCTTTTCCCATAACGAGTCCAATGTT
Organism: Dendrobates tinctorius; assembly: GCF_039654945.1. Taxonomy (NCBI): domain Eukaryota; kingdom Metazoa; phylum Chordata; class Amphibia; order Anura; family Dendrobatidae; genus Dendrobates; species Dendrobates tinctorius. The sequence goes on from NW_027361696.1 coordinate 12,045,974, forward strand.
GCTCTGACATTTGGAATCTACAGTTTTGAGATGGGCAACAGCAGCAATTGCTTTGACAGAAGCATCTGCAAATACATAGTCTTTGGCTTTGTATTTCTGTAGATGGCACAAGGGTGTATGGTCTTGGCACATTCAGGTTGGAGAGGACTGCTGATGAGTTCTTCCATACTTTCCCACTGGATTCTCTTATCAGGTGGCAGAGGTGCATCCCAGTCAGAAGTTTCCTTAGTTAAGTCTCTTAGTAAGGCTTTGCCTTTTATAGTAACAGGAGCTGCGAAACCCAAGAGATTGTACAGGCTATTGAAGGTAGATAGGACACCTCTGCGTGTGAAAGGCTTTTCTTCCTGTCTGACCTGAAAGGTAAAGGTGTCTGACTGTAGATTCCAGAGAAGCCCGAGGCTGCGTTGCATTGGTGTGGGGTCTGACCCCAGATCCAGGTCTCTGAGACCGTTACACAAGTCTTGTGAAGGGAATGCTTTCATGAGTTCTTGGCTGTTTGAGGCTATTTTGTGAAGCCTGAGGTTAGAGCAAGCAAGCATCTCTTGGGCTCTCCTGAGAAGACTGATGGCGGTCTCATTTGAAGGCATGGCTTTCAGACAGTCATCAACATAAGTCTTTCTCTATGAATTGTCTGACATCTGATCTGTATTCTGCTTCTTCTTGAGCTGACCTTTTGAGTCCATAAATGGCGACTGCAGGAGAAGGACTATTGCCAAAGATGTGCACTCTGTGACCTCTTTAGTAGGATCATTTGTCTCTGTACCAGAAGAATCTTAGAATCTTGTCTCTCTCTCACAAGGCAACAATGGAACATTTGCTGGATGTCCGCGATGAAAGCAAGCAGTTTGTTATTGAGGTCTGGTCCTGTCAGTAGAACATCATTCAGGGAGACATCATCAAACTTAGCACTGGAGTCAAACACCGCTGGCCCAGTTTCTTAGGGTGGTATACTCCAAACATGGGTAGGAACCAGCATTCTTCAGAGTCTTTGAGAGTGGGAGCTAGTTCTGCATGGCAGTTCTCAAAAATCTTTGACATGAAGGAGAAAAAGTGATATTTCATCTCTGGTTTCTTTGTATTTGTGTAGCATATTTGTCACAGAAGATGGGGCGTGCATATGTCCCAAGCATACGTTTCCTATTATGACTCATCCTAGGTCTAGTCTTTGGGCATAGGGAGCATTGTGGAGTCCATTGATATGACTTCTTACTTTATGAACCTGTAGAATATCTCTTCCCAACAGCAGTATTATCTGTGCCTGATGGTCGAGTTCCGGTATAAGGTGTACTATGCGTTTCACGTGAGCGTGATGGATTGCCACATCTGGTGTAGGGATTTCAGATCTGTTGTCTGGGATCTGATTACACTCGATGATTGTAGGTAGTGGTAGGCAGAATTGTCCGTCTAAGGACTCAATTTGGTAGTCAGTAGCTTTCCTGCCTTATGTTGTCACAGTACCTGCACATGTCTTTGAGTAAGGAGTGTTTGGTCATTTGATGTTGAATAGGTCAAAGAATGTTGATCTAGCCAGGGATTGATTACTTTGATCATCCAAGATAGCATACAGTCTTACAGCTTTGTCTCTATGACCCTTTTTGGTACACTCTGACAAGGCATATTTTTGAGCAGGACCTACTGTCTTGTCCCTTTACAGACTTTAGTACATTGTGAAGTGATCTCTGGCGTAGCTGCATCAGTGCTCCTTTCCTCCCCGCCATGCTCCCTGTCAGCTGGCGTGTTTTGTGCACTCCATGGAGCTGGGCCAGGGTGTAGGGCAGTGTTATGATCTGTGGTGCCACATTCTATGCATTTTACACTAACCTTACAATCCTTGGTGAGATGAGTGGTGGATGAGCAGCACTTGTAGCAGATACCGTTCTTTTTCAGGAAGCTTCTGCGATCTGGCATAGATTTTCCCCTGAAGGGTCTGCATTTCAGGAGTGGATGAGGCTTCTGATGGAGCGGGCACTGCTTGCCAGGGTCCTGTACCTTTGTCTCTGAGAGCGGCCAGCAGACCTGTAATTGGAACTTGGAGAAGAAACATTAGTCTTGTGCACTGCCACAGATGTTCTGCATGGATTTCCAGCTGGTGACGGTGTGGCATACAGTATGACATTGCAAAATCAACGCTGGTATTCTTTCTGATTGTCGCTTGTTTGTGTATAAAGTCTACAAAAATGGAGAAGGGAGGGAATGGAACACTGTGTTTGTATTTATACGTGGAATCACGTGTGAGCCACCTCTCCTGTAGATTGTAGATTTTCCTGGAGCTGAGCTGATGACTCACTTCACTGGATGTGTCGTGATCTTGGTTATAGTTTGGATCAGGAAGTTCATTAACATACTGAGATGTGCGTTGTGGATCTTGCGGTGGCAACTTCAGACTTGACGCACTGCTTTGGATATGCAGCTCAGGGTTGTGGCCGGCTTCTAGTGATTCTGCTTCGGCTAGTGCTGCAGCAGTCTCTCTTTTTACTGCTAGGCTCTCTAAGGCGGCATCCACACGTGCCTTCTCTAACTGCATTTTCTCTTTTGCTCATCTTTCTAAGAGTGACTTCTCTGTCTATGCGTGACTTTATCTCTTGATCTTCTAGGTGTGCTTTCTATAATTTAAGTTGCATCTCTTCAGCATAGCTTGATCGCATTTTGGCGGCTTCAGCATTTGCTTGGGCAATGGCAACTGCGCTGCTGATAGATACAGTCTTTGAGGAGACTAATGTAGCAGATTTTGTCCTGTGTGATTTGTGGGACATGGTGTCTTGGGGGAATGCTTGGCTGTGCAGGGATTGCTGTAGCTGTATTAGTCTCTGTGTAGCCGGTGACTTGAATCTCACTAGGTGGGTGGGTGCAGTTTCACTAGTTCCTGCAAGCTGGATGAAGGGCTGTCTTTTCCCTGAATTGCACTAGCTGGATGGCGCTGTGTAACTAGCCTCTGCTGGATGGAAGACTCTTCTGAGTTCCCACTAGCTGGATAGCCGCTGTTTCACTGCGGTCCTGCAAGATGGAAGGCTCTTCTCTCTGTATTCCCACTAGCTGGAGAGCCGCTGTTTCACTGCAGTCCTGCAAGATGGAAGGCTCTTCTCTCTGTATTCCCACTAGCTGGACAGCCACTGTTTCACTGCGGTCCTGCAAGATGGGAAGGCTCTCCTCTCTGTATTCCCACTACCTGGACAGCCGCTGTTTCACTGTTCTGTCTGCACTAAATGAAGCAGACTTCAGGTACCTTATACAGGCAGCTAAACCTCTATACCGGGGTCCAATAAAGAGACTGTAGGTTGAATCTGTTTTATTGAACGTGGTGGTATATTTCACGGTGAAACTACAAACAAAAACGTATATATACACTGAGTCAATACAAGGTACATCAGGGATACATAGCATACATAATACATTATGAATCAACATCTGCACTACTAGCTGAGGAGGGGAAAACTAACTAGGCAGGGCTAATATGGGACAAAAATTAGTTACAGGAAGCGTGATTACATACCAGCGATGCTGTTGCAAAGGGAGAAGAAGAAATTGGATGCTTCCAGGATGCAGGCTGAGAGAAAATGGAAAACTGGAGGGAAAATGGGGGCTGGACTAACCATAATCCTTTGCAAAACTTACCTGGGTGCCTTGCAACCTTCCTAGAACACATTGTGAATGGAGGGAAATATTCAGGAAGTACAACACACAGTAACACTGCGGTTATGACTGGTCACTAGATGGAGCCAGAAACAATGAAAACATTAAAATCTATGGAAGGAACTGAACATTCTGGATATTCACTAGTAATATTATCAGATAGACAATCAAAGATTATGAATTATGTGTTGGAGACAGAACAGAGGTGTTTAAAAAATTTAGCTTTTTCCTCGTCATCTACAACCATTCTTTCCTCATAATTTTTTAAGGGGGCTATACTTTGACCTATGATTATTTTACTATTGATATAGTTGAACAGTTGGGGATTAGTTTTACTCTCCTTAGCAATGTGCTTCTCTGTTTCCTTTTTGGCAGCTTTAATTAATTTTTGAGATAAAGTATTTTTCTCCCTATAGTTTTTTTAGTGCTTCAACGGTGCCATCCTGCTTTAGTACTTTGACCCCTTTCTGCCATCGGATGTACTGTCCCGTCCATGTGGCCTGGGGCTTAATTCCCATGGATGGACTAGTATGTCATGGCATCTAATGCGACATCACGACTTAAGTCGCAGTGATCACATTAAAATTCCAACGCCATCTTACCTCAGGGAAGATGGTGTCGGCATACTGGTGTCTGTCCCCGCCCTCCCGATCCTGTGATTGGCTGTTCAGTTCTGAACAGCCAATCACAGCCTTTCTCATTGTTTCAGCCAATCAGATTGGCTGATACAATGAGGTCCCAGGCTAGGATTGAGTACCGATATACACCGGCGAAAAACCCCTGGATTGGAGAGATCGCGACAATCGCAGGGCACAGCAGCCGTATTACCGCGCTGTGCCCTGCCGGTATCCGCTGGATCGATGCTGTAATAGCACCAATCCTGAAGTCAGAACGTCAGGACAGGCCTAGCATGGCCTGCAGGAGCTGATTGGCGCCATCGATGTCATCGTCGATCGCGCCAATCACAGGGCACAGCTGCGGTCACGCTGTGACCACTCTGTGCCCTGCTGGTGACCTGCCTGTGATGTCTGACTGCTCTGCAGGGGTTCTCTAGCTGAGGATTCCTGCAGAGGGGTCACACAGCCAGAGCTCCTCCTGTGCTGGGATTTGTGGTGCCACAGCAGCCTGTAACACCCCAATCCATGCTGAAGACAGAAAAAAGAAGAGCGACTACCACCGTGTGTTGATCCCTGCCTGTTCTCTCTTCATCCACCACCCTTTGCGAAACCTCCGTGTGCACATTTAGCAGCTGCCAAGCTTTGATTGGTGATGCAGTTCACCGATCAAAACTTGTGCTCACTTTTCCTCAGCCCCCTTTGCGCCAACTCTGTACACACATCCCACAGCCGCCAAACTTTGATAAGTGATGATCCCTGCCCGATCTCTCTTCATCCAGGAATCAAGTTTCACACCACCGGCCTCACAGAAATAGATTTTTTTAAAGTATTTTTCTCTGAGGATTTTGTTAACCTCACGATGGAGCAAACTAATTTGTATGCTTGTCAATTTTTGACACAAAACCCCGGTTCATCATAATCTAACTGGTCTCCTGTAGACGCATTTGAAATTATGCAGTTTTGGGGCCTGGTCCTCCACATGAGGGTCCTGAAGAAGCCAGAAATTCAGCAATATTGGAGTGTTGATATTTTAAATCAATGTTCCCCAACTCCAGTCCTCAAGGCCCACCAACAGATCATGTTTTCAGGATTTCCTTTGTATTGCACAGGTGAAGCAATGATCACCTGAGCAATACTAAGGAAATCCTGAAAACATGATCTGTTGGTGGGCCTTGAGGACTGGAGTTGGGGAACCCTGCTTTAAATAACACTCCAGTGTTCCGAATGGTCATGGCCTGGATGCGGTTTGAGGCCATCCACAAATTCTTGCATTATAACGATGTGTCCCCCACGAGATGACCCCAACTTTGACCGTCTGTTCAAAGTTCGGCCGGTTATCGAACACTTCAACAAAAAGTTTGCTGAAGTGTACATGCCCAAAAGGGACATCTTCATGGATGAGTCCTTAGTTCATTTTAAGGGAAGGCTCGGATTCCATCAGTCCCTGCCCAGTAAGAGGGCCAGGTACGGAATCAAACTCTACAAACTGTGTGAGAGTACCTCAGGGTACACCCACAGCTTTAGGGTTTACGAAGGAAAGGACACCAGGATTGAACCCCATGAGTGTCCTCCTGTCTTGGGAGTGAGTGGGGAAAATTGTGTGGGATTTGGTGCACCCACTGCTGTATAAATATCACATCTACATCGATAACTTATATACCAGAATCCCTCTCTGCGCGAGGTACCGCAGCCTGCGGTCCTGTCCGCAAAAGTCAGAGCGGCCTCCTGAAAATGTTACTTAGGCCGGTCTCGCGTGTCCAGGTAATTCCGGTACCGGACACGTGATACCTCCGTGTGCTGCACGTGAGCCGCATCAGGACCACACGGATGGTGCCGGGAATAAGTGCTACAGTAAAAGCGCTGTTCCCTGCGGCTGGTGCTGACCGTGGCTGCCATTCTTCTCTCCTGCTCTGCCGGCAACAGCAAGCAGAAGAGAGAGAATGAATGAATGAATGAATGAAAACCCGACGTGGGGTCCCCCTCAGTTTATGAACCAACCAGACGAAACTGGGGGCAGCAGACCTCAACTGTCAGCTTCATCAAGGATTGGTCTCAAAAATAGAGGGGTCCCCCATACTGTTTTTTTTTTTTTTTCTTATTTTAATTATTTAAATAAATAAATAATTAACAAAAACGGCGTGGAGTCCCTTATTTTTGACAACCAACCTGACTAAAGCTGACAGCTGAGGGCTGATATTCTCAGGCTGGTAAGGGGCCATTGATCTTGGCCACCCACATCCTAAAAACAGCAGCCCCCAGCTGCCCAGAAAAGGCACATCTATTAGATGTGCCTATTCTGGAGCTTTGCCCGGTTCTTCCCACTAGCCCTGTAGCAGTGTGAAGTGGGGTAATAAGGGGTTAATGCCTTATTAAGGAGACATTAAGCCCGAATTAGTAATGGACAGGTGTCAATAAGACACCTATCCATTACTAATCCTATAGTAATTAAATGGCTAAATAAACACACACACTAAGAATACATACATACATACATACATACATACATACATACATACATACATACATACATACATACATACATACATACATAAGTGAAAATAAAGCAACAATATACATTACCTGTCCGGCGCTCAGTCACGTCCCACGGCGTAAATCCATCTGGGGGGGGGGGTTAATACGTTTACAGGCAGGGCGCTGCTAACACAGCCGCTCCCAGGTGTAAATGACTGGGGAATGAATGAAAGCAGAGCCAGACTCTGTGATGAGCGGTGACGTCACCGCTAGTTATGCTGGGGTAGCTATTTAGGGGGGGGCTAAATTAACCCTTCACGGTTGATCCAGTGATTTCCAAATTAGTTCATAGGGCATTGCTAGCAACTGGGAATGACCACACGGGGGTCTCTGTACGGGAGGATCAAGGAAGATCACTAGTCCCCTTTATTTTAGTCACTTCTTTTATAATCTTTTGCTTAATTATGCAAAGCTCTCAACTACCAATAGCATCATGGTAATACTTCACTTTATAAGCCAATAGTATTGCAAGAAAATCGGAACATGTCCCTAGCTACGTGACGTAGAGAATAGAACAATAGCACATTCTTCAGGGTTTCATATCTCATATCTTGCTCGGACTGGGACAGTCTGGTTTCATTACAGCTGCGAACTTTCACCTAGTTACAAAATTTATATTAAAACAACAAAATGGCATCGCAAGCACAAAAATGGAGTCTTTGAGAGCAAGATATCCCGTACATCTAAATACTGTACTTCACAATCCCCCCTAGATAAATTTTGTTAACACATATGCAGCATCAGAGGTACTATCCCAAGCTATAAGCTTAAGGGGTACTGGTCTTCATATGACTGATGCCGTGTTATCAGTCATGGCTGTCGCGGCGCACCCATCCCCCCTGTATACTGCAATTCACGAATAACAACTTTTGATGACGGTGGTGGAGATCTTTTGCAGGTAGCCATGTGCTTGGCTTCAACATCTTCATCAAGTAGCCTTTTAAGATCGGTGCAGAGAAGAGCAGGGGAAACGACACATTTGGTTTCATCATTAGCTGTCTTAGTGCAGAATTTCCTAACACATACAGAAATATACCAAAGAACAAGTTTTAGGATCACATATGCAACAAGGATACAGGCAGCAATGTTTAACAAGCTTTGCAAGATCCCAGCTATCCAGCCCCCAATTCCCTTAAATCAATTGGCTGGATTGAGAAAGGAGACTGTGTCTGACCACCAACTGTCCTTATTATGATCATTATCTTTATCGTATTAATCTGAGCCTTTGAATGTCTTCTAACTTTTAACTTCTACCAATAATAATATGGAAAATGCGAAAAACCAAAACATTATGCCCCCCCCCTTTATTTGCTATTGGCTTGTTGAGTGATGAGAACTTGATAGGGACCGTCATACAAGGGTTCTAGTCCGTGCTTCCTGACATGCCTCTTCACAACTACCAAATCACCAGGCTTCAGGTTATAACAGGTGTCGGTTTCTGCTGAATCTGGAAAAGAAAAGGAAACTAGAGCATGCGTGTTAGCAAGATTTTTACTAAGCTGAATAACATATTGAACAGCACGGTCAGTTTCTTCTGATAACTGCTGAGGCTGGAAATTTGCAACTGGGGGCCTAGCACCAAACAATATCTCATATGGGGACAGGCCTTGTTTTGCAATAGGGGTAGTACGAATGTGGTATAGTACAATGAGTAGGAGCTCTGGCCATGGAGCCGTAGTCTCCTGCATCATTTTGGTCAATTCTCCCTTCAGTGTGCTGTTCAGCCTCTCAACTTTCCCACTAGATTGTGGGTGGTACGGAGTATGGAGGGCTACAGTGGATCCAAGCATTGTCAGAACTTCTTAGTACACATGAGAAGAAAAGGCCAGGCCTTGATCACTTTCAACAACTTCTAGAACCCCATATCTGCATATAACTTCCATCACCAGTTTCTTCACTGTGGTTTTTGCAGTCATGTTGATAACTGGGAATGCTTCCGGCCAACTGGAGAACATGTCAACAACAACCAAACCGTATTCATACCTTCCAGACTTAGGCAACGTGATATGGTCCACCTGGAGCCTTTGGAAAGGATAGTCGGGCTTAGCAAGATACTTTGGGGGTACACGTTGAAGTTGACCGGGATTGCAGCTCTGACAGATATTATAGGCACGGTTGAGCGCTGTCAAAACTGTGGAAATTCCCGGGACCCAGTAGAATTTTTGCACCAGTGCAAGGGCCTGATTCTTTCCTCGATGTGTAGGTTCATGTGCCCATGTGGCAATAGCAGGGTACATCTGCTTAGGGAGACACACGAGTTGGTCCTTTTTTCCAGAGACCATTATCCATACGTGCCCCATCAGTCTTACATTACTTCACCTCTTCCTTTGGAGACATTCTCTGCATCGTCATTAAGCGGTCTCGCGGGGTCCGACAGAAAACTTCAGTGTTGTAGATCATCAGGTTCTTGTAGGGTCAATGCTTCTTGAAACTGTTTACGCTGAGAGCGTGTGGTCACCATAGTTGGTATGGTTGGTTCAACGGGTAAAAGAGCGGCAGCTTTTGCTTGCATATTCACAAATGCGTTGCCAACAGTCTGTGGACTGTTCCTAGGACCGTGCGCCCTAACTTTGATAATGGCCACCTGAGTAGGTAATTTGATCGAGTCCATGAGGGTTTTAACAGCTTCAGCATTTTTCACTGGGGTTTCGGCAGTAGAAATAAACCCTCGATTGGCCCATAGAGTCCCAAAATCGTAAGCAATACCAAATGCATACCGTGAGTCCGTGTATATATTATCCCGTCTGTTCTTGGCCAAAGTACATGCAGTAGACAGAGCCTGGAGTTCTGCTTCTTGTGCTGACTGTGAGGGCGGGAGTGCAGCTGCATGCACTACAGTGTCCTCTGTGGTAACAGCACATCCCATGTGGAATCTACCAAACTCGTCAGCATATCTTGAACCATCTGTGTATAACACCAGATCAGGATTTGGGAGTGGATTCTCACAGAGATTTGGTGGAGTAGCTGTTTATTCAGTCAAAAGTTGGGAACAATCATATTGGAGGTAATCCTCATCACTGCCATCTTTCTTATAGTTCATTATACCATCTTTCAAGGCATTGTAAAGGGGTTGCATTATGCGGGATGCATCAGGTATCCACTGACAACAATAAGTGCATAGTCCAAGAAACCGCTGGAGTTCAGTTTCATCTTTTGGGAAAGGAAGGGAGCTGACAGCTATTTTTCTTTCTTCTGCGAGGTGTCTGGCATCCTGAAGGAGACAGTGACCCAAGAATATCACTTGACCAAGGCAGAACTGAAGTCCCGAGGCCGAAACCCGACAGTTCAGTGCTGCCAGATGCTTGAGGAGGCTAACAATGGCAGCAATGGCAAAAGACACTCGCTCATATTTTTTTTTTTTTTTTTGCAAACTGGTTGGGACTGTTTTGGGCCCCTTGTGGCATAACTGTCCATGGTAACTGTCGCCCCTGATAAGTGAATGCAAACAGAAACTGGCAATCTGAGTGTAACGGAATGCTAAAGAAGGCATTGGTAAGATCAATAACTGTAAACCAAGCAGCATCCTGGGGTATTTGGGACAAAAGAGTATGTGGATTAGGCACCACTGGAGTTTCCAGAACAGTAGCTGCACTGACTGCCTGTAGGTCTTGTACCAGCCGGTACACAGGGGGCTGGCCAGGTGGGGTCTTTTTCTTAACGGGAAACAAGGGCGTATTACATGGAGAAACACAGGGTACCAGAGCACCGTTATCAAGAAACATTTGTATTTGTCCCTGGAGGCCCTGCTCTATCAGGGCCATCATAACTGTTGGAAGGGCATGCAAAATACAGATTTCCTCACTGTCTTCATCTGCATATGGATTATATAACGTAAGAACCATCTGACCATCATCTTTGAATTGTATTCCGGAGCGGAACTGTGATAATAAATCTGCCCCCAGTAAATTTACTGGACACGTGGGAGAGATTACGAACTGAGCAGTAACCTCGGGGAATGGTCCCACAGGGATGGGGTCTATAAAAGTATCTTAATTGGGTCTGCCATCTACCCCGAACAGCAGGGGAATGACAATCTCTGAAAGTGTCCGAGTCGGGCACAGCGCCAGGCCAGCATTGCAGACGAGAATTAGCAGGGAGGGCTGTGGAGCAGGGTTCCCATAGGATTAGGAGCTGAAGTCTGAGGGGGGGCCAGAGTTTGCTGTGTGGGCTGAAGTCCACACTGATAAGGGACAAACTGTGTGCTCGCAGCTGCGGTGGGGGTTGGAGGCTGCTGTTTGTTTTTTTTTTTTTTGTTTTTTTTTTTCTCCCTGCTGAACAGAGCGGGTTAAAGTCTTCTGAAAACTTTTTTTTTTTCCCCTCTGGATCGGGTGACTAAAATAGGAGGGGGTGGATACTCATAACCACTAGAAATATTAGGCATAACGGGGACTGAGGCTGGCGGCGGATGATAATAGGTACCGTCAGCAAAGGTGGAGGCTGCTACTCCCGGTCTCCTTGTACAATTGTCATCTAGCAGGGAGACCTCTTTCAAATCATTACTTTTAACTATTTGCCTGACACATTAGTATCAATCTTAGTTCCTTCTTTATCAATCACTTTCTCACACCACAGTCACTTCCGTGAACCACAATACATCCAGTCCCTGTCATAATAGACAATTTTCCTTCTTTAACATAGCAGTAACAGAAACAATCAGAATTCACTTTCTCTGTTCTTCCTAACACCTCGTCACACAATTCATGTGCCAAGCCACGAAATTCTTCTTTTCCTTCCATGGATTCTCCCATTTAGAGCTAAATATCCTTACTTCAGTTGTGCACAATACTGGAGCGGCCGTCTCAGTTTGTTCCGCTGGGTCAATAATTCCCCTCTGGGATTGCCCAAAATTCGCGGTACTCAGTGAAATGAGGAGAGTGTCTCAGACTATCCCTCTGGACACCTCTGGAGATATATATATATATATATATATATATATATATATAATATACACATACACACATACCTGAGTTACGTATCCTACCCAGTCTTCGATCACTTCACCACGCCCAATACTAACAATGATCAGAAATTCAGGATATTTTGACTATAAAGAGAGTCACAATCACTGGTCAATCCGGGGTGTCCGTCCCTTATGAGGTACGGTTCGAGCACTGGGCCCCCAACGGGACTGCACCTCTATATGATTCCACCCATGAATCACCCCACCACGGGGACAAACCTCAGATCCTCTTTGCAGCAACAAGCACAGGAAAACCACACCAACAGTCAGTCTGAACAGTATAACTGCCAACTTACCGTGGTTGTCGTGGGGGATGATTAGTCCCAATTTTCCAGCACCTGTGTCCGCTCTGAGTGTCCATTGTCTTGTCCTCCGGGGGCAGAGGCGTCTCTATTCTGGGGCCCCCGTTGGGCGCCAAGCTGTTGGGGTAGCTATTTAGAGAGGGTTAAATTAACCCTGCACGGTTGATCCAGTGATTTCCAAATTAGTTCATAGGGCGTTGCTAGCAACTAGGAATGACCACACGGAGACGGGGGTCTCTGTACTGGAGGGTAAAGGCAGATTACTAGTCCCCTTTATTTTAGTCACTTCTTTTATAATCTTTTGCTTAATTATGCAAAGTTCTCAACTACCAATAGCATCATGGTAATACTTCACTTTATAAGCCAATAGTATTGCAAGAAAATCGGAACATGTCCCTAGCTACGTGACGTAGAGAATAGAACAATAGCACATTCTTCAGGGTTTCATATCTCATATCTTGCTCGGACTGGGACAGTCTGGTTTCATTACAGCTGCGAACCTTCACCTAGTTACAAAATTTATCTTAAAATAACAAAATGGCGTCGCAAGCACAAAAATGGAGTCTTTGAGAGCAAGATATCCCGTAATCTAAATACTGTACTTCACAGTTACTGAGCATGCGCCGGCTGCTTCCATTCATTCTTCAGTCGTTTACAGTCGGGAGAAGCTGTTAGCAGTGCTCCACCTGTAAACGTATTAACCCCTCGAGATGGATTTACGCCGTGGGACATGACTGAGCGACGGACAGGTAATGTATATTGTTGCTTTATTATTTTCACCTTTTTTTTTTTTTTTTACAGGAGATCGAGGGAGTCGCAATGCAATTAGCAGTGTAATAAAGATGTAAAAAATGTTGTCTTTGTTCATTAAAATACTTTATTCTTATTGTGTGTGTGTTTATATAAGCCTTTAATTACTATAGGATTAATAATGGATAGGTGTCTTATTGACAGCTCTCCATTACTAATTCGGGGTTAATGTCACCTTTTAATAGAAGAGTGGCATTATCTCTTATTACCCCACTTGCCACCGCTACAGGGCAAGTGGGAAGAACCGGGCAAAGCTCCAGAATAGGCGCATATAATAGATGCGCCTATTCTGGGCACCTGGGGGCTGCTGTTTTTAGGCTGTGGGGTGGCAAGATCAATGGCCCCTTACCAGCCTGAGAATATCATCCCTCAGCTGTCAGCTTTAGTCAGGTTGGTTGTCAAAAATGGGGGGGACCCCATGCCGTTTTTTTTTTGTTTTTTTTTTTTTTATTTAAATAATTAAAAAAGCAGTGTGGGGACCCATCTATTCTTCAGAACCAACATTGATGAAGCTGACAGCTGAGGGCTGCAGCCCCCAGCTGTAAGTTTCATCTGGTAGGTTCACAAACCAAGGGAGACCCGACGTGGGTTTTCATTCATTCTGCTCTCCTGCTTGCTATTGCTGGCAAAGCAGGAGAGCAGAATGACAGCCCTGTTTAGCACCAGCCGCCAGGAACAGCGCTTACAGTAGCGCTTCTTACCTGGCTGCCATCCGTGAGCATGGAGGACAGTGTGAACTGTTCTCTGTGTGCATGTGTTCAATATTTTTGCAAACCGTGCGCTCCCACGAACACTGACATTTCTCTGTGGTTTTCTCACGGGCCGTGTGTCTGTGAAAACTCGCTGATGTGCAGAGATGCATTCATTTTAATGTCTACATGTGTCAGTGTCTCTGGTATGTGAGGAAACTCACTACACGTACCGGAGCCACTGATGTGTGAAACCGGCCTAGGCAGATGCTAAGAAGGGGTGACGGCAGAGTCCAATGTAGCGACCACCTGCTAGTGGTCAAGGACAAGAGGGATGTCCTCTTGACCACCATACACGGTGATGGCATCGCCCTCAGCACTGAACGGGGTACCTCTACACAGGTCTGCAAACCGGACTGTGTACTGGGGTACAACAAAAACATGAGGGGCGTTGATCTCATTGCTCAACTCCTCCAACCGTACAATGCTTTGAGAAAGGTCAGGGTGTGGTACAAAAAGCTGGCCGTGCACATCGTACAAGTGGCAATGCTCAACGCTTTCCTGCTGTCACAATGTGCACGCCACACCGATACGTTGTACCTTCAGTTCCAGGAGGGAGTGGTTAAGGTCCTGATATTTGGAACTCCGGAAGGGCCCCAGTACTTCCGGAACTAAAGGTTCTCGTATCGTACCGGGTCAGCATTTTCCGGGGGTGGTCCCGCAAACTGGAAAAAACGGTAAGGCGCAAAAAAAGGTGCCGAGTGTGTTACAAAAGGGGAATACGCAAGGGCACCACTTATCAATGTGACACCTGCCCCGAAAAACCTGGCCTGTGTATGAAGCATTGCTTCAAATTGTACCACACCTCCATGCACTACTACAGTAATTTACATTACAGGAAACAGATTAGTTCCAAAGGGGGCACATCTAGATAAGTTCCTTGGGGGGAAGGTCTAGTTTCCAAAATGTTACTTGTGTGTTTTTTGTTTTTTTTTTTAACTCTTTAGGCACATCAGTGGCTCTGCAAATGGAGCATGATGCCCACAGACCATTCCATCAAAGTCTGCAGTCCAAAACGTCACTACTTCCCTTTTGTGCCCCGACGTGTGCCTAATCAATAGTTTTCTCCCACATATTGGGTACCAGCATACTCAGGACAAATTGGACAACAACTTTTGGGGTCCAATTTATCCTGTTACCCTTGGGAAAATAAAAAAAATTGTTGCGAAAAGATCATTTTTGTGACTAAAATGTTAAATGTTAATTTTTTTCTAACACGTTGCATCTGCTCCTGTGAAACACCTGAAGGGTTAATAAACTTCTTGAATGTGGTTTTGATCCGTTTGAGGGGTGCAGTTTTTAGAATGGTGTCACTTTTGGGTTTTTTATGCCATATAGACCCCTCAAAGTGACTTCAAATGTGAGGTGGTCCCTAAAAAAAAAATAGTTTTGTAAATTTTGTTGTAAAAATGAGAAATTGCTGGTCACTTAACCCTTATAACTTCCTAACAAAACAAAATTGTGTTTCCAAAATTGTGCTGATGAAAAGTAGACATGTGGGAAATGTTATTTATTATCTTTTGACATATTTCTCTGTTTTAAGGGCATAAAAATTCAAAGTTTGAAAATTGCATAATTTTCCAATTTTTGCCGAATTTCCATTTTTTTATACAAGTTATATCGAAGAAATTTTGCCACTAAAGTGAAGTACAATATGTCATAAAAAAAACAACCACAGAATTACCAAGATCCGTTGAAGCGTTCCAGAGTTATTACCTCATAAAGAGACAGTGGTCAGAATTGTAAAAATTGGACCGGGCATTAACGTGCAAACCACCCTTGGGGATTAAGGGATTAAATAATTTCTTTTCACTGTTAATTGTCCCTATTCTTTGTTTAGCCACATTGGGTTTTTCCTATTTCTTGTCCTTTTATTCCCACAAGATATAAACCGCTTACAGTGCCTATTTAGAATGTTCTTAAACATTTCCCATTTATTTTCTGTATTCTTATTTCTGAGGACATTGTCCCAGTCAACCAGATTAAGGGCATCTCGAGCTGGTTAAACTTTGCCTTCCTAAAGTTCAGTGTTTTTGTGACGCCCTGACAAGTCTCCCTAGCGAAAGACAAGTGAAACTGTACAATATTGTGGTCGCTATTTCCTAGATGCCCAACGACCTGCAGGTTTGTTATTCTGTCAGGTCTATTAGATAGTATTAGGTCTAAAAGTGCTGCTCCTCTGGTTGGATTCTGCACCAATTGTGAAAGATAATTTTTCTTGGTTATTAGCAGAAACCTGTTGCCTTTATAGGTTTTTGCAGGTCTCTGTTTCCCAGTTAATATCCGGGTAGTTAAAGTCCCCCATAACAAGGACCATTGTGGGTTGCAGCTTCATCTATCTGCCTTAGTAGTAAACTTTCCATGATTTCTGTTATATTTGGGGGTTTGTAACAGACCCCAAAGAGAATTTTGTTACTATTTTTCCCTCCATTTATTTTGACCCATATGGACTCGACATCTCATTCCCTTCGCTAATATCTTCCCTTAAAGTGGACTTTAGACAAGACTTTACATAAAGACAAACCCCTCCTCCTCTCTGATAGTTATGATCCTTTCTAAACAGACTGTAACCCTGTAAGTTAACTGCCCAGTCATAGCTTTTCATCTAACCATGTCTCAGTTACCTGTAGATATTTCTGCTTCTAGTTCTTCCGTCTTGTTTGTCAGGTTTCTGGCGTTTGTGAGCATGCAGTTTAGAGGATTTTGTTTTGGTCCAATCTCTCTGTGTAATGTTTTAGAAATTTTCTTATTTCCCTTCTGAGTATGTTGTCTTGGGTCTTTTTTTCTGCACCTTATATCCTTCATCAGTATATTTTCTGGCTTCATGTTCGTGTCAAACGTTTTTCTTCCCGTCCCCTCTTGTTCTAAATTACGCTCTCTTGATGAGTGTAGCGAGTCTTCTGGCGAATGTGTGTTTCCCAGGTTTGTTGAGGTGTAGTCCGTCTCTGGCAAGGAGTCTGTCGTACAGGTAATTTACACCGTGGTCCAGGAATCCGAAACCTTGTTGATGGCACCATCGCCAGTTGTTCGCATCAAGGACCCTGTTCCATCTCCTGGTGCCATGCCTGTCTAATGGAAGGATCGAAGAAAAAAAACTACCTGTGCATCCAGTTCCTTTACTTAATTAAAGCATGAATGATCCAGCTCAATGAACTAGTGAAAAAACTTCTTTATTCACCAAAAAACGTGCTCAGCAGAGGATAAAACAACATCAGTGTAGTCAGTTACATGATATGCGACATCGACGTCTACACATTCCCCCGCAGTGCTACACATGCATTCACACCCACACACACCACCACTCATCTCTATACTCACACACATACAGGCACCACCTCTCACCTGTCCGCACCGCAGGCACTCCCGCAGCATCACCGGTGCCCGCGCTTCCTCTCTTCCGCTGAATAATGATGTCATCTAGTGGTGCTGCTGTCTATGTGAGAGGAAGCACGGGCGCCAGGTGGGACGGATCACTGCTAATTTCTCTTGTAGGCAGCAGAGCTGCAGGGATCGCTTCCTGCCCACCGCACATGAGGGCAATCTGGCCAGGGGCCCCTTAGGGCCGAATACACAGGCCAGATTGCCCTCATTACTAGCCACCCTGCAGGGGCTCCCCTCCACCTCTGGGCCTCGGTGCAGCTGCACATGTGGTATGTCGCCCATGCTTCTCATTGATGAAAGGCTTTTTTCTACCTTTACATGACTTGAGCCCTGCCTCTAGGAGCCTGTCAAGAACTGTTCTTGCTGTGCACTTCACCCTAGCTGCCATTTGCCATTCTTTTTGTAGGTCACTTGATGTCATCCTGCAGTTGCTGAGTGACATTTGAATAAAATGACGGACATCCCGGTCAGTGAAGTGTTGTTTTCACCCTCTGATGGTCTGTAGCTTTGTTGTCCCCAATGTCTGCTGCTTGACCTTGTTGTAATGGATTGCCATCTTAGGCCTGTTTCACACTTCCATTTTTGACCATCAGTCAAAATCCGCCAGTTTTTGAAAAAAACGGATCCGTAATTTTTTTGGCGGATCCGTTTTTTCCCCATTGAGTTGCATTACTGGCGGATCTTGACGGATGGCCATCCGTTTTTTTTCGGATCCGCCAAAATGTTTGTGTCCGCCGGCATGCCTGCAACGTTTTTTTTGCTGTAGGATCCGCATTTTACAGTGTGCATGCCCGGAGAAAGGAAGTCAGCTGGGAATTTAACCCTGAAATCCTTGCTGGCGGTGGAAAATAAAATTCTCTCTCTCTCTCACTCGTCAACAAACGGATCCAGTGGCATCCGTTCACATCAGTTCGGAACGGATCCGCTTTTCCGCCTTTTTGGCAGATTTTAACGGACACAAAAAACTGAAGTGTGAAACAGGCCTTAGAAATTTTAAGGATGGAGGCAACATGACGCTCACTGTATCCCTCTGCTAGTAAAGCCAGAATTGAGCCCTTGTTTTCCTCACTCAAGACTTTTCTTTTCAACGCCTTTGTTATGGTTAAAAGTTATATTTCATTCCTATTCCTTTTGGGATATTACTAGCACTTGTTTGCCATCCAGCTTGCCCTATTGCAAGAGGATTGTGAATACAACTGCAGGGTTTTGTTTTTTTTTTATACTTTCCTTTGTTAAATAAGATTTGGTTCGGGTGATCACCTAATCAGAAGCACATTAAGTAGAATGAGGTGTACTCTGGTTGGAATTCAACTGACACTGGAATGGAATGGCTGTCAGACATGTAGAGAAGCTGATTTTTATAAAACTGTGCAGTGGTCTCTTAATTTTTGCCAGAGCTGTATAATGTCACTGGTGATCTCTATATTACCTGTACACTGTATACAGAGCTCCTGTGTATAAATTAACCTGTGATCGCTGTATTACCTAGAAAAAACACAGCAATTGAGCTTGGTCTAAGTTGGTATACCTGCAGCACATAAATACATGTTCATGTTGGCCATAAAACACACACAACCTACAAGAGACAAAATGAGCAAAAACCTTGCTTTAACTAAATTATTAAAAAGCAAAAGTGCATTTAAATAACAGAGCTCTTAGTAATACTGTTTTTGATCAAAAATTGCATAATAGCAGTCCCACTGACAAGCTGACTCTGATCGGGATGGTCCTACACTGTCTAATATTAAAAAAAAAAAAAAATTTTTAAAGCCTTGCCATGTGTCATAGTTGACGTCAGTGTGTGAATAAGGGCAGACAAAAGGATTGGGTCCCAACCAGTGGACACTGGTTCCCAGGGGAAGCTTTTAAATACAGATCCAGCTCAGAAGAGGAAGGCCACAGCCCGGCTTGCACAGAATGCAAAAATAACAAAATTGAGCTTGGTCTAAGTTGGTATACATGCAGCACATAAACACATGTTCACATTGGCCATAAAACAAAATCCTGCTGTAACTAAATAAGTAAAAAGCAAAAGTGCATTTAAATAAGAGTTCTTAGTAATTCTGTTTTTGATCAAAAACAGCATAAGAGCAGAGTCCTGCAATGCGCGGGCAGAAGGGAGAGGTACGGCGCCTTCGCACTGCAGTAGACGGTTGGTTTATTATTTTTCTTTTTTTATATTAGACGAGGGCGTCGCTTGGATCTGGGAGTTAAATAAAAAGATGAAAACTATGTAGTTAATTTCAATAAAATACTTTTTTTTTTTAACCCTTTCAAAAGATTAATAATGGATCGGTGTCTTATTGACGCCTCTCCATTATTAACCGGGCTTAATGTCACCTTCCAATAGCAAGGTGACATTAACCCCTTATATTACCCCATATCCCACCGCTACAAAGGAGTGGGAAGAGAGGGGCTAAGTGCCAGAATTGGCGCATCTTAGAGATGCACCATTTCTGGGGCGGCTGCGGGCTGGTATTTGTAGCCGGGAGGGGGGGGCAATTTCCATGGCCCCTTCCTAGGCTATGATTATCAGCCTGCAGCTGTCTGCATAGCCTTCCTGGCTATAAAATATAGGGGGACCCCACGTCATTTTCTTTTTGGGGTCCCCCTATTTTAATAGCCAGTAAAGGCTATGCGGACAGCTGCGGGCTGATATTCATAGCGTGGGAAGGGACTGTGGATATTACCCCCTTCCCAGGCTACAAATATTGGCCCCCAGTTTGTTGGCTTTCCCCCTCTGGCGCAGAAAATTGTGCGGGAGCCCACGTCTTTTTTTTCCATTTTTTTTTTTTTTAAATATATGGCTATATATCTTTAGATATATCTATGTAGATATGTCTATAGATATTGAAAAAGGTTCACACTTATTGAACCGAAACATTGCTGCTTGGGCACATAGCCATATGGGCTATTAAAAAAAACACTTTATTGAAAACCAACATGGTGTGCTGCCTTCTTTTTCGATGGACTGTTTGGAGGTTTGGTATGTACCTGGAGGGCTTGAACCCGAATCTTTTTTCTATTTTGTGCTGTTTTTTCAATTTTGTTCTATATGAAAATATCTATAGATAGAGAGATATGGGATAGATACTGTAGATAGATAAATATGGGATAGATAGTTAGATATATGGATAGATATATTATATTATATTAAGATATATATATTAAGATAGATATCTTAGAAGTGGCCTTCTATAAATTCAGAGCTAGCCTGGGGAAAGCATTTATGCAGGGGTGGCATTTATGTACATGTAATCAAAGTACATGTATCTAAGTACGCTGGCAGTTATAACATGGCAGTTAGACAGGGCAGGAGACAGGTAAGACACATAAATATATCTCTTCCCTGTACATTTGGGCAACCCCAAATATTTACCATATGCATTTGTATAATTTATATCCTGGCCGCTGCATTTATACACATTCACCGCCCTGGTATTAACTCTCTACACTCCGTCCATATTGGCCCTTCACTCCTTTCCTCTCCTATGTATAGCACTTATGCTCTTTTCACTTTGCTACATTGCACAGATCCATTCAGTCCCACCATTCAACATCAGAGACGCTCTCACAAATCACTTAACCATCTGCTCACTCTTTCTATCCTTCTTCTCCTAGTCGCAGGAGACATTGCTCCCAACCCTGGTCCCTCATGTTATAGAAAGTCAAACCCCCCAACTGCTACACTCAGAAATCCCTCTAATCTTATTAATATTCCCTGCATGCCATCTGTCTCTCTTAATTGTGCACTTTGGAATTCTTGCTCAGTGTGTAACAAACTCTCCTTCATTCATGACTTTTTCCTTTATAATTCTCTTAACCTCCTGGCTCTTACTGAAACCTGGATTCAGCAGTCAGACACTACCGCTGCTGCTGCTCTTTCATACGGGGGACTACATTTCTCTCATACCCCAAGATCAGACAATAGAGCAGGAGGAGGCGTTGGTCTGCTCCTATCACCAAAATGTACCTTTCAGGTTATCCCTCAAGTACCCTCACTTGTCTTTCCTTCTTTTGAGGTCCGTGCCGTCAGACTCTACACCCCCTTCTCCATGCGAGTGGCAGTGGTATATCGTCCTCCCAGCCCCTCCCATCAGTTCCTGGATCATTTTGCCACTTGGCTTCCACATTTTCACTCCTGTGACATCCCTACCCTCATCATGGGCGATTTCAACATCCCCATTGCTCTTCCACTCTCCCCATCTGCTACTCCCCTTTTATCTCTAAGCTCCTCATTTGGCCTTTTGCAGCTTACTAATTCTCCAACGCATGAAGACGGGAACTCCCTCTACTTGGTCTTCTCTCGGCTTTGTGCAGTGGATGATTTTGCAAATTCCCCTCTCCCGCTCTCTGACCACAACCTTCTTTCATTCTCTATCAAGAACTGCCAGGCTGCTCAGGTCACCCCTACTGCCCATATTTATAGAAACATACAGGCCATTAACACCCAGAAACTTATGAAGAACTTGCAGTCTTCATTGGCCCCTATCTCCTCCCTTTCATGTCCTGATTCTGCATTGAAGCATTACAATGAAACACTTCAAAGTGCCCTGGATGAATTTGCTCCTCCTATACATAGAACACCACAACACAGACGGCGACAACCCTGGCACACCCTGCAAACACGTTTCCTGCAGCAGTGCTCCAGGTGCACCGAACGTCTGTGGAGAAAATCCAACCTACCCGAAGATTTCATCCATTATAAGTTTATGCTTAGAACATACAACACTGCCCTTCACCTCTCAAAACAAACCTATTTCAACACCCTCATCACCTCACTGTCCAATAACCCAAAACGTCTCTTTGACACTTTTCATTCTCTACTCAACCCAAGAGTGCAGGCCCCTACCACGGAGCTTCGAGCTGACGATCTGGCCAATTACTTCAAAGAAAAAATTGACCAGATCCGACAGGAAATTATCTCCCAATCACCTCATACCATGCACTGTCCTCCCTCCCCCCCTGCATCTAGCTCACTCTCTGATTTTGAACCAGTCACAGAAGAAGTAGTAAGCAGGCTCCTTGCATCTTCTCGCCCAACCACTTGCACCAGTGACCCATTTCCGTCACATCTACTCCAGACCCTTTCCCCTGCTGTCACCCCTCACCTAACTAAAATATTTAACCTCTCTCTCTTCTGGTATCTTTCCCTCCTCATTTAAGCATGCCATCATACATCCACTAAAAAACCATCCCTCGACCAAAACTGTGCCGCTAACTATAGACCTGTTTCTAATCTTCCCTTCATCTCTAAACTCCTGGAACGCCTGGTCCACTCCCGTCTTATCCGCTATCTCTCAGAAAACTCTCTTCTCGACCCTCTCCAATCTGGTTTCCGCTCTTTACATTCTACTGAAACTGCCCTCACTAAAGTCTCTAATGATCTACTAACAGCTAAATCAAATGGTCATTACTCCATGCTAATTCTCTTGGATCTCTCTGCAGCATTCGACACTGTGGATCATCAGCTCCTCCTCACTATGCTCCGTTCCATTGGCCTCAAGGACACCGTTCTCTCCTGGTTCTCCTCCTATCTCTCTGACCGCTCCTTTACTGTATCTTTTGCTGGCTCCTCCTCTCATCTTCCCCTTACTGTTGGGGTTCCTCAAGGAGAAGTCCTAGGCCCCCTTCTCTTTGTATACTGCTCCTATTGGTCAAACAGTAGATTTGGTTTCCAGTACCATCTCTATGCTGACGACATCCAATTATACTCTTCTTCTCCTGACATCATGCCAGCCTTTCTAGAAAACACCGGCAATTGTCTAAACGCTGTGTCTAATATCATGTCTTCACTATATCTGAAACTGAACCTGTCAAAGACTGAACTCCTTGTGTTTCCTCTCGCTACTAATGTACCTATACCCGACATTGCCATTTCCGTGTGTGGTTCTACTATACTCCCCAGCAACATGCCCGCTGTCTTGGGGTCATGCTTGACTCTGAGCTTTCCTTTGTCCCCCACATCCGATCACTGGCTCGCTCTTGTTATCTGCACCTCAAAAACATTTCTAGAATTCGACCTTTTCTTACTTTTGACTCTGCAAAAACTCTTACTGTTTCTCTTATTCATTCTCGTCTCGACTATTGTAACTCCCTTCTAATCGGTCTCCCTCTTACCAAACACTTCCCCCCTCCAATCTGTCTTGAATGCAGCTGCCAGGATCATATTCCTCGCCAATCGTTACACCGATGCCTCTACCTTGTGCCAGTCATTACACTGGCTACCCATCCACTCCAGAATCCAGTACAAACTTATTACCCTCACCCACAAAGCCCTCCATGGCTCAACACCACCCTACATCTCCTCCCTTGTTCAGTATACCATCCTACCCCCGCCCTCCGTTCTGCTGATGACCTGAGGTTTGCATCCTCATTAATCAGAACCTCCCACTCCCGTCTTCAAGACTATACACGTGCTGCGCCAATTCTTTGGAATGCACTTCCCAGGTCAATACGATTAGTCCCCAATCCCCACAATTTTAAGCGTGCCCTGAAAACGCATTTATTCAGACTGGCTTATCGCCTCAACATATTAACCTAATCTATCCCTGTGCGGCACAGCCAAAAGTTTTTTACCATAACCAGGTTTCCCGCATCATGTTGCCACATGCTTTATGCATCCATTAGCCCTCTGCATCCGTACTGTTACACACTTAACATTATGGCTGGTCCATACAATCAGGGCAATTGTTACCATCCACCTTTTGTGTCTACCTTTTTCCTCATAGATTGTAAGCTTGCGAGCAGGGCCCTCATTCCTCTTGTTATCTGTTATGATCTATGTGATTATTGTTATGCTGTAATGTATATTGTCTGTACAAGTCCCCTCTGAAATGTAAAGTGCTGCGGAATATGTCGGCGCTATAGAAATAAAATTTATTATTATTATATATCTATCCATCCCATATCTGTCTATCTATCTATCTATCTATCTATCTATCTATCTATCTATCTATCTATCTATCTATCGGTGTGTGTAATGGAGTGTGGGTTGGACAAATGTAAAAGAGGAGGTTGGACAGAAATGACATCACAAATATGTAAAAACATACCTGCGTTTTCTGCCAAGAGCTGCGTTTTTTGTGCGGAAAAATCCGAGGGAGAATCCGCACTGTGTACACATACCCTAAGTAGATTACTGCTGTATTGCCAAAGCACTATAAAAATCTGCACAATTGGTATCACACTATGCCATTATTATAATAGTGTCACAATATAGTAACATAATGTGTCCATATAAGTATCATTGGTGCATGAAGGTATCCAACCAATAGACAAATAAGGAAAGTTTTGAATAGAAAAACAAATGATTCCATATATGAGGAACAGATGGAATGTGATATAATGCCGCTGACAGGACTTCCAGCTTCCTGCCCCAGTGATCCTGTGTGTAATGTGACCAGTGATCACTGTATTACCTGTACACTATATACAGAGCTCCTGTGTATAATGTCACTGAAAACACATTTGCAGTGTGTCTTCAGCAATATGGCGCTGTACAGCATATGGGTATGGGCATGTGCATACTCTGGCTCCGCACTCCTCCCCTGGCCTCCGTCAGAACGGGACAGCACTGGAGCACAGGGAAGAAAGGTGAGTATAAATGTTTTTTGTATGTGTGCAGTTTAATAGGGGTGAGCGGGACCATACTTATCAGGATGAGGGTGTGAGAGGTAGCATGCATATCAGGATTGGGGGGTGAGAGGACCATGCGTACCAGGATTGGGGGGTGAGAGGACCATGCATATCAGGATGGGGTGTGAGGTGTAGCATGCATACCAGGATGGGGCGTGAGAGAACCATGCATATCAGGATAGGGGATGAGGGGCACCATGCATACCAGGATAGGGGGGTGAGGGGTACCATGCATACCAGGATAGGGGGGTGAGGGGTACCATGCATACCAGGATAGGGGGGTGAGGGGTACCATGCATACCAGGATAGGGGGATGAGGGGTGCCATGCATACCAGGATTGGGGGATGAGGGGACCATGCATACCAGGATTGGGGGGGTGAGGGGGTACCATACATCCTACGATAAGGATGAGGGGGGATCATGCATTTTGGGGTGAGGGGACCATTCATACCTGGATTGGGGGGTGAGGGGACCATGCATACCAGGATTGGGGGGGGGGGCTGAGGGGACCATGCATACTAGGATTGGGGGGGTGAGGGGACCAAGCATACCATGATAGGGATGAGGGGGTACCATGCATACCAGGATTGGGGGGTGAGGGAACCATTAATACCAGGATTGGGGGGTGAGGGGGTACCATACATCCTACGATAAGAATGAGGGGGGATCATGCATACCAGGATTGGAAGGTGAGGGGACCATGCATTCCAGGATTTGGGGGTGAGGGGACCATGCATACCTGGATTGGGGGGTGAGGGGACCATGCATACCAGGATTGGGGGGGGTGAGGGGACCATGCATACTACGATTGGGGGGTGAGGGTACCATGCATACCAGGATTGGGGGGTGAGGGACCATTAATACCAGGATATGGATGAGGGGGTACCATGCATACCAGGATTGGGGGGTGAGGGGACCATGCATACCAGGATGAGGAATAGGGTGCCATGCATACCTGGATTGGGGGAGAGGACCATACATACCAGAATAAGGATGAGGGGGGCCATACATACCAGGATAGGGATGAGGGGTGCCATGCATACTAGGATAGGAGGGGGGCAGCACATACCAGGATGGGAGACCATATACCAATATAAATAATTGCCACCCAGGCGTAGAACGGGTTCATAGCTAGTAAACTATATACAGATCTTCTGTGTGTCACCTGTGATCCCTGTATTACTTGTACACTATACTCTCTGTACAGAGCTCCTGTGTATAATGTCAATGGTGATCACTGTATTACCTGTATATTGACATTATATGCAGAGCTCTTGTGTATATCACTGGTGATCACTGTATTACCTGTACACTTTATACAGAGCTCCTGTGTATAATGTCACCGGTGTTCAATGTATTACCTGTACACTACACTACCGTTCAAAAGTTTGGGGTCACCCAGACAATTTTGTTTTTTCCATGAAAACTCATACTTTTATTAATCAAATGAGTTGCCAAATTAATTTTAAATCTAGTCCAGACATTGACAAGGTTCGAAAAAAGATTTTTATTTGAAACAATTTTCTCCTTGAAACCTTTGCTTTTGTCAAAGAATGATCCATTTGCATCAATTACAGCATTGCAGACCTTTGGCATTCTAGCAGTTAATTTGCTGAGGTAATCTGGAAAAATGTCACCCCATGCTTCAAGAAGCCCCTTCCACAAGTTTGTTTGGCTTGATGGGCACTTATTGCGTACCATACAGTCAAGCTGCTCCCACAACAGCTCAATGGGGTTGAGATCTGGTGACTGCACTGGCCATTCCAATACAGATAGAATACCAGCTGACTGCTTCTTCCCTAAATAGTTCTTGCATAATTTGGAGGTGTGCTTTGGGTCATTGTCCTATTGTAGGATGAAATTGACTCCAATCGAGCGCTGTCCACAGGGTATGTCATGGCACTGCAAAATGGAGTGATAGCCTTCCTTATTCAAAATCCCTTTTACCTTGTACAAATCTCCCACTTTACCAACACCAAAGCAACCCCAGACCATCACATTACCTCCACCATGCTTGACAGATGGCGTCAGGAACTCTTCCAGCATCTTTTCAGTTGTTCTGCGTCTCACAAATGTTCTGTGTGATCCAAACACCGCAACCTTGGATTCGTCTGTCCATAACATTTTTTTCCGATCTTCCTCTGTCCAATGTCTGTGTTCTTTTGCCCATATTAACCCCTTTACCCCCAAGGGTGGTTTGCACGTTCATGACTGGGCCAATTTTTACAATTCTGACCACTGTCCCTTTATGAGGTAATAACTCTGAAACGCTTCCATGGATCCCACTGATTCTGACACTGTTTTCTCGCAACATATTTTACTTCATGTTAATGGTAAAACTTCATTCATATAACTTGCATTTATTTGTGAAAAAACTTTGAATTTTTATGCCCTTAAATCACAGAGATATGGCACACAAAAAACTTAATAAGTAACATTTCACATATGTTTACTTTACATCAGCACAATTTTGGAACCAAAATTTTTTTTTGTTAGGAAGTTATAAGGGTGAAAAGTTGACCAGCGATTTCTAATTTTTGTAACATCATTTTATTTTTACGGACCACATCACATTTGAAGTCACTTTGAGGGGTCTATATGGTAGAAAATACCCAAAAGGGACACCATTCTAAAAACTGCACCCCTCAAGGTGCTCAAAACCACATTCAAAAAGTGTATTAACCCTTCACAGGAATTTTTTGAATGTTTAAAAAAAAAATGAACATTTAACTTTTTTTCACAAACAAATTACTTCAGGTCCAATTTTTTTTTATTTTACCAAGGGTAACAGGAGAAATTGGACTGCAAAAGTAATTGTGCAATTTGTCCTGAGTACGCTGATACCTGATATGTGGGGGGAACCACTGTTTCGACGCATGGCAGAGCTCAGAAGGGAAGGAGCGCCGTTTGACTTTTTCAATGCAAAATTGGCTGGAATTCAGATCGGACGCCATGTCACGTTTGGAGAGCCCCTGATGTGCCTAAACAGTGGAAACCCCCCACAAGTGACCCCATTTTGGAAACTAGACCCCCCAAGGAACTTATATAGATATGTGGTGAGAACGTTGAACCCACAAGGGCTTCACAGAAGTTTATAACGTACAGCCGTACAATTAAAAAAATCATATTTTTTCCACAAAAATGATCTTTTCACCCCCAATTTTTATTTTCCCAAGGGTAACAGAACCCTAAAAGTTATTGTGCAATTTGTCCTGAGTATGCTGATACCCTATATGTGGGTGTAAACTACTATTTGGGCGCATGGCAGAGCTCGGAAGGGAAGCAGCGCCATTTGACTTTTATGGCTGGAATTGAGATCGGATGCCATGTCACGTTTGGAAAGCCCCCGATGTGCCAAAACAGTGAAACCCCCCACAAATGACACCAATTTGGAAACTAGACCCCCCCAAGGAACTTATCTAGATGTGTGGTGAGAACTTTGAACCCCCAAGGGCTTCACAGAAGTTTATAAAGTAATATTTTTGCCACAAACATGATCCTTTAGTCCCCAATTTTTTTATTTTCCCAAGGGTAACAGGAGAAATTGGACCCCAAAGGTTGATGTCCAATTTGTCTTGAGTACGCTGATACCCCATATGTGGGAGAAAACTACTGTATGGGCACACGTCGGTGCTCGGAAGGGAAGTAGTGACGTTTTGGAATGCACACTTTGATGGAATGGTCTGCGGGTGTCATATTGCCTTTGGATAGCCACTGATGTACCTAAACAGTGGAAACCCCCCACAAGTGACCCGATTTTGGAAAATAGACCCCCTAAGGAACTTATCTAGATGTGTGGTGAGCACTTTGAACCCCCCCGGTGCTTCACAGAAGTTTATAACGCCTGGGCGTGAAAATAAAAAAAATCATATTTTTTCCACAAACATGATCTTTTAGTCCCCAATTTTTTTATTTTCCCAAGGGCAACAGGAGAAATTGGACCCCAAAAGTTGTCCAATTTGTCCTGAGTACGCTGATACCCCATATGTGGGAGAAAACTACTTTATGGGCACACGTCGGCGCTCGGAAGGGAAGTACTGTCGTTTTGGAATGCACACTTTGATAGAATGGTCTGCGGGTGTCATGTTGCCTTTGGAGAACCCCTGATGTACCCAAACAGTGGAAACCCATCACAAGTGACCCCATTTTGGAAACTAGACCCCCTAAGGAACTTATCTAGATGTGTGGTGAGCACTTTGAACCCCCCAGTGCTTCACAGAAGTTTATAACGCCCGGGCGTGAAAATTAAAAAAAAAAGTCATATTTTTTCCACAAACATGATCTTTTAGTCCCCAATTTTTTTTTATTTTCCCAAGGGTAACAGAAGAAATTGGACACCAATAGTTGCTGTCCAATTTGTCCCGAGTACGCTGATACCCCATATGTTCGAGAAAACTACTGTATGGGCATACGTCGGGGCTCGGAAGGGAAGTAGTGACGTTTTGGAATGCCGTGTCCATAACAACCCGCCCTATATAACAGTCCCATTAGTTAACCCCTTTAGCGAACTCCTTAAAAAATAAAAGTAAAAAACAAAGCAAAAAATAATGCTTTATTATCATGCCGCCGAACAAAAAGTGCAATAACGCGCAATCAAAAAGACGTATATAAATAACCATGGTACCGCTGAAAACGTCATCTTGTCCCGCAAAAAACGAGCCTCCATACAGCATCATCAGCGAAAAAATAAAAAAGTTATAGCTCGCAGAATAAAGCGATGCAAAAATAATTATTTTTTATATAAAATGGTTTTCATTGCATAAAAGCGCCAAAACATAAAAAAAGACAAATGAGGTATCGCTGTAATCATAATGACCCGAAGAATAAAACCGCCTTATCAGTTTTACCTCATGCTGAACGGTGTAAACGCACCTCCCAAAAGAAATTCTTGAAATGCTGGTTTTTGTTCATTCTGCGTCCAAAAAATCGGAATAAAAAGTGATCAAAAAATGTCACGTACCCAAAATAGTACCAATAAAAACGTCAACTCGTCCCGCAAAAAATAAGACCTCACATGACCCGGTGGATCAAAATATGGAAAAATTATAGCTCTCAATATGTGGTGATGCAAAAGCTATTTTTACAATAAAAAGCGTCTTTTAGCGTGCGACAGCTGCCAAAAATAAAAACCCGCCATAAATAGTAAATCAAACCCCCCGTTATCACCCCCTTAGTTAGGGAAAAATAATAATATAAAAAAAATGTATTTATTTCCATTTTCCCATTAGGGTTAGGGGTGTGTTGGGGTTAGGGTTAGAATTGGGGGGTTTCCACTGTTTGGGCACATCAGGTGCTCTCCAAATGCAACATGGCGTCTGATCTCAATTCCAGCCAATTCTGCGTTGAAAAAGTCAAATGGTGCTCCATCCCTTCCAAGCTCTGCCATGCACCCAAACAGTGTTTTACCCCCACATATGGTGCATCAGTCTACTCAGGACAAATTGCAAAACAACTTTTGGGGTCCAATTTCTCCTGTTACCCTTAAGAAAATAAAAAATTGGGGACAAAAATACAATTTTTGTGGAAAAAAAATGATTTTTTTTATTTTCACGCCCGGGCGTTATAAACTTCTGTGAAGCACTTGAGGATTCAAATTGCTCACCACACATCTAGATAAGTTCCGTGGGGGTTCTAGTTTCCAAAATGGGGTCAATTGTGGGGAGTTTCAACAGTTTAGGCACATCAGAGGCTCTCCAAAGCGCCATGACACCCGCAGACTATTCCATCAAAGTCTGCATTCCAAAACGTCACTACTTCCGAGCTCCGACGTGTCCCCATACAGTAGTTTTCTCCCACTTATGGGGTATCAGTGAACTCAAGACAAATTGGACAACTTTTGGGGTCCAATTTCTCCTGTTACCCTTGGGAAAATATTTTTTTTATTTTCACGTCCGGGCGTTATAAACTTCTATGAAGCACAGGGGGGTTCAAAGTGCTCACCACACATCTAGATAAGTTCCTTAGGGGGTCTAGTTTCCAAAATGGGGTCATTTGTGGGGGAGTTTCCACTGTTTAGTTACATCAAGGGCTCTCCAAAGGCAACATGACACCCGCAGACCATTCTATCAAAGTGTGCATTACAAAACGACAGTACTTCCCTTCCGATCCCTGACGTGTGCCCATACAGTAGTTTTCTCCCACTTATGGGGTATCAGTGAACTCAAGACAAATTGTACAACAACTTTTGGGGTCCAATTTCTCCTGTTACCCTTGGGAAAATAAAATAATTGGGGACTAAAAGATCATGTTTGTGGAAAAAATGATTTTTTTTTTAATTTTCACGCCCGGGCGTTATAAACTTGTGAAGCCCTTGGGGGTTAAAAGTGCTCACCACACATCTAGATAAGTTCCTTGGGGGGTCTAGTTTCCAAAATGGTGTCATTTGTGGGGGGTTTCCACTGTTTAGGCACATCAGGGGCTTTCCAAACGTGGCATGGCGTCCAATCCCAATTCCAGCCAAAAAAGTCAAATTGCGCTGCTTCCCTTCCGAGCTCTGCCATGCGCCCAAATAGTGGTTTACCCCCACATATGGGGTATCAGCGTACTCAGGACAAATTGCACAATAACTTTTGGGGGTCCTGTTATTCTTGGAAAAATAAAAATTGTGGGTGAAAAGATCATTTTTGTGGAAAAAATATGACTTTTTAATTGTACGGCTGTACGTTATAAACTTCTGTGAAGCCCTTGGGGGTTCAAAGTTCTCACCACACATCTAGATAAGTTCCTTGGGGGGTCTAGTTTCCAAAATGGTGTCATTTGTGGGGGGTTTCCACTGTTTTGGTACATCAGGGGCTTTCCAAATGCGACATGGTGTCTGATCTCAATTCCAGCCAAAAAAGTCAAATGGCGCTGCTTCCCTTCTGAGCTCTGCCATGCGCCCAAATAGTCGTTTACACCCACATATGGGGTATCAGCATACTCAGGACAGATTGCACAATAACGTTTAGGGTCCTGTTACCCTTGAGAAAATAAAAATTGGGGGTGAAAAGATTTTTGTGGAAAAAATTATTTTTTAATTGTACGGCTGTACGTTATAAACTTCTGTGAAGCCCTTGTGGGTTCAAAGTTCTCACCACATATCTAGATAAGTTCCTTGGAGGGGGTCTAGTTTCCAAAATGGGGTTACTTATGGGGGGTTTCCACTGTGTAGGTACATCAGGGGCTCTCCAAACGTGACATGGTGTCCGATCTGAATTCCAGACAATTTTGCATTGAAAAAGTCAAACAGCGCTCCATCCCTTCTGAGCTCTGCAATGCGCCGAAACAGCCATGCGCCCTTAAGCGAACCCCTTAAAAAATAAAAAGCGAAGCAAAAAATAATGATTTATTATCATACCGCCGAACAAAAAGTGCAATAACGCGCGATCAAAAAGATGCATATAAATATCCATGGTACCGCTGAAAACGTCATCTTGTCCCGCAAAAAACGAGCCATAATACAGCATCATCAGAGAAAAAATAAAAAAAGTTATAGCTCGCAGAATAAAGCGATGCAAAAATAATTATTTTTTATATAAAATTGTTTTCATTGCATAAAAGCGCCAAAACATAAAAAATCGACAAATGAGGTATCGCTGTAACCGTACTGACCCGAAAAAGAAAACCGCTTTATCAATTTTATCGCACGCGGAACGGCGAAAACGCACCACCCCAAAAAAAATTAATGAAACGCTGGTTTTTGTAAATTCTGCGTCCCAAAAAACAAAATAAAAAGCGACCAAAAAATGTCACATGCCCGAACATGGTACCAATGAAAACGTCAACTCGTCCCGCAAAAAATAAGACCTCATATGACTCGGTGGGTCAAAATATGGAAAAATTATAGCTCTCAAAACGTGGTGATGCAAAAAGTATTTTTACAATAAAAAGCGTCTTTTAGCGTGTGACAGCTGCCAAACATAAAAACCCGCTATAAATAGTAAATCAAACCCCCCGTTATCACCCCCTTAGTTAGGGAAAAATAATAAAATTAAAAAATGTATTTCCATTTTCCCGTTAGGGCTAGGGATAGGGGTGTGTTGGGGTTAGGGTTGGAATTGGGGGTTTCCACTATTTGCGCACATCAGGTGCTCTCCAAACGCAACATGGCATCTGATCTCAATTCCAGCCAATTCTGCGTTGAAAAAGTCAAATGGTGCTCCTTCCCTTCCAAGCTCTGCCATGCACCCAAAGTGTTTTACCCCATCATATGGGGTATCAGCCTACTCAGGACATCAATTTGCAAAACAACT
This sequence comes from Dendrobates tinctorius, assembly GCF_039654945.1. NCBI lineage: Eukaryota > Metazoa > Chordata > Amphibia > Anura > Dendrobatidae > Dendrobates > Dendrobates tinctorius. The sequence goes on from NW_027361696.1 coordinate 12,078,825, forward strand.
TTTGGGATCCTATTTCTCCTGTTGCCCTTAGGAAAATAAAAAATTGGGGGCAAAAATATCATTTTTGTGGAAAAAAAATGATTTTTTTATTTTCACGCCTGGGCGTTATAAACTTCTGTGAAGCCCTTGGGGGTTCAAAGTTCTCACCACACATCTAGATAAGTTCCTTGGGGGGTCTAGTTTCCAAAATGGTGTCATTTGTGGGGGGTTTCCACTGTTTTGGTACATCAGGGGCTTTCCAAATGCGACATGGTGTCTGATCTCAATTCCAGCCAAAAAAGTCAAATGGCGCTGCTTCCCTTCTGAGCTCTGCCATGCGCCCAAATAGTCGTTTACACCCACATATGGGGTATCAGCATACTCAGGACAGATTGCACAATAACGTTTAGGGTCCTGTTACCCTTGAGAAAATAAAAATTGGGGGTGAAAAGATTTTTGTGGAAAAAATTATTTTTTAATTGTACGGCTGTACGTTATAAACTTCTGTGAAGCCCTTGTGGGTTCAAAGTTCTCACCACATATCTAGATAAGTTCCTTGGAGGGGGTCTAGTTTCCAAAATGGGGTTACTTATGGGGGGTTTCCACTGTGTAGGTACATCAGGGGCTCTCCAAACGTGACATGGTGTCCGATCTGAATTCCAGACAATTTTGCATTGAAAAAGTCAAACAGCGCTCCATCCCTTCTGAGCTCTGCAATGCGCCGAAACAGCCATGCGCCCTTAAGCGAACCCCTTAAAAAATAAAAAGCGAAGCAAAAAATAATGATTTATTATCATACCGCCGAACAAAAAGTGCAATAACGCGCGATCAAAAAGATGCATATAAATATCCATGGTACCGCTGAAAACGTCATCTTGTCCCGCAAAAAACGAGCCATAATACAGCATCATCAGAGAAAAAATAAAAAAAGTTATAGCTCGCAGAATAAAGCGATGCAAAAATAATTATTTTTTATATAAAATTGTTTTCATTGCATAAAAGCGCCAAAACATAAAAAATCGACAAATGAGGTATCGCTGTAACCGTACTGACCCGAAAAAGAAAACCGCTTTATCAATTTTATCGCACGCGGAACGGCGAAAACGCACCACCCCAAAAAAAATTAATGAAACGCTGGTTTTTGTAAATTCTGCGTCCCAAAAAACAAAATAAAAAGCGACCAAAAAATGTCACATGCCCGAACATGGTACCAATGAAAACGTCAACTCGTCCCGCAAAAAATAAGACCTCATATGACTCGGTGGGTCAAAATATGGAAAAATTATAGCTCTCAAAACGTGGTGATGCAAAAAGTATTTTTACAATAAAAAGCGTCTTTTAGCGTGTGACAGCTGCCAAACATAAAAACCCGCTATAAATAGTAAATCAAACCCCCCGTTATCACCCCCTTAGTTAGGGAAAAATAATAAAATTAAAAAATGTATTTCCATTTTCCCGTTAGGGCTAGGGATAGTGGTGTGTTGGGGTTAGGGTTGGAATTGGGGGTTTCCACTATTTGCGCACATCAGGTGCTCTCCAAACGCAACATGGCATCTGATCTCAATTCCAGCCAATTCTGCGTTGAAAAAGTCAAATGGTGCTCCTTCCCTTCCAAGCTCTGCCATGCACCCAAAGTGTTTTACCCCATCATATGGGGTATCAGCCTACTCAGGACATCAATTTGCAAAACAACTTTTGGGATCCTATTTCTCCTGTTGCCCTTAGGAAAATAAAAAATTGGGGGCAAAAATATCATTTTTGTGGAAAAAAAATGATTTTTTTATTTTCACGCCTGGGCGTTATAAACTTCTGTGAAGCCCTTGGGGGTTCAAAGTTCTCACCACACATCTAGATAAGTTCCTTGGGGGGTCTAGTTTCCAAAATGAAATGGGGTCATTTATGGGGGGATTCCACTGTTTTGGTACATCAGGGGCTTTGCAAACATGACATGGTGTCCGATCTCAATTCCAGCCAAAAAAGTCAAATAGCGCTGCTTCCCTTCCGAACTCTGCCATGTGATCAAATAGTGGTTTACCCCCACATGTGGGGTATCAGCGTACTCAGGACAAATTGCACAATAACTTTTAGGGTCCTGTTACCCTTGGGAAAATAAAAATTGGGGGTGAAAAGATCATTTTGTGGAAAAAATATGATTTTGTAATTGTACGGCTGTACGTTATAAACGTCTGTGAAGCCCTTGTGGGTTCAAAGTTCTCACCACATATCTAGATAAGTTCCTTGGGGGGTCTAGTTTCCAAAATGGGGTCACTTGTGGGGGGTTTCCACTGTTTAGGTACATCAGGGGCTCTCCAAACATGACATGGCGTCCGATCTGAATTCCAGCCAATTTTGCATTGAAAAAGTCAAACGGCGCTCCTTCCCTTCTGAGCTCTGCCATGCGCCGAAACAGTGGTTCCCCCCACATATCAGGCATCAGCGTACTCAGGACAAATTACACAATTATTTTTGCAGTCCAATTTCTCCTGTTACCCTTGGTAAAATAAAAAAAATTGAACCTGATTTTTTTTTTTTTGTGAAAAAAAGTTAAATGTTCATTTTTTTTAAATATTCAAAAAATTCCTGTGAAGCACCTGAAGGGTTAATAAACTCCTTGAATGTGGTTTTGAGCACCTTGAGGGGTGCAGTTTTTAGAATGGTGTCACTTTTGGGTATTTTACATTTTTTTCACAAATAAACGCAAGTTATATGAATGAAATTTTACCACTAACATGAAGTTCAATATGTCACGAGAAAACAGTGTCAGAATCACCGGGATCCATGGAAGCGTTCCAGAGTTATGGCCTCATAAAAGGACAGGGGTCAGAATGGTAAAAATTGGCCCGGGAGTTAATGTGCAAACCACCCTTGGTAGTGAAGGGGTTAAACATTCAAAAAATTCCTGTGAAGCACCTGATGGGTTAATAAACTTCTTGATTATGGTTTTGAGCACCTTGAGGGGTGCAGTTTTTAGAATGGTGTCACTTTTGGGTATTTTCTATCATATAGACCCCTCAAAGTGATGTGGTCCGTAAAAATAAAATGGTGTTGCAAAAATGAGAAATCGCTGGTCAACTTTTAACCCTTATAACTTCCTAAGAAAAAAAAAATTTGGTTCCAAAATTGTGATGATGTAAAGTAAACATATGTGAAATGTTATTTATTAAGTTTTTTGTGTGCCATATCTCTGATTTAAGGGCATATAAATTCAAAGTTGGAAAATTGCGAAATTTTCCAAATTTTCGCAAATTTCCATTTTTTTCACAAATAAACGCAAGTTATTTGAATGAAATTTTACCACTAACATGAAGTACAATATGTCACGAGAAAACAATGTCAGAATCACTGGGATCCATGGAAGCGTTTCAGTTATTACCTCATAAAGGGACAGTGGTCAGAATTGTAAAAATTGGCCCGGTCATGAATGTGTAAACCACCTTTGGGGGTTAAGGGGTTAACAATGTATAGAGTGTATTTCTGGATCATTTAATGTTAGCTTCATTGGAAAAAAAAACTGCTTTTCTTTTAAAAATAAGGAAGTTTATGTGACCCTAAATGTTTGAATGGTAGTGTATATAGAGCTCCTATATAATGTCACTGGTGATCACTCTTTCCTGTACACTATACACAGAGCTCCTTTGTATAATGTCACTGGTGTACACTATATACAGTATCCACTATATACAGAGCTTCTGTGGTAAATGTCATTGGTGATCACTGTACACTATATATAGAGCTCCTGTGTATGTCACCAGAGATCATTATATTACCTGCACACTTACACTTTGTGACAATTTGTAATATATGGTCTGGTCATGGTGTAGTGGTATTTGTCCCTTGTATGTGATATTATTCGGTCACTATGTGGTAGCAATATGTGGTCTGGTCATGGTGTGGTAGTATTTGTCCCCTGTGCATGGTATTATTTGGTCACAATGAGATGGTATTGTCATCTGGTCATGGTGTGGTGGTATTTTTTCCTTGTATGTGGTATTATTCGGTCACTGTAGTGGTAATATGTGGTCTGGTCATGGTGTGACGGTAATTGTCCCTTGTATGTGGTATTATTCACTATGTGGTGGTAATTTGCTGTCTGATCATGGTGTGGTATTTGTTCCTTGTATGTGATATTATCTGGTCACTGTAGTGGTAATACATGGTCTGGTCATGGTGTGGCGGTAGTTGTTCCTTGTATGAGGTATTTTTCTGTCACTATGGTATTGTCCCTTGAATGTGGTATTATTCAGGCACTGTTACCAATATGTGGTCTGGTCATGATGTGTCAATATTTCTCCTTGTATGTGGTATTATTTAGTCACTATGCAGTCTGGTCAGTGTGGCGGTATTTGTCCCGTTATTAGTTGGTCACTATGTGGTGGTAATATGTAGTCTGGTCAGGGTGTGATGGTATTTGTCCCTTGTATGTAGCATTATTCGGCCACTATGTGGTAGTAATATGTGGTCTGGTAATAGTGTCGGTATTTCTCCTTGTATGTGGTACTGTCACTATGCAGTCTGTTCAGTGTGGCGGTATTTGTCCCCTCTGTGTTATTATTCGGTAACTATGTGGTAGTAATATGTAGTCTAGTCATGGTGTGTCGGTATTTCTCCTTGTATTATTTAATCACTATGCAATCTGTTCACAGTGTGGCGGTATTTGTCTCCTGTTATTTGGTCATTATGTGTTGGTAATATGTGGTCTGGTCATGGTATTTGTTCCTTGTATGTGGTATTATTCGGTCACTATGTGGTTGTAATATGTGGTCTGGTCATGGTGTCGGTATTTCTCCTTTAGTCATTATGCAGTCTGGCCACAGTGTGGTGGCATTTGTCCCCTCTGTTATTATTCAGTCATTATGTGGTGGTAATATATGTGGTCTGGTGATATTTGTCCCTTGTATGTATTATTCTGTCACTATGTGGTGGTAATTTTGTCTGGTCACAGTGTTAAATATTGTTAATTTTTCTTAATTCTGTACTGAGTGCATTGCCTCGTGGAAGGTTTGGCTGACATTACATACAGCTGTACTTTCAGCTCAGGATAGATGAGAACACCATATAGAGAGAACACCTGCTATATGGGATGTATATAACACATGACCCACAGGAAGAGGGGCTCACTTCGCACTTCATATGGACACTAGGTTGTATGGACAGGTGGTGAGTTAACCACGTGTTAAAGAGAATGCTTTGACAAAGACAGACACAATCTACCATTCAGGATCCCAGGAAAGATGGAGAACTTTGATATGGACAATCTCGTAACTATTTGTTTTGCTCAAATGATGCTTTTTGGTGGAAAATCCAACAAAACACTATTTTTTTTATAAATAACATTGTGCCATTTTCTTTTGAGTATGGCATCTGGTAAGAAGTCCTGAATAAATATACAAAATAAGTATATTTAAAAGGTGTGGTGGTATTTGTTCCTTGTATGTGATATTATCCGGTCACTGCATTGGTAATATGTGGTCTGGTCATGGTGTGGTGGTATTTGTCCCTTGTATTTGGTATTATTCGGTCACTATATGGTGGTAATATGTGGTCTGGTCATGGTGTGGAAGTACTTGTTCCTTGTATGTGGTGTTATTTGGTTACTATGTGGTCTGAGCATGGTGGTTTTTCTCCCTTGTATGTATTTGGTCACTATGTGGTGGTAATTTGCTGTCTGGTCATGGTGGTAATTCTTCCGTTTGTGGTATTATTTGTTCACTATGTGGTGGTAATGTGGTCTGGTCATGGTGTGGTGGTATTTCTCCCTTGTATTATTCTGTCACTATGTGGTGGTATTTGTCCCTTGTATGTGGTATTATTCGGTCACTATGTGGTAGTAATATGTGGTCTGGATGTATTTCTCCTTGTATGTATTATTTGGTCACTATGCAGGCTGGTCAGTGTGCTGGTAATTTGGTCATCGTGTGGTTTTTGTTCCTTGTGATTAATATCTGGTCACTGTGATATGTGGTCATGTGGTATTTGACCCTTGTATGTGGTATTATTCAGTCACTATGTGGCGGTAATTTGCAGTCTAGTCATGGTGTGGCTGAATTAGCCCCTTGTATGTGGTATTATTTGGTCACTATGTGGTCTGGTCAAGTTGTTGTGGTATTTCTTCCCTTTATGTGGCATTATTGGTCCTGGTACAGTGGATTGTGTTGTGTTTGCCAGGCATTTGTTCTCTCTGATATTAATTATAAGATTCCTTATTTCCATTAAATACTTGGTACTCAGCAGTAGAGATGCACATACAGGAGTTTTCCTGTGAAAAAAGTCATCACCTCTCCACAGGATAAGTGATGACATATTGATTGGTGGGTCTGACTTCTGGGACCCAATCAGGAGAATGTGGAACACTTATTCCCAATAGACTGGAGTATCATGTGTGACTTGACCACTGATCCATTAATTCCCTCAGGGGTTGCACTTGTTTTTTTCTGGAATTACACCCAGTTATGTTGGGCACAGCAGATGTGCAGGAGCTGCCTGTGTTTTACAGTCGACGCTCCACTATAACGGGGAAAATGGCTTACAGATATTTGAATATAGGTGTAGGGTGGGCCCCTCAGGTCAATCCCCCCTGTGGGACCCAAACACCCCAGTCTGACCCTGATTGTAACAAGCCTTCAGCTGTACAGTCAGGATCTGCCCACAACTCCAAGGGGGTCACTGAGCTATGTCAGGTGTGAACATATCCATTCGACAAATACGATAAATCATTCCCTATATGTCTTCCACTGTGGGTGACGGTATATTCAGGTCTTTGCCTTCTATCAAATACTGCCCTGTAGTGGGAGGAGCATGGCAGTGTCTGGTCATTGTCTCAGGGCCATGCCTGGTCCGTGTCTCAGTGCCAAGGCTGGGTCTGGTCCGTGTCTCAGCCGTGACCAGCGGACTCCTAATATTCGGCTGTAACTGCAGGATTGAAAATTGGAGCCTGGAAATGAATGAAAACCAGTTCAGGCGCCGCCAACGTCTGTCAATATGAACACGGCTGAATACGGTATTTATTGTTCTCACAGAACTAATGTCTTCTCCATCTCTGTCTCCTCCGTGTATACGTGTTCCTTCATCTTCATTGTCTCTGCGCGGCTTTATCTGATGGTTTCACCTGCAATGCCGTATACTTATTACGTGTTCCCCAAGCACAGACACCGAAGCCAATCAGGACGTCAGTAGAATAGTGATCGAAGCTCTGGAGGTTTCTGGTGGATAAGACATGATGTTACAGCAGAATAGTGACTGCAGCTCTGGTGGTGAATGGAGAAGACCTGATGTAACAGAAGAATAGTGACTACTGCTCTGGAGGATAAGACATGATGTAACAGCAGAATCGTGACTGCAGCTCTGGAGGATAAGACACAATGTAACAGCAGTATAGTGACTGTAGCTTGGTAGGTGACAGGAGGACAAGATACCATGTAACAGCAGATGAGTCTATCTTGTACTCCACTCACCTCCAGAGCTGCAGTCACTATTCTGCTGTTACATCGTGTCTTATGCTCCAAAGCTGCGGTCACTATTCTGCTGTTATAAGATATGATGTGACAGCAGCTCTGGAGAAGATGATGTGATAGTACAGCAGTGATTTTACTTTACTGGTAAGGCATTGCTTTACCTACAGCGCCCCCTGCCATCTGTGGCAGTGTTTGGTATTGCACCTCAGACCATCCCATCTCCTGTGCATCTGCTTGTCTTCTCTTGTCCTGGTGTTGCCGACCTGACTGGGCTGAGTTAAGAGCACCAGGTGCCTTCGCTGTGGAGTTGTGGTGGTCCCGTAGCAGCGGCTGAGGCTATGCTCAGGGTCTTTTCTCATTTTATTATTTACATACTGTCAGATAAATAATTTCTATTTATTCTTTACAGAGAAACAATTAAACATTGCGACGTTGTTAACTCCGAATGGAAAAATAGTATTTATCCCCGCACTGCGGTGGGAGACCACCGAAGACCAGGGAACAGTGCAGCCTGAGGAGGGCTCAGAGATTGGGAAGCGCCCCCCACCGCAGCACGAGTCAGCCTCAGAGATCGGAAAGCGCCCCCTGCCACAGCCCGAGCCGGCTAGAGATCGGGGAACGCCCCCCCCAAGTCGGCTAGATATCTGGGAGCGCCCTTCCTGCCGCAGCCCAAGGCGGCTAGAGATCGGGGAGTGCCCTCTGTCGCAACCCACGTCAGCTAGAGATTAGGGAGCACACCCGTCGCAGCCTGAGGCCAGAGATCAGGAAGCGCCCCCCCACCAGAGCCTGGGGTGGCTAGAGATCAGGGAATGCCCCCACCAGAGGCAGCCAGAGAACAGGGCGCTCCCCCGCCACAGCTTGAGGCATCCAGAGACCAGGGAGCTCCCCCTGCCGCAGCTTGAGGTGGCCAGAGACCGGGAAGCGTCCCTCTCCGCAGCCTGAGACCGGGGAGCGCCCTCCAGCGCAGGAGGCCAGAGACCAAGCAGCACTCCTGCCGCAGCCAGAGACCGGGGAACGCCCCCGCCAGAGCCCGAGGCGGCCAGAGACCAGGGAGCCCCCCTGCTGCAGCCTGAGGAGGCCAGAGACCAGGCAGTGCCCTTGCTGGAGCCAGAACCAGAGGCTGCCATGGCAGATCAGGGAGCATCACAGTCTCTGACATGCCAACCTACAGATCCACGGGACGCTGAATGGAGCCATCAATCATCTCCGCTGGACAGCTGCAGTTACTCTGATGGGAGGATGAGAGATGTAGTGCTACACTATCACTGCCAGCTGCAGAGCTGGTGATTGCTGCGCCCAGAGAGGAGAACACACAGGACAAGACGGGATGGGCCGCAGACGATGCATAGAGGGGAACAGAAACCCCTTCAGTTCTGGGTAAGGATCCGAGGACTTGTGCACCGATTGACATCCTGAGAATGAACTGTACAATACGGAGACTGCTCAGTGCCACGTGTAAAGCGCCACTCTACAGAGCCACGCCCAGGGTGCCACATAAGGACAGCTCCCCCAGCGCACACCCTCTTCATACTGCCAGGGGAGGGGCAGTTGCAGGTAACAAGTCGGTGGAAGGAGGCGGTCAGTCGCGGCAGCGCTGGTGCAGGTCACTCAGTTTTTGCTGTCTGGGCCGCTGCTGGGGGTGTAGACAAGAAAAAGATGGTAGAAGTCTCGTCTCGAGATTTCAGCCTCCGCAGGTCAGATGGCAGTGGCCGAGCTATGGGCACCCAGTGTTCGCGGAGGATCGGTAGTGACGAAGGGTCCGTATCTTCCATCACACAGGTGGGGGCTAGCAGCGCTGGGGGAGATGCAAACACACGGTCAGTGCGCAGGAGGCGGAGCCAGTCATCACGTCACTACAGCTCTTACCTGATTGGCTGCACTTGGATCGGTTTCTTCCAGCTGAATCTTAATCTCGTACGCGGGGTCTCCACTTAGCCTCTGACCATCGGTGTGGGGGGAGCGCTGGAAACCTGCACAAAGAACATCAGTTACACAGGATTGCACACCTGATGTGACTCCTCCACATGTCACGCACCAGGGGATGGACAATCCTTTTAAACAGTAGTCACCCTGACAGGGATCTGGGTGACCACTGCGCAGGCGTATAGTACCTGCTGTACAGCAGCCTGCTCCTCCCCCTGCGCAGGCGTATAGTACCTGCCTCACAGCAGCCTGCTCCCACCCCTGCGCAGGCGTATAGTACCTGCCATACAGCAGCCTACTCCACCCCTTGCACAGGCGTATAGTACCTGCCTCACAGCAGCCTGCTCCCACCCCTGCGCAGGCGTGTAGTACCTGCCATACAGCAGCCTGCTCCTCCCCTTGCACAGGCGTATAGTACCCGCTGCACAGCAGTCTGTTCCTCCCCATGCGCAGGCGTATAGTACCTGCCATACAGCAGCCTGATCCTCCCCTTGCAAAGGCGTATAGTACAAACCATACAGCAGCCTGCTTCTCTTCCTGCTCAGGCGTACAGTACCTCTCATACAGCAGCCTGGGCAGGCGAATAGTACCTGCCGAACAGCAGACTACTCCCATAACAAGATGAGTTCTGGCACCTGGTGCACTCCCTCCGCTGGCGGTGCTCACACTACTCGCACTGTCTTCCAGCCATGTGCTGTATACGAAGGCGTCGCGCTTGTGAGGAGTGTCGGCGGAGGAGACGCTGTCCTGCGGAGAAAAGTCAGCGCTACATCAGTGCGCACCTGCAGATACTGACACTGCGCCTGTACCCCCATCCACAAACAGAGGTGCTGTTACCATCCCGAGGTCGTCCTCGTCCAGGAGTTCATTTTCCTCCACTACGCTGGCAAAGCTGCTGGCGCTGGACGATGACCGGGAGAAATCCCTGTGGGCTTCTGGTGTGGACACCGAATCCATCCTGAAAGACAAGAAATGAGTATAAGGGGTCACACAACCAGGGGCCGCACGTCCAGGGGCCCAGCATCAGGACACGTACCTGTTCTTTGTGGTGGGCAGCTCTGGAGAGCTGTGATTGGACGAGTTATCAGATTTCGGCTCCTGGGAGGCGGTGCCGCTGTCTGGGGTCTTCAGGGGGCCAGTCGGACTTTCCCTAAAAAACATAAGTACTGAAAATGTACTTAAAGTAAGTACACCCCCATCCCCTGTGGCAGAGCCGCTCACCACTTTTCCTGCACCTCCTGGATGTTCTCGATGCCAATGGCGCTGCTACGCCGGGAGCTGAAGGGTCCGGACTTCTTCCTGGTCGGACTTTTCCCGGGAACAATCAGAGACTGGAAAAGATGGGCTTGTGGTTAATCTGCGGCCGCGTTCCCCCAATGTCCCTCCTCTGTCCCCCACGTGCGACAGCATCCCCCCCCATCCACCACACTGCGACCGCGCTCCCCCCCATCCCCGCGGCCCCCCATCCCCCGGCCGTGTTCACCCCCCCATCCCCGACGCTGCGGCCGAGTTCCTTCCATCCCGTGCGGCCGTTTCCCTCCCCCCCGTCATGTCCTGCCCCCATCCCCCACACTGCGGCCGTGTCTCCTCCAAATCCCCTGCAGCCGCGTTCTCCCCCCATCCCCTACACTGTGGCCACGTCCACCCCATCACCCACATTTTGGTACCGTTCCCATCCCCTACACTGCAGCTGTAAGGGACACAAAGGAGTGTCCATAATTGTACAGATATATACGTGTATATATGTATATTTAGTGTTGGATGTTATGTACCCTTTCCCTTTAACGTTATTCGTTTTTATTGTACATGCCATGTAAATGTCTATTTATTGTATCTGTTACATGTATTTAACATTGGACACTGTTATATAGAAAGGGAAAGTGTAGTACCCTAGTTTGCCCACTAGATGGGGTTAGAGATACTCAACTTGTAAATGGAGCGTCCTGACAGGGCTGTTGGCTCCGTAATGTTAACGTTAAGAGCCCAGTCATACAGAATTCGGGCCAGTATCTCCTCGGGGAGAAACACCAGGAGAAGTGCTGACAGTGCAGAATTAGTGGGTCTGCAGTTGCCAGAAGAAGACTAAGCAGTACGGGCAGGTCACTCAATGTGGCAGCTTATTTAATCTGTGGATATCCTTGAGACCAGGGCTAAACGGTTAAGAGGGTCTCCTACTGGAGTAAGACTGAGCAGAGTTGATGCTGAAATACCGGAGAGCACGGTCCGTCCCGGAAGTGAGCTTAGTGGGAGAGAGGAAAAGACAGGGACAGAGGAGAAAATGTCCATTGCCAACCCTGATGCTGGAGTGAATATGTATGCGCTGTGTAAAGGAAACAGTAAAGTTGATTGTTCAAGTATTGAACAGGACTGTGACTATTTGTTCCACATCGGCTGAGGAGAATGTGCAGAGCATAACAGAAAGCCCTGAGGGGAAGCTGGAGAAAGCGACAGATGTGCTGACAGAAAACTGTCATGTCTATGTGAGGGGAGGCCAGGACTCCATTGCCCCGGAGTCCCCAGCCACGACCGACCCTTACACAGCCACGTCCGACCCTTACACAGCCACGTCCCCCCCATCATGCACACTGCGGCCACGTTCCCCCCCCCCATGCTGCGGCTGTGTCCTCCATCCTGCAGTCGTGGCCCTCCCCATCCCCCATACTGCGGCCGTGTTTCCCCCCCCGTCCCCTGCGGCCACAGTGACATCACGCTGCATCTTCCAAATCCCAGCCCGCGGCTCAGCTGCAGGTGCATTACAATGTATTATTGCAGAATCACAGCAGCACAGACTGCACTGGTACATTGTAACTGCCCCAGGACAAGGCCCTTTTCTTCACTGACAGCGCTGGCCATTGGCGAGGACGCCCGTCACACTATCAGGAGGAAGAGAAGAGGCCGCCTGATACTTCTGGTGCCGCTGATCCTGGATGCCAGCCAGGGTCCACACAGCGAACACACCATCCACACCTCACGGGACCCTGGGCTCAGACGGAGCCATTATCCACCTCTTCTATGGTTCCTATGCCTATGGCACTTCCACGGCGTCCATGCCGGCCGGGCGCTCTCCCTGGTACAAGCAATGACTAGCGAGCACAAAGACATGGATGCGAGGAAGAGATGTCACACCGGGGCAGAAAGAGGAGAAAGGAGACAGAAATGTACGCGAGACAGAGAAGGAGAAAGATGGCGAGTCAGGAGAAGAGGAAGAGAGGAGAGAAAGAAAAAAAAACATCATTCACAGACCTCCACCTGCGGGGGGCAGCACCTCAGTGTCATCCACCAGCCAACCAACCCGGGGGGGTCCCGCTGTTCACAGACCTCCACCTGCAGGGGGCAGCACCTCATGCCCTCCACCACCTCACCAGGGGGTAACGCTCCTGACTGGCCTCCACCTGCAGGGGGCAGCGCTTCAGTGCCCTCCACACACCAACCGTCCCAGGGGGTCCCGCTCCTCACTGGCCTCTGATCGGGACCCACCTCAGGTCTCTACACAGACCCCCAAATCTATAATCATCCGCTAGAACGGTCTGTGCCCAAACAGCTGACCTTGGAGGAGCAAGTAGGAGGAGGACAGAAGAGTCCGGGAGGGAGGAGAGAGGAGGAGGACAGAGAAGAGTCCAGGAGAGAGGAGGAGGACAGAGAAGAGTCCAGGAGAGAGGAGGAGGACAGAGAAGAGTCCGGGAGGGAGGAGAGAGGAGGAGGACAGAGAAGAGTCCAGGAGAGAGGAGGAGGACAGAGAAGAGTCCAGGAGAGAGGAGGAGGACAGAGAAGAGTCCAGGAGAGAGGAGGAGGACAGAGAAGAGTCCGGGAGGGAGGAGAGAGGAGGAGGACAGAGAAGAGTCCAGGAGAGAGGAGGAGGACAGAGAAGAGTCCAGGAGAGAGGAGGAGGACAGAGAAGAGTCCAGGAGAGTCCGGGAGGGAGGAGAGAGGAGGAGGACAGAAGAGTCCGGTAGGTAGTAGAGAGGAGGAGGACAGAGAAGAGTCCGGGAGGGAGGAGAGAGGAGGAGGACAGAGAAGAGTCCGGGAAGGAGGAGAGAGGAGGAGGACAGAGAAGAGTCCAGGAGAGAGGAGGAGGACAGAGAAGAGTCCGGGAGGGAGGAGAGTCCGGGAGGGAGGAGAGAGGAGGAGGACAGAGAAGAGTCCGGGAGGGAGGAGAGAGGAGGAGGACAGAGAAGAGTCCGGGAGGGAGGAGAGAGGAGGAGGACAGAGAAGAGTCCAGGAGAGAGGAGGAGGACAGAGAAGAGTCCGGGAGGGAGGAGAGTCCGGGAGGGAGGAGAGAGGAGGAGGACAGAGAAGAGTCCGGGAGGGAGGAGAGAGGAGGAGGACAGAGAAGAGTCCGGGAGGGAGGAGAGAGGAGGAGGACAGAGAAGAGTCCGGGAGGGAGGAGAGAGGAGGAGGACAGAGAAGAGTCCGGGAGGGAGGAGAGAGGAGGACGACAGAGAAGAGTCCGGGAGGGAGGAGGAGGAGGACAAAGAAGTGTCTGGGAGGAAGGATAGAGGACAGAAAAGACTACTGGAGGGAGGAGAGTGGAGGAGGACACAGAAGAATCCAGGAGGGAGTAGAGAGGAGGAGGTCCGAGAAGAGTACGGAGAGGAGGAGAGAGGAGAGAGGAGGAGGACAGAGAAGAGTCTGGGAGGGAGAAGCGAGGAGGACAGAGAAGAGTCTGTGAGGGAAGAAAGAGGAGGAGGACAGAGAAGAGTCCGAGAGGGCGGAGAGAGGAGGACACGAGTCTGGGAGGAAGGAAAGAAAAGAGTCTGGGAGAAAGGCGGAGTAAAGAGAAGGAAAAAAAAAAAAAGTGGGAGGGAGGAGCAAGGAGGACAGAGCAGAGTCTGTGAGGGATGAAAGAGGAGGAGGACAGAGAAGAGTCTGTGAGAGAAGAAAGAGGAGGAGGATAGAGAAGAGTCCGAGAGGGAGGAGAGAGGAGAACACGAGTCTGGGAGGAAGGAAAGAAAAGAGTATGGGAGAAAGGCGGAGTAAAGAGAAGGACAGAAGAGTCTGGGAGGGAGGAGCAAGGAGGAGGACAGAGAAGAGTCTGTGAGGAAAGAAAGAGGAGGAGGACAGAGAAGAGTCCGGGAGGGAGGAGAGAGGAGGAGGACAGAGAAGAGTCCGAGAGAGAGAAGGAGGACGACAGAGAAGAGTCCGAGAGAGAGGAGGAGGACAGAGAAGAGTCCGAGAGGGAGGAGAGAGGAGGAGAACAGAGAAGAGTCCGGGAGGGAGGAGGACAGAGAAGAGTCCGAGAGAGAGAAGAGAGGAGGAGGACAGAGAAGAGTCTGAGAGGGAGGAGGACAGAGAAGAGTCCGGGAGGGAGGAGAGAGGAGGAGGACAGAGAAGAGTCCGGGAGGGAGGAGGACAGAGAAGAGTCCGAGAGAGAGAAGAGAGGAGGAGGACAGAGAAGAGTCTGAGAGGGAGGAGGACAGAGAAGAGTCCGGGAGGGAGGAGAGAGGAGGAGGACAGAGAAGAGTCTGGGAGGGAGGAGGACAGAGAAGAGTCCGAGAAGGAGGAGAGAGGAGGAGGACAGAGAAGAGTCCGATAGGGAGGAGAGAGGAGGAGGACAGAGAAAAGTCTGGGAGGGAGGAGGACAGAGAAGAGTCCAAGAGAGGAGGAGGACAGAGAAGAGTCCGAGAGGGAGGAGATAGGAGGAGGACAGAGAAGAGTCCGGGAGGGAGGAGAGAGGAGGAGGACAGAGAAGAGTCTGGGAGGGAGGAGGACAGAGAAGAGTCCGAGAAGGAGGAGAGAGGAGGAGGACAGAGAAGAGTCCGATAGGGAGGAGATAGGAGGAGGACAGAGAAAAGTCCGGGAGGGAGGAGAGAGGAGGAGGACAGAGAAGAGTCCGGGAGGGAGGAGAGATGGAGGATAAAGAAGTTTCTGGGAGGAAGGAGAGAGGACAGAAAAAGAGTCCTGGAGGGAGGAGAGTGGAGGAGGACAGAGAAGAATCCAGCAGGGAGTAGAGAGGAGGAGGTCCGAGCAGAGTACGGCAAGGAGGAGAGAGGAGGAGGACAGAGAAGAGTATGGGAGGGAGGACTCTGGCTCTGTGAATCTGAGGAGTATGATTTTCTTTGGGGTCCTGCGGGCTTCTTCTGCCATCAGTGACCTGATCTTTCACTACGTTTGCTTTTAACAATCTATTTATAATCGCTATCCTCCTTTATCTACAAGCGTTACCTACAGAAACCAGAATACATACCTGCCCTGGTCTACATGTATATAGGGGGCACTTACTATTCCTGGAGGCTTTGGATTATCCTGGTTGTTATGCCCAAAGCTGCCGCTGTGGCTGGTGGACACCGAGTGCTGCTTCTTATTGCTGAGCCCCATGGCATCCATGGACTGACTGCGGCTCCTAATTACTCTCTGCAATGAGAAAAGACTGTGACATCTTGTGTGCAGAAGTGATCTGATCAGGGAAGCACCACGAAGAACGGAGGATGGGTGTAGTACTGCTGTACGGCCACCAGGGGTCACTGCTGTCATTACTAAATAATAGACATGGGGTTCATCTCTGTATGTAAGGCCTCTTTCACACTTCAGTTTTTTGCATCAGTCAAAATCCGCCAAAAGGACGGATGCTGGATCCGTTTTAGAAGTGATGTCAACGGATGCCATCCATCCGTTCATTTTGGAGAGAGAGAGAGAGAGGGAGAGAGAATCATTTTGGAGAGAGAGAGAGAGAGAGAGAGAGAGAATCATTTTGGAGAGAGAGAGAGAGAGAATCATTTTGGAGAGAGAGAGAGAGAGAGAGAGAGAATCATTTTGGAGAGAGAGAGAGAGAGAGAGAATCATTTTGGAGAGAGAGAGAGAGAGAATCATTTTGGAGAGAGAGAGAGAGAATGAGAGAGAATTTTTTTTTTGTCCGGCACCCAGAAAGAATTTCGGGTTAATTTAGTGTCTGGAGGATCCGCCAGAAAAAAAATACCTTGCAAGCTCCGTTTTCAAATCTTTGAGGATGGTGACGGACAGCAACTTTTGGCGGATCCTCAAAAAAAACGGATGCAACGGACGGCAATCCGTCACAATCCGCCATTAATGAAAGTCAGTGGAGAAAAAAACGGATCCTCAAAAGAAAATTGAGGATCCGTTTTTTTCAAAACCTGGCGGATTGTGACTGATTGTAAAAAAATGAAGTGTGAAAGAGGCCTTAGATGCAGCAGAGCACCCAAATATGGAGAATAAGCAGATAGAGGCCTGAGCCCCCCCAGATCCGGAGAATAGACAGATACAGAGACCTGAGCCCCCCCCCAGATCCGGAGAATAGACAGATACAGGGACCTGAGACCCCCAAATACTGATAATCGAGAGATACAGAGACCTGAGCCCCCCCAAATACTGATAATAGTTACAGAGACCTGAGACCCCCCAGACCCTGAGAATAGACAGATACAGAGACCTGAGACCCCCCAGACCCTGAGAATAGACAGATACAGATACCTGAGCCCCCCAAATACTGAGAATAGCTAGAGACCTGGGCCCCCAAATACTGAAAATAGACAGACAGACCTGAGACTCCCCAGATCCTGAGAATAGACAGAGACCTGAGGCCCCCCCCCCCAGATCCTGAGAATAGACAGAGACCTGAGCCCCCTCCAGATCCGGAGAATGGACAGATACAGGGACCTGAGCCCCCCAAATACTGATAATAGACAGATACAGAGACCTGAGACCCTGAGAATAGACAGACACAGAGACCTGAGCCCCACACCAGATCCAGAGAATAGACAGATACAGGGACCTGAGACCCGCTAAATACTAAGAACAGACAGAGACCTGAGCCCCCCAAATACTGAGAATATACAGATACAGAGACCCGAGATCCCCCCCAGATCCAGAGAATAGACAGATACAAGGACCTAAGACCCCCCAAATACTGAGAACAGACAGAGACCTGAGCCCCCCAAATACCGAGAATAGAGAGATGCAGAGACCTGAGCCCCCCCAAATACTGAGAATAGACAGATACAGAGACCTGAGCCCCCCAAATACTGAGAATAGAGATACAGAGACCTGAGCCCCCCAAATACTGAGAATAGACAGATACAGAGACCTGAGCCCCCCAAATACTGAGAATAGAGAGATACAGAGACCTGAGCCCTCCAAATACTGATAATAGACAGATAGAGACCTGAGACCCCCCAGACCCTGAGAATAGACAGATACAGAGACCTGAGCCCCCCCCAGATCCGGAGAATAGACAGATACAGGGATCTGAGACCCCCCAAATACTAAGAACAGGCAGAGACCTGAGCCCCCCAAATACTGAGAATAGACAGATACAGAGACCTGAGACCCCCCAGACCCTGAGAATAGACAGATACAGAGACCTGAGCCCCCCCCCCCCCCGCAGATCCGGAGAATAGACAGGTACAGGGACCTGAGACCCCCCAAATACTAAGAACAGACAGAGATCTGAGCCCCCCAAATACTGAGAATAGACAGATACAGAGACCTGAGCCCCCCAAATACTGAGAATAGACAGATAGAGACCCGAGTCCCCCCCAGATACTGAGAATAGACAGATAGAGACTTGAGACCCCCAGATTCTGAGTATAGAAAGATACAGAGACCTGAGCCCCCCCAGATCCTGATAATGGACATAAATGACTGCTACACGGATACTGGGGACCCCCATGATATGTATATCTCACCTTAAAAGACTCAAAGAAGCCACCACCACCGCCACCGTTCTCCATCTTGTCCTCGTCCCCGCCGAGCCCCATCATGGACTGGCTGTTGATGTGCAGCTCCTCGTACAGCGTCTCCAGTAATGCGGCGCGCGTCCGCTCCTGAGGGCGAGGAGAGATAAGACGGGGGGACACGGCCGGACACGGTTCAGGGGGGCAGCACTCACCTCCAGTTTAGCAAATTTCTCGGCTTTATAGCAGGCGTACTCAGCATTGATCAGTTTAGTCAGAAGGAATTCCTGAAAGTCGGAGCCCTGGAGAAAGACAGTCAGGTGCGAGCGCTGCTGGGAATTGTAGTTCACCAGGCAACCAGGATCTCCCACCTACCTTACGGAAAACAGCGGGGTCTGGAAGTGGTGGGCCGAAGAAAGGCACGTCATCCCGGGCAGTGACCGAGACCTGAGAGGGGCCACACATTATATTACTACATGACCTCCAACACAGCAGACGCTGCCACTAAGGGGTCTGACACGGGCAAGCGCGTCCCCCGTCACAGTCGGACCCACAGCACACAGCCGACCTCCAACACACTGCTCAGCAAAAACATGAAGCAGCTCCCCGGAATCAACGACATCCGGTCTTGAAGGCCCCTCAGGGTCAACATTATCCGGTCCGCAGCACCCCCCAGGATCAGTGGCATTGGGTCCCCCAGGATCACAGGCATCGGGTCCCCGGGCCCGCCAGCATCAGTGGCATCGGGTCCCCGGGCCCTCCAGCATCAGTGGCATCGGGTCCCCGGGCCCCCCAGCATCAGTGGCATCGGGTCCCCGGGCCCCCCAGCATCAGTGGCATCAGGTCCTCGGGCCCCCCAGCATCAGTGGCATCAGGTCCCCGGGCCCCCCAGCATCAGTGGCATCAGGTCCCCGGGCCCCCCAGCATCAGTGGCAACAGGTCCCCGGGCCCACCTTGTATGCAGCGCTGTCAGTGCCGGCATTTTCCGCCTGCACCACGATGTAGGCGTGCAGGAAGTTGGAGGCGATCATGTCGGGGACGAATGGCGTGTTCTCGTCTTGAAATACGATGGCCACGATGTCATTCCCAATGTGTCGCTTACGCTGCAACTAAACAAATGAGAAAGATGACGGATCGGGGAGGGGCAGCAGTAGACCACCAGGGTCAGTACTCCTATCAGCAGCACTTGACTGCCATCATGTGTGCTATCTACTCTGGGGAAAGTTGTCCGACATCCCAGTAACCACACAGTGACAGCTCCTGGAGGGTGTCCGGCCGCACTACCAACGGGACGTCCTGCGACACTACCTGCTGGGCATCGCCCTCGGTGTACGGCAGCTTGGTGACCACGTGGAACATGATCTCCTTCCCTCTGAATTTGCAGTAGACTGATTCTGTCCCCGTCTGTCCATGAGTCACATCCAGTCCTCCCCGGAATCTGCGGCATCAGACGTGGAGTCAGAAAGAACGGCCAACGATGTCCCCACGGGACCCCCAGAAAGAGAGAGAGCGAGACCGCCGCACCCCCTTGGGACCCCAGACTCACCCCCTAAAGTCCTGCAGGAGAACCCGCTCCCCCAGCAGCTCCAGGAACTCCACAAAGGCAGCGCCCTCTTGAGTGGTGCCGAACAACTCCTCCTCGGTGGTCTGCAACAGGGGAGGGTTATTAGAGACCGCCAGACCCCCAGAGAGAGAACGACGCCCACAAGAGAAACAGAGCAATGCCCCCCCCCCCCCCCGAGACAGAGCATGACGCCCCTGAGAAACAGAGTGACACACCCCTCTGAGAAACAGGACGCTCCCCCCCCCCCTCGAGAAACAGAGCGACGATCCCCCCCAGAGGCAGAGCGATGCCCCCCCCCTCCCAATAACAGAGCAACACCACCCGGAGAGGCAGACACACAGCGACACACAGAGTGCGCGACAGAAAGAGATTTCGGGCAACCAGATACCCCTGATCATGACCGAGAGACTCCCTGGATGTCCCAAGATCCCGCCACCCCGGCAATCAAAGACGCCCGGTCAGTACAGCGCTGCAGCCCCCAGGGACTGCCACTCACCTGTCCGCTCTTCTGGTAAATGACCCCAAATTTGAAGTTATTGCTGATGACGTGTTCATCAAAAGTGACGATGAGCCGCGAGGCCTAAAGAGGTCAGAGGTCAATTCGAGAGCCGCAAGGTGGGTATATTGTATCACTCACCCCGTATGCAGCACAGCGCGGTGTGTAATGGATCGCGGAGGATCACGTGGCACGGATCCTGTTACCACTCACCTTTGGGTAAAGGACGGGATGAAACCGATCCACATTCACATCTTCACAGACCAGCTGAAAAACAAAGCAAAATATTGGTGGGGGAGGGGCAGACAGCTGAAAACATGACGGCCAAGAGACGCCAAATAGTGCAGAAAGCAGGCACCGTGGGGTCCGTCTGTAAAATCCGCTCCTTGCTCCATACCTTGGCCATCTGCACCACGTTGGGGAACTCTGTGAGGCAGGAGATGGGGATCACATCGTGGAACGTCTGGTTCTTCGTCCTAGAGAAAAGATGGCATTAACTGAGCAGCGTGGCAACATCCGAGCGCAGTGATATCGTCTGCAGTCACCGCCTCCCATAACAGAGGATCGGTGCAGGGAGCCGGGCCGATGCTGCACAGGGTCTGCAGAGAGCTCGGTGGTTGTCACTTTGGATCACTTCTGAACTACACACCTCAATAAATCAGGGAATACATCCCCCGCTGGCTCGAGCCCCTACATCTCCCATTGGCTCGGGCCCCAGTGTGGGGGGTCCTTACATCTCCTGCTGGCTTGAGCCCCGCTGTGGGGTCCCCACATACCTCGCTGGTTCGGGCCCCGATGTGGGGTCACTCACCGCAGCAGCAGACGGAGGTGCTCCTGATCTCCAATCACTTCATACTTCAGAGAGAAAACCAGATGCCCAAGAGACGAATCCAGAGAGTAATAGCTGAAGTGTTCCTGGAACATAAGGAATAACTGTCACGACTGTCTCCTTCCCTTTCCCTAAGGTTGGTTTCACATTAGCGTAGCGCATCGTGCGCGTCCATGCGCCACTATGTTTAACATGGAGGGCGCATGGTCTAGCGTTTGCACGTATTCGTATGCGTTTTCGTGCGCATGCGGTTTTTTGTAGTGTGCGCCTAGAAGCTCCCAACGCAACCTGTTGCATTTTTGGGTCCGTCCAACGGCGTAAAAAAACGCATGCGCACGCTTGCGCACGGAATGCGACAAAATAACACATTATAGTCTATGGCAACGCAGGCGTGCGCACGGTCATGCGCACGCCTGCATTTGAAATCACATGCTTTTAAGAGTAAACATGGCTAGAAACTGGTTAAAACGCATGCGCCTAAAAAACGCAAACATGTGCAAAACGCAAGATGCGTTTTTTGCATGTGTTTCTATTGCGCACGAAGCGCAGCGCTAAAAAACGCTAATCTGAAAGTAGCCTAACACTAGGGTCACCCTAGCTCGCCCTATTTCCCAGGATACTTCTGTACTTCTGAAGGTGAAGATGCCAGGACCGCCACCCATGTCTTATCTCTTGAATCAGCCCATTGTTCTCTTTCCCCACCCAGGGATGAGGGGCGCTACTGTGCACCGTAGTACACCCACCAGACAAACAAGACAACATAAACAAGGGTAAACTGAGAGCTACAGGCATACAAAATATTCACTCACATATAAAAGAGGAATCTACCAGGGAGTGGAGGAAGAGAAAAAAAAACAAAGTAAGAGGAGGGAAGGGAATTTCCACACTTACACACCATGTAACAGTAAAAGATAGATCCTACAGAACTCCTCATATGAACACTTCTCCTGAAGCCATGCAGCATAAGCTATCTCTGACATGTATTTCAGTCAGGACCCAGATTATATATGGGATAGGAGTGGCTAACCAGCTCAGCTGAGAGCTCAGACTCCCAGAGCCCCCAACATGGCCGATTAACCCCTGTTCTGCCAAAATAAATTGACACCATTTAAAAAGTAGGTGAAGTGCTTCTTTTCAGCGCTGGAGTAGGAACAACAATCAGACGCTCCGGTAACCCTGTGACAGTAATGTCACATACATGCACCGGGGGGGGGGTTTTAGGGTCAGCATGTATATACCGAGGGTCCTGTATACACAGGGGGGTCAGTGTGTATATACCAGGGTCCTGTATACACTGGGGGATCAGTGTGTATATACAGTATACCAGAGGTCCTGTATACACTGGGGGGGGCAGTGTGTATATACCGGGGGTCCTGTATACACTGGGAGGATCAATGTGTATATACCGTGGGTCCTGTAAACACTGGGGGGTCAGTGTGTATATACCGGGGTTCTGTATACACCGGGGGTCAGTATGTATATACTGGGGGTCCTGTATACACAGGGAGGTCAGTGTGTATAAACCGGGGGTCCTGTATACACCCCGGAGTCAGTGCTGTGCTCTCACCTTCCCCAGGAAGTGCTTGCGGTATAGCAGCGCAGTGTGATTACTCTCCAGCTTCACTTTGCTGCTCGGTGATTGGTTGCTCTCTGGGGTGGGAAGCAGCGAAATGTCGTGATTGGTTCCCTCAATCCAGAATCCCCCAAACTGAGGCAAAAGGATGAGGGGGAAGGGGCCACGCCTCCTGAGCACCTGCAGCAGAGAGCAGAGGGTGGGACCCCAATAGGGGGCAGAGATCAGTGGTGCCCTCCCGGGGTCAGCGCTTACCTCGTGGACGCTGGGATACGGGATGTAATCCTCTTCTGTCTGCAAGAGAAGATGTCGTCATATGGTGGACCCCCTGAGAGAGAGCAGTGGGGGCCACAGGTCACCTCCAGAGCTGCAGTCACTATTCCACTGTGACATCATGTCTTATCCTCTGGTCACCTCCAGAGCTGCAGTCACTATTCTGCTGTTACATCGTGTCTTATCCTCCTGTCACCTCCAGACCTGCAGTCACTATTCTGCTGTTACATTGTGTCTTATCCTCCAGTCACCTCCAGAGCTGCAGTCACTAATCTGCTGTTACATCGTGTCTTATCCTCCAGTCACCTCCAGAGCTGCGGTCACGCTGCGTTCTGATGCGCGTGGACGCTACCTTTAGGGGGGGCGGCAGTGAGTATCTCTGTTCGTCCATTCTGCAGCCCTGAAAGAGAAATAAAACAGTTGAGCAGAAATCATACAACTCTGTTACAACGCAAGGTAACCCCCCTGAGGAACGTACGCCACCGAAACGCGCGTAGGGGCTGTGGCATCACTGCACCCCTGACACAGCAGTGATCCCCCTGACACAGAAGCCACCCCCACAAGACACAGCAGCAACCTCCACAGACACAGCAGTGACTCCCCTACACACAGAAGTGATCCCCCAAAACAAAGCAGCGACCCCCCACATACACACAGCAGCGACCCCTCCACACACACAACAGCGACCCCTCCACACACACACACACAGCAGCGACCCCTCCACACACACAGCAGCGACCCCCCCACACAGCAGCAGCGACCCCCCACACACACAGCAGCAGCGACCCCCCACACACACACAGCAGCAGCGACCCCCCACACACACACAGCAGCAGCGACCCCCCACACACACACAGCAGCAGCGACCCCCCACACACACACAGCAGCAGCGACCCCCCCCACACACACACAGCAGCAGCGACCCCCCATACACACACAGCAGCAGCGACCCCCCCACACACACAGCAGAGACCCCCTCAGACACAGCAGCGACCCCCCACACACACACAGCAGCGACCCCCCACACACACACAGCAGCGACCCCCCAGACAGCAGCGACCCCCCACACACACACAGCAGCGACCCCCCACACACACACAGCAGCAGCGACCCCCCACACACACACAGCAGCAGCGACCCCCCACACACACACAGCAGCAGCGACCCCCCACACACACACAGCAGCAGCGACCCCCCACACACACACAGCAGCAGCGACCCCCCACACACACACAGCAGCAGCGACCCCCCATACACACACAGCAGCGACCCCCCCACACACACAGCAGCGACCCCCCAGACAGCAGTGACCCCCTCAGACACAGCAGCGACCCCCCACACACACACACAGCAGCGACCCCCCACACACACACACAGCAGCGACCCCCCACACACACACAGCAGCGACCCCCCACACACACACAGCAGCGACCCCCCCACACACACACAGCAGCGACCCCCCACACACACACAGCAGCGACCCCCCACACACACAGCAGCGACCCCCCACACACACACAGCAGCGACCCCCCAGACAGCAGTGACCCCCTCAGACACCGCAGCGACCCCCCACACACACACAGCAGCGACCCCCCCACACACACACAGCAGCGACCCCCCACACACACACAGCAGCGACCCCCCAGACAGCAGTGACCCCCTCAGACACCGCAGCGACCCCCCACACACACACAGCAGCGACCCCCCACACACACACAGCAGCGACCCCCCACACACAGCAGCGACCCCCCACACACACACAGCAGCGACCCCCCCACACACACACAGCAGCGACCCCCCACACACACACAGCAGCGACCCCCCACACACACAGCAGCGACCCCCCACACACACACACAGCAGCGACCCCCCAGACAGCAGTGACCCCCTCAGACACCGCAGCGACCCCCCACACACACACAGCAGCGACCCCCCCACACACACACAGCAGCGACCCCCCACACACACACAGCAGCGACCCCCCAGACAGCAGTGACCCCCTCAGACACCGCAGCGACCCCCCACACACACACAGCAGCGACCCCCCCACACACACACAGCAGCGACCCCCCACACACACACAGCAGCGACCCCCCACACACACACAGCAGCGACCCCCATACACACACAGCAGCGATCCCCCCCCCACACACACAGCAGCGACCCCCCCCACACACACAGCAGCGACCCCCCCCACACACACAGCAGCGACCCCCCCCACACACACAGCAGCGACCCCCCCCACACACACAGCAGCGACCCCCCCCACACACACAGCAGCGACCCCCCCCACACACACAGCAGCGACCCCCCCCACACACACACAGCAGCGACCCCCCCCACACACACACAGCAGCGACCCCCCCACACACACACAGCAGCGACCCCCCCCCCACACACAGCAGCGGTCCCCCCACACACACACAGCAGCGACCCCCCCCCACACACAGCAGCGGTCCCCCCACACACACACAGCAGCGGTCCCCCCACACACACACAGCAGCGATCCCCCCACACACACACAGCAGCGATCCCCCCCACACACACACAGCAGCGATCCCCCCACACACACACAGCAGCGATCCCCCCACACACACACAGCAGCGACCCCCCCCCCCACACACAGCAGCGACCCCCCCCACACACAGCAGCGACCCCCCCCACACACACAGCAGCGACCCCCCCCACACACACAGCAGCGACCCCCCCCACACACACAGCAGCGACCCCCCCACACACACAGCAGCGACCCCCCAGACAGCAGTGACCCCCTCAGACACAGCAACACCCCCAGACACAGCAACACCCCCAGACACAGCAGCGACCCCCCACACACACACAGCAGCGACCCCCCCCACACACACACAGCAGCGACCCCCCAGACACAGCAGTGACCCCCTCAAACACAGCAGCAACCCCCACAGACACTGCAATGACTCCTCCACACACAGAAGCGATCACCCACAGCAGCGACCCCTCCCACACACATCAGCGACCCCCCTACACACACAGAAGCGACCCCCTCACCTGCATCTTCTCAATCATCTCAAAGAAGTCGAAGTACTAAAGAGAAAAACACAAATTATGAGAAACATCAGAAACTACACAGAACCAAACCCTCAGCTCAGAGACAGTATAGGAGACACAGAACCGAACCGTCAGCTCAGAGACCGTATAGGACACACAGAACCGAACCCTCAGCTCAGAGACCGTACAGGAGACACAGAACCGAACCCTCAGCTCAGAGACCATAAAGGACACACAGAACCGAACCCTCAGCTCAGTGACCATACAGGAGATACAGAACCGAACCCTCAGCTCAGCGACCATACAGGAGACACAGAACCGAACCCTCAGCTCAGCGACCATACAGGAGACACAGAACCGAACCCTCAGCTCAGCGACCATACAGGAGACACAGAACCGAACCATTAGCTCAGAGACCATATAGGACACACAGAAACCAACTCTCAGCTCAGCGACCACACGGGAGACACAGAACCGAACCCTCAGCTCAGGAACCGTATAGGACACACAGAACTGAACCCTCAGCTCAGAGACCGTATAGGACACACAGAACCGAACCCTCAGCTCAGAGAACATACGGGAGACACAGAACCGAACCCTCAGCTCAGAGAACATACGGGAGACACAGAACCGAACCCTCAGCTCAGAGAACATACGGGAGACACAGAACCGAACCCTCAGCTCAGAGAACATACGGGAGACACAGAACCGAACCCTCAGCTCAGAGACCATACGGGAGACACAGAACCGAACCCTCAGCTCAGAGACCGTACAAGACACACAGAACTGAACCCTCAGCTTCGGTCACATGATGCGGCCCGGGGTGTGATAGTGACAGGCGGTAGCGGTGCATTATGTGAGAGGATTGCGCAAAGCAGCTGCAGCCTGATAACGAGATGCCGCAGAGATTTCCATATGGAGGAGACTCAGCGACTTCCATGTGACAGACGCCTCTCCAGTACCAGGTGATTTAGACTGCGCCACCGTCAGCCTCGCTGCCTCTACCGTCCTCTGCTTGCTGGCAGTGAATGGCCACTTTCTGTTTACATTCTGACCTAATCCAACTGCCACAGCTGAAGTTTTGTAACAGTGTGTCAGCAGGGCATTGTATTACATGGTGGGAATGAGGACCAGACCCCAATCACAACATCTAGGGAGAAGATCAGCAAATCGTCCGCAGAGGCAGACCCAAAAGATGAGGAAAGTCCGCAACCAGTGACTGGGGCCACGTGGTTTCCGGGCCAGCTTCTGACCCAAAGCCCCTCACTCACCACCTGCTCCTATCCTGGAGCCCCTCACTCCCCACCTGCTCCTGGCCCAGGGCCCCCCACTCGCAATCTGCTCCTGGCTCGGACCCCAACTTGCTGCTCGCTCCTGGCCCGGACCCCCCACTTGCTGCTCGCTCCTGGCCCGGGGACCCAGCTCGCCATCTGCTCCTGGCCCGGGGACCCCCACTCGCTGCCTGCTCCTGGCCCATGGCCCCCCACTTGCTGCCTGCTCCTGGCCCGGACCCCCCACTTGCTGCTCGCTCCTGGCCCGGGGACCCAGCTCGCCATCTGCTCCTGGCCCGGGGCCCCCCACTCGCTGCCTGCTCGTGGCCCATGGTCCCCCACTTGCTGCCTGCTCCTGGCCCGGACCCCCCACTTGCTGCTCGCTCCTGGCACGGGGACCCAACTCGCCATCTGCTCCTGGCCCGGAGCCCCCCACTCGCTGCCTGCTCCTGGCCCATGGCCCCCCACTTGCCGCCTGCTCATGTCCTAGGGCCCCACTCTCCACCTGCTCCGGGGCCCCTCACCTGCAGCACACTGCTGTGGCGTCTGTGGCTCTGCAGTCTCCCCATCTTGTGTCTGCTCATGCTCCTGGACACTGGGTCACCACCACCTCCGGTCCGTGCCATGTACCCGCCGCCCAGGTCTAATTATCCTCCAGTGATGTCACAACCCGGCTATTATGAGGGACAGAGCGTCCTGCACCCGGGTGTGACCGAGGAAACCGACATAGGAGAAATACCAGAACTACCATATCTGCCCCACCAGGGCCCCTGAATAAGCAGACGGGCCCCAGAACAACGCACCCACAAGACACTTACTGCATATGTGACACATAACAGTGACTGCAGCTCAAATATGGGGGCACTGTGGCTCTTACTCTGGGGGAAGGCCCTGGGGCTCTTTCTCCGGGGGGGGGGGGGGGGGGGGGGGGGGGGGTTGTCACACAGGGGCTCTTACTCCGGGGGAGGGGGGTAAGTCACAGGGGCTCTTACTCAGGGGAGGCACAGGGGCTCTTGCTCAGGGGGAAAGGGGTAAGTCACAGGGGCTCTTACTCTGGGGGAGGGGAGGCACAGGGGCTCTTACTCAGGGGAGTCACAGGGGCTGTTGTCCCCTCCCTCCCGGATTATATAATGCCTCCTGATGTAACTTCTGGTGACTCCGGTTCTTCTTCTCTCGCCTGCAGACTCCATCACTGCTATATATAGAGCAGCGCCCAACCCGTATACAGCACAGGTTGCTTACATGGGACTGCAGGGGACACCTACTGGATTATGTAACATTTATTATCTGAGAGTACAGATTATGAGGTCATCTGCAGTTCTATGTAACACTACAGATCATGCAGATGTCGCCCGCAGTCCTATGCAACACTACAGATAATGTAGATGTTGCCCGCAGTCCTATGTAACACTACAGATCATGTAGATGTCGCCCGCAGTCCTATGCAACACTACAGATAATGTAGATGTCACCTGCAGTCCCATGTAACACTACAGATAACACAGTGATAACTTTGAGCAAAGATGATGTTGTAAATGTCACCCGTAGTCCTATGTAACATCACAGATAATATAGATGTAACCCGCAGTCCCATGTAACACCACAGATATTGTAGTTGTCACCTGCAGTCCCATGTAACACTACAGATAATGTAGTAGGTCACACTCAGTCCTATGTAACACCACAGATAACACCGTGATAACTCTGAGTACAGATAATGTAGTAAATGTCACCCACAGTCCTGTGTAACATCAGATAATGTATGTCACCTGCAGTCCCATGTAACACAACAGATAATGTAATAGATGTTGCCAGCAGTCCTATGTAACAGCACACAGATACAGTAGCAGACAGTGCAGATAAAGTGGCAGGTGTTACATAGAACTGCCGTTCTCCTACTCCCTGTGGTTTCAGGTCACAGATAAAGTAGATGTCACATACAGTCCTATGTAACACCACAGATAATATAGATCTCATTTACAGTCCCATGTAACACTACAGATAATGTAGATGTCACCTATATTGTAGATATCACCCGCAGTCCCATGTAACACCACAGAAAATGTAGTAGGTCACATGCAGTTCTATGTAACGCTACAGAAAATGTAGATGTCACCTGCAGTCCTAGGTAACACCACAGATTATGTAATAGATGTCATCTGCAGTCATATGTAACAGCACACAGATACAGTAGTGGGCAGTGCAGGTAAAGCGGCAGGTGTAACATAGGACTGCCGCTCACCTCCTCCCTGTTTTTTCTGGTCACAGATGTCACCTGCAGTCCTATGTAACATCACAGATGATATAGAGGTCACCTGGAGTCCCATGTAACACAACAGATATTTTAGTTGTCACTTGCAGTCCCATGTAACAATACAGATAAAGCAGATATCACCTGCAGTCCCATGATACACCACAGATAATGTAGTAGGTCTCCTGCAGTCCTATGTAACACCACAGATAATACAGATGTCACTTACAGTCCCATGTATCACTACAGATCATGCAGATGTCACCTGAAGTCGCTTGTAACACCACAGATAATGTAGATGTCACATGCAGTCCCATGTAACAGCAGACATTGTAGTTGTCACTTGCAGTCCCATGTAACACTACAGATAATGTAATAGATCTGTCACCTGCAGCACACAAATACAGTAGCAGACAGTGCAGGTAATGCGGCAGGTGTGACATAGTTACTGCCGCTCACCCCACTTGCTCCGGTCTCCTCCTCCCTGGGATTTCGGGTCTCCGCCATCCTCGCGCTGTGTCCGGTCCCAGGTCTCCGCCGGCTGTTCCGCCTCCTCCATGCTCAGGGCAGGAGGAGGGGACAGTCGCTCCAGTTCTCACGTTTCATGTGCGGGCGCCTGTCTCGGGCCCCGGGGGCCACACAGAGCTGCACTCAGAGATCCGGACCCTTCATAGACAGAAGCTCCAGCCCCGGCCGCGTCCTGCACCGCACGGAATTGTGGGGGAACGGAGCGACCCCCGGCACGGCCGCCGCCGAGCTCTGCTGCGCCCGCCGGGGCACATCGTTCTGGGGGTGGAAAGTACGGGGTCAGGGCTATGAGACCCCCATCGGATCGATCCCGCAGACCCCCCTCATTACACACCAGATCCCGCAGATCCCCTCCCTCACCACACACTGGGTCCCGAAGACCCCCTCTCACGGAGCCCCCCAGCAACCCCCTCCACTCCACACACTGGGCTCCGCAGACCCCCTCACCAGCACTGGGCTCCGCCTCGCCCACGAGCTCCGCCGATCCCACCCCTCGCCCCCTTCCCAGGCTCCGCAGACCCCTCCCTCACCACACACCGGGCTCCGCAGACCCCTCCCTCACCACACACCGGGCTACGCAGACCCCTCCCTCACCACACACCGGGCTCCGCAGACCCCTCCCTCACCACACACCGGGCTACGCAGACCCCTCCCTCACCACACACCGGGCTCCGCAGACCCCTCCCTCACCACGCACCGGGCTACGCAGACCCCTCCCTCACCACGCACAGGGCTCCGCAGACCCCTCCCTCACCACACACCGGGCTCCGCAGACCCCTCCCTCACCACACACCGGGCTCCGCAGACCCCTCCCTCACTACACACCGGGCTCCGCAGACCCCTCCCTCACCACACACCGGGCTACGCAGACCCCTCCCTCACCACGCACCGGGCTCCGCAGACCCCTCCCTCACCACGCACCGAGCTCCGCAGACCCCTCCCTCACCACGCACCGGGCTCCGCAGACCCCTCCCTCACCACGCACTGGGCTCCGCAGACCCCTCCCTCACCACGCACCGGGCTCCGCAGACCCCTCCCTCACCACACACCGGGCTCCGCAGACCCCTCCCTCACCACACACCGGGCTCCGCAGACCCCTCCCTCACCACACACCGGGCTCCGCAGACCCCTCCCTCACCACGCACCGGGCTCCGCAGACCCCTCCCTCACCACACACCGGGCTCCGCAGACCCCTCCCTCACCACACACCGGGCTCCGCAGACCCCTCCCTCACTACACACCGGGCTCCGCAGACCCCTCCCTTACCACACACCGGGCTACGCAGACCCCTCCCTCACCACACACCGGGCTCCGCAGACCCCTCCCTCACCACACACCGGGCTACGCAGCTCCCCCCTTACCACACACCGGGCTACGCAGACCCCTCCCTCACCACACACCGGGCTACGCAGACCCCTCCCCCCCTTACCACACACCGGGCTACGCAGACCCCTCTCTTACCACACACCGGGCTACGCAGACCCCTCCCTCACCACACACACCTGGCCCCGCTGAGCCCCCTCATTACACACCGGATCCCGCAGACCCCCTCCCTCACCACACACTGGGTCCTGAAGACCCCCTCTCACGCAGCCCCGCAGACACTCCCCTCAACACACCCTGGGCTCCGCAGACCCCCTCACCAGCACCAGGCCCCGCCTCGCCCACGAGCTCCGCAGATCCCACCCCTCGCCCCCTTTCCAGGCTCCGCAGACCCCCTTCCTCACTACACACCCAGCTCCGCAGATCCCCCTCAAAAACACATCGGGCCCAGCCCCCTCCCCCCCCCCCCCCCCCCGATTCCACAGACCCCCCTCGCTCTCTTTTCAGGCTACGCAGACCCCCACACACCGGGCTCCGCATAACTCCCCCTCACCACACACCGGACTCCACAGACCCCCCCTCACCACAAACTGGGCCCACAGACCCCATCTCACCACACACTGGGCCCCGTAGACCCCCACTATATAACACCACACACACCAGTCACCCCTGTAACTAGAGGGGAGTGGTGATAGGTCCATGTAAGGGAGGGGGGGGGCATCAAGGTCCATGTAAGGGAGGGCACAGTCCATGCAACCTTGGGGAAAGGCGGCACGGTCCATGTAATGTGGGGGGAGCAGTATGCTGGGTTTCTGCTTACCTTAACTTGGGGAACACTTTCCAGGGGGTTGGAGTTGGTTCTGGAGAGATCTAGGGTGTAAGAAATGAGCTGACTCCGCCCGTCATACTGCCTGGAAATGAGAAAGAAGAATGTGTGATGTCAGGGGCAACCGTGATGTCCTCCTCCCCTGCAGAGCAGTGATGTCACTAAGCCCCTCCCCTGCGGGGGGCGCATGCTGTACCTGTTCCTCTACAGTCAGTGCAGTAGGTCTGTGACTCTCCAGGAATGAGAGGCCCATCCCCCAACAGCACATCCACTGCTTGCATTCTGTGCTGCCAGGTGCAGCACGTGCAGGGTTAACCCTTGCTGCGGCTCCCGGATGCCGACATCCTGTTTGTTCTTGTAAATTATAACTGGCAGGAAGTGTTACCTGAGATCAGGTTACAGCACCTGAGCCAGCAGCCCCGGGCGTCTGTAAAGTATGTGCCCCCTGACAGCCTGGCCAGCCCCCCATATAATAGGCATCCTCCGCTCCCGGGCCACAGAGGCCCCACATACATCACTTCTTGCTCAGGGGTCACAGGCACGTTCTTGATGGGCGCTGCTTCTGCGCCCCTTATCTCTCCCGGGGGGGCGCGCTTGGAGCTCAGACGCCCCTGATAATTTGGTTATTTACCTCTCCCAGATCTCTCCTCTGGAAATAAAGCTGCAGAGCACAGTGTCGCGCACACGGAGCTTTGCGGCACCAGGACAATTGTCAGAAAAGGCAGCTCCCTCCATCTGTGCCATCGTGGGCTGCTGCGACCGGACCCACTGTGGGCACCAGACACCCACCCAGGACCGGGTCAGTGTAGGTCCGCGATGCCAGCCCCAGGGTGTATGGCGCTCAGTGTAGGGTGTCCGATGAGCCCCGATGTAGCCACTTCAGCGCCCCATCCCATTCAGGGGGTAATAGGTCATACGGAGGTGTCAGCCACCTCGGTGGGAGAGGACAGTGTGAGCACTGCAGCCAATCAGACACCTTGTAACATCACCAGCCCTGAGGACCCTGACTCTGCAGACCAGGACCGGCCCCTGCGGCATCGGAAGACCTGCGTTCACATGCCAGTGGCAGAGAGACAAGTGCAAGAAGCCCTGCCGGATGTAATTTTCCTTTTCTTTCCCAGATGTAGAATCTTGCATTTCTCCCTGTTAAATACCATTCTGTTAGTCACTGCCCATTGTTCAAGCTTCTCTAGATCCTTCTGAATCCTTTCTCTTGTCTTCTGTAGTGTTAGCTATCCCTCCTAGCTTTGCATCGTCTCCAAATTTGATCAGTTAACCTTCAGTTCACTTAGGCGTAAAAAAAAACCTGGCGCACGGAATGTGACAAAATGGCGCATTACAGTCTATGGGAACGCAGGCGTGCACATGGACATGCGTTCGTCTGCGTTTTAGTGCGCATGCGTTTTTGGTGTAAAAATGTGTAGATACTGGTTTTAACCCCTAGAGAACGAATGCGCATATAAAACACAAACACATGCAAAAACGCATGATGCGTTTTTTGCATACGTTTCTATTGCGCACAATGCGCTGCGCAAAAAAAATGCTAATGTGAAAGTAGCCTAAGACTGCGGGACAGAGAACATCGCATACAGGTGCATCTCCCAAAATTGGAATATCATCAAAAAGTGAATTTATTTCAGTTCTTCAATACAAAAATGAAACTCAGATATTATATAGAGTCATTACAGACAGAGTGATCTATTTCCCGTGTTTATTTCTGTTAATATTGATGATTATGGTTTACAGCCAATGAAAACCCAAAAGTCATTATCTCAGTAAATTAGAATACTTTATAACACCAGCTTGAAAAATGATTTTAAAATCCGAAATGTTGGCCTACTGAAATGTACGTTCAGTAAATGCGCTCAGTACTTGGTTGGGGCTCCTTTGGCATCAATTACTGCATCAATGCAGCGTGGCATGGAGGCGATCAGCTTGTGGCACTGCTGAGGTGTTATGGAAGCCCAGGTTGCTTTGATAGCAGCATTCAGGTAGTCTGCATTGTTGGGTCTGGTGTCTCTCATCTTCTTGACAATACCCCATAGATCCTCTATGGGGTTACGGTCAGGTGAGTTTGCTGCCAATTAAGCTCAGTGATACTGTTGTTTGTAAACCAGGTATTGGTACTTTTGGCAGTGTGGACAGTGCCAAGTCCTGCTGGAGAATGAAATGTCCATCTCTAAAAGCTTGTCAGCAGAGGTAAGCATGAGGTGCTCTAAAATGTCCTGGTAGACGGCTGCACTGACTTTGGTCTTGATAAAACACAAGTGGACCTACACCAGCAGATGACATGGCTCCCCAAACCATCACTGATTGTGGAAACTTCACACTAGACCTCAAGCAACTTGGATTGTGGCCTCTCCACTCTTCCTCCAGACTCCGGGACCTTCATTTCCAAGGTCTAGTGTGAAGTTTCCACAATCAGTGATGGTTTGGGGAGCCATGTCATCTGCTGGTGTAGGTCCACTTGTGTTTTGTCAAGACCAAAGTCAGCGCAGCCGTCTACCAGGAAATTTTAGAGCACTTCATTCCTCCCTCTGCCAACAAGCTTTTCAGAGATGGACATTTCATTCTCCAGCAGGACTTGGCACCTGTCCACACTGCCAAAAGTACCAATACCTGGTTTACACACAACAGTATCACTCTGCTTGATTGGCAGCAAACTCATCTGACCTTAACCCCAAAGAGGATCTATGGGGTACTGTCAAGAGGAAGATGAGAGACACCTGACCTAACAATGCAGACGAGCTGAAGGCTGCTATCAAAGCAACCTGGGCTTCCATAACCCCTCAGCAGCGCCACAGGCTGATCGCCTCCATGCCACGCCGCATTGATACAGTAATTGGTGCAAAAGTAGTCCTGACCAAGTATTCAGTGCATTTACTGAACATACATTTCAGTAGGACAACATTCCGGATTTTAAAATCATTTTTCAAATTTACTGAGATAATGACTTTTGGGTTTTCATTGGCTGTGAGCCATAATCATAAACATTAACAGAAATAAACACGTGGAATAGATCCCTCTGTCTGTAATGACTCTCTATATAATATACGAGTTTCACTTTTTGTTTTGAAGAACTGAAATAAATTCACTTTTTAATGATATTCTAATTTTGTGAGAAACACCTGTACATCAGCAGTGTAAGGGTATGTTTCCACTTTCCGTATTGCCAGAGCTTTGGACGCTGCGGAAAGCCCGCTCCGTCCAAAGCGCCGTCCCCTTTTGTACGCGCGGTAATACCGCATGTGCTCATTAAACACATGCAGAATCACAGCATCGTATCCATAGACTGAGCGTCTCCGCAAGATAAATAGGCATGCTGCGGTCTAGAAACACGCACCGCATGTCCGGTTACACAAAGAAGCTGGAGGCGTCCCTGCACGCATAGTGGAGACGGGATTTCATAAAATCCCCTCCACTATGCTGTAACATCGGGACGCTGCGGCTGTACACAGCGTCCAATCCGCAACTATTCCTGATGTAATCCGGCCCATGGAAACATACAGTCATGGCCAAAAGTTTAGAGAATGACACAAATATTAATTTTTACAAAGTCTACTGCTTCATTTTTTCTAATGGCAATTTGCATATACTCCAGAATGTTATAAAGAGTGATCAGCTTAACAGCAATTACTTGCAAAGTCAATATTTGCCTAGAAAATTAACTTTATCCCCCAAAACACATTTCAACATCATTGCAGCCCTGCCGTAAAAGGACCAGCTAACATCGTTTCAGTGATTGCTCCATTAACACAGGTGTGGGTGTTGAGGACAGGGCTGGAGATCAATCTGTCATGATTAAGTAAGAATGACACCACTGGACACTTTAAAAGGAGGCTGGTGCTTGGGATCTTTGTTTCTCTTCTGTTAACCATGGTTATCTCTAAAGAAACACGTGCAGTCATCATTGCACTGCACAAAAATGGCCTAACAGGGAAGAGTATCGCAGCTAGAAAGATTGCACCTCAGTCAACAATCTATCGCATCATCAAGAACTTCAAGGAGAGAGGTTCCCTTGTTGCCAAAAAGGCTCCAGGGCGCCTAAGAAAGACCAGCAAGCGCCAGGACCGTCTCTTAAAAGTGTTTCAGCTGCAGGATCGGGCTACGAGCAGTGCAGAGCTTGCTCAGGAATGGCAGCAGGCAGGTGTGAGTGCATCTGCACGCACTGTGAGGCGGAGACTCTTGGAGCAAGGCCTGGTCTCAAGGAGGGCAGCAAAGAAGCCACTTCTCTCCAGGAAAAACATCATGGACAGACTGATATTCTGCAAGAGGTACAGGGAGTGGACTGCTGAGGACTGGGGTAAAGTCATTTTCTCTGATGAATCCCCTTTTCGATTGTTTGGGACATCTGGAAAACGGCTTATTCGGAGAAGACCAGGTGAGCGCTACCACCAGTCTTGTCTCATGCCAACTGTCAAGCATCCTGAAACCATTCATGTGTGGGGTTGCTTCTCAGCCAAGGGAGTGGGCTCTCTCTCAGTCTTGCCTAAAAACACAGCCATGAATAAAGAATGGTACCAGAATGTCCTCCAAGAGCAACTTCTCCCAACCGTCCAAGAGCAGTTTGGCGATCAGCAATGCCTTTTTCAACATGATGGAGCACCTTGCCATAAAGCAAAGGTGATAACTAAATGGCTCAGGGAACAAAACATAGAGATTTTGGGACCATGGCCTGGAAACTCCCCAGATCGTAATCCCATTGAGAACTTGTGGTCAATCATCAAGAGACGGGTGGACAAACAAAAACCTTCAAATTCAGACAAAATAAAAGCATTGATTTTGCAAGAATGGACTGCTATCAGTCAGGATTTGATCCAGAAGTTGATTGAGAGCATGCCAGGGAGAATTGCTGAGGTCCTGAAGAAGAAGGGTCAACACTGCAAATATTGACTTGCTGCATTAACTCATTCTAACTGTCAATATAACCTTTTGTTACTCATAATACGATTGCAATTATATTTCTGTATGTGATAAAAACATCTGACAAACACACATAAAAACCAGAGGGCAGCAAATCATGTGAAAATATAATATTTGTGTCATTCTCTAAACTTTTGGCCATGACTGTACTCTAACTAGAACTTCCAACATGCTCAGGGATAATGCACTCCAATGTATCTCATCAGTATACCACGGCGGCATCCAGCGGAGCGATACAGGATGGCCACCCGTCCTCACCCCTGAGCTATGCCGATCACTGTGAAGGATGGATCATGGCAGAGAGCAGAAGAAACACCAGCACCAATGATGCCGGGATGGTTTCCCCCACATATAACAGGAGACAGAGGGTCCCCAGGACGGAATGTCTGCTCCTATGTAGGATGCTGTATCCTGGGCACCGAGCTTCTCTGGCAGGCTCAGGCTCTGACAGTTTGTTTTCCTCATAGTCTCCTGGGGCGAGCGAGGAGGACACCAGGGAGCGACGCTGTGCCAACATGTCTAACGATGCCAGCTACATGCTCAGCCGTACCAACCACATGTCCAGACATGACAGCCACATGTCCGACCGTGCCAGCCACATATCCAGCCGTACCAGCCACATGTCCAGCCGTACAAGCCACAAGTCCAGCTGTGCCAGCCACATGTCCAGCCGTACCATCCACATGTCCAGCCGTGACAGCCACATGTCCGACCGTGCCAGCCACATATCCAGCCGTACCAGCCACATGTCCAGCCGTACAAGCCACAAGTCCAGCTGTGCCAGCCACATGTCCAGCCGTACCATCCACATGTCCAGCCGTGCCAGCCACATGTCCAGCCGTGCCAGCCACAAGTCCAGCCGTACCAGCCACATGTCCAGCCGTACCAGCCACATGTCCAGCCGTACCAGCCACATGTCCAGCCGTGCCAGCCACAAGTCCAGCTGTGCCAGCCACAAGTCCAGCAGTACCAGCCACATGTCCAGCCGTGACAGCCACATGTCCGACCGTGCCAGCCACATATCCAGCCGTACCAGCCACAAATCCAGCCGTACCATCCACATGTCCAGCCGTACCAGCCACATGCGCAGACATGCTAGCTACATGCCTAGCTGTACCAGCCAAATGTCCGACCATGCCAGCCACATGTCCAGCCGTACCAGCCACATGTCCAGCCGTGCCAGCCACATGTCCAGCCGTACCAGCCACATGTCCAGCCGTACCAGCCACATGTCCAGCCATACCAGCCACATGTCCGGCCGTACCAGCCACATGTCCAGCCGTACCAGCCACATGTCCGACCGTGCCAGCCACATATCCAGCCGTACCAGCCACATGTCCAGCCGTACCAGCCACATGTCCAGCCGTGCCAGCCACATGCGCAGACATGCTAGCTACATGCCTAGCTGTACCAGCCAAATGTCCGACCGTGCCAGCCACATGCCTAGCTGTACCAGCCACATGTCCGACCATGCCAGCCACTTGTCCAGCCGTACCAGCCACATGTCCAGCCACATCAGCCACATGCGCAGACATGCCAGCTACATGCCTAGCTGTACCAGCCACATGTTCGACCGTACCAGCCACATGTCCGACCGTACCAGCCACATGTCCTACCGTGCCAGCCACATATCCAGCCATATGCGCAGACATGCCTAGCCATAACAGCCACATGTCCGACCGTGCCAGCCACATGTCCAGCCGTGCCAGCCACATGTCCAGCCGTACCAGCCACATGTCCAGCCGTACCAGCCACATGTCCAGCCGTACCAGCCACATGTCCAGCCGTACCAGCCACATGTCCGACCGTGCCAGCCACATGTCCGACCGTGCCAGCCACATGTCCGGCCATACCAACCACATGTCCAGCCGTACCAGCCACATGCGCAGACATGCCAGCTTCATGCCTAGCTGTACCAGCCAAATGTCCGACCGTGCCAGCCACATGTCCAGCTGTACCAGCCACATGTCCGACCATGCCAGCCACATGTCCAGCCGTACCAGCCACATGCGCAGACATGCCAGCTACATGCCTAGCTGTACCAGCCACATGTCCGACCATGCCAGCCACATGTCCAGCCGTGCCTGCCACATGTTCGACCGTACCAGCCACATGCCTACCCGTACCAGCCACATGTTCGACCGTGCCAGCCACAAGCCTAGCCGTACCACCCACATGTCCGACCATGCCAGCCACATGTCTAGATGTAGGTGTGAGGTAGGAAGGTCTGATCCGGGATGCGCACTCCTCAGGGGTGCAGGTAGATGTGGGCGTCCTTGTGGTTTGTTGTGAGCAATGTTCCCAATAGCTGCAGATTTTGCAGAGCATTGTACCCCTATTATAATGAGGTGGGACTTCTGGAAGCTGCAGTTGTTGTGGGGCCAAGACTTAGACATGTATGATGACTGTCCGTGCGGCCGTACATCAGGGGCCCGAGGCCCCGTCAGCTCCGGGATTACAGCATGTCACAGGCGGTGATGCCATCTACAGATGGGTAAACATCGCCTGCCCGGCGCGCCGCCATCACACGCCAAGAAGCCAGTGGTCAGTAACCCCCGGAGTATAGAGACCCCTCATCATCATCATGGAATCCTCTACAGAAAAGACTTCCTATACCACCTGTATGCAAATTGCCTCTTCAGAAAGAAAGAGGACTTTTACTCTACAGCGCCACCTATTGGTAGTAGCGATCCTACAAGTCACAATCAACCCTTTAACAAGTCTTGTAATATGACTTAGGATACAAGCCAAATCAGAATCTCAATTTGCAGACACGGTGTTTCGAGCTATTGGCTCTCGTCAGTGCAAAGTATGAGATCTGATTTGGCTAGGTGAGAGGCTCTGGACTGAGGTCTAAGAGGTAAGGTTTCTCCTTGCGGAGAGTGACATGCCAGCTGTGGCTTGTCAAGGTAAGGAGGCTTATTCGCCATGCAATGCTCCTCTGGGAAAATAATATGCAAATTGCCTCTATACCACCTGTACACCCCCAACATGTAATCCCCCCCCCCATGTCATCTACAGTGCATATAAAAAGTCTACACACCCCTGTAAAATAATCCCCCAAGAAGACTCAATTTTGGGCTTTGCCCCTTTTATTGTCACCATAATCTACAAATCCTGAGAAATAAACTAACATCTGAGGGGAAAATAAAGACAAAACTACAGTAATGTGTTTGCAAAAGTGTGCACTCCCTGCTATAATGGTGGTAGTTCTCAGTAACAGCCGATCACATCCCACCATGTTACTCAGTGGTCGGTGATCAGCTGCCGTCATGTACAGTGTCTCTGATTAACCCCAGAGAAAGAGTCGCTGCTCCAGGAGGATTTTCCTGGGGGAAAGTGCGGCCATAATTGCACAAGGCACAAAGCC
Source organism: Dendrobates tinctorius (assembly GCF_039654945.1). Taxonomy (NCBI): domain Eukaryota; kingdom Metazoa; phylum Chordata; class Amphibia; order Anura; family Dendrobatidae; genus Dendrobates; species Dendrobates tinctorius. The sequence goes on from NW_027361696.1 coordinate 12,119,059, forward strand.
GGCACCGGTCATCACCAGAAGACCCCAACAGTTAGGCATGGTGGGGGAAGCATTGGGCTCTGGGCCTTTAGCCAAGGGGGAGGGGATTATGGACAGAACAAATATCAGACTATTTCCCATCAGTGACAGGGACTGCAACAAAGTGTTAGTGTACGGGTGTGCAAACTTATGCAACTGCATTATTTACTTCTTTTTCTACTTGAATAGATTTCAGTTTGTTTCTGGATTTGTACAGATTATTGCGACATAAGATCACACTGGGCTTTTTTTTCAGCGTTTTTTTATGCATTTTTTGGTGCAAATTTTCAGCTGCGTTTTACAGCTCCAGAAAAGTCTGTGAGATCTCAGATATCTCCTGCACACATTGATTTTTTTCAATCAGGATTTTGTGCTTTGCATGTTTTTTTGCACAATGGCGCATGTAATTTCTTTCAGCATTTTTTCACCGTTTTTCACCCATTGACATGAATGGGTGGTGAAAAAATGCTGAAAATCCGCAGCAAAAACACAGGTATCAGGTTTTGCTGCTTTAGAATTTTTTTTTTCACTTTATCAGCATGTACAAGAGACAAATCTAGCACACCAAAAACACGGCAAAAAAACGCAAGAAAATACAACCAAACCTGCTTTTTATCTGCAGCTTCTTTCCTGTCAAGAGTTTAGGTTTTGATACAGAAAAAATGATGAAAAAAACCTCATGTGAACTTACCACTAATGGGGGAAAAAAAGTCCTGAAAGGATTCATCTACATGACCTGAATCAAGGATTTTACAGGGGCATTTGGACTTTCCATATCCCTTGTAGATACACTTCATATAATCCCATCTCCTGATCCCATATCATCTTTATCAGGGCTAAGAAACATTTTTTTCTGCCAGGGGTGATTTGTATCATTATTTGGAAGCCATAGACATTCATCACCTGAAAATTTATCCTGCAAAATTTGCTCAATTATTTCATTGCTTCGCTCCTAATGTGATGGTGGAGCAGCAGATGTGAGGTGTGACATTAGGTGCCTGTCCAGGTTTGCATCAGTCTGGAGCGCAAATAACTTCCTGCAAAGGCGTGTTACACCGAGACTGCTGTTTACACATCTATATAAATCACACTGGAGACACCGAGACTGCCCTATATACATCACATAGGAGACACTGAGACTGCTCTATATACATCACATAGGAGACACAAAGACTGCTCTATATACATCACATAGGCGACACCAAGACTGCTCTATATACATCACATAGGAGACACCAAGACTGCTCTATATACATCACATTGGAGACACCGAGACTGCTCTATATACATCACATTGGAGACACCGAGAATGCTGTCTATAAATCACATAGGAGATACAGACAACTGTGTATACATCATATAGGAGATATAGACTGTCTATACATCTTATAGGAGAAACAAACTGCTGTGGTGTGAACGTTGCATTTACTCTGCAGAAATATCAGACATGAGACCACACACCTTAGTGTAGCCACCTGCTACTCATCTATTACTGTTGACAACCAGCCTGTATATCGTGTGAGTGGTTGTCAGCCCGGCCATTGCTGGCCTTCGCCTCATCCTCAGGTTCCTATGATGTAATTAATCAGGTTACTACAGATGGATCCGCTGCACACGACATGGAGCTCAGTAGGCGGCTCTTGCATCATTATCTCATTCATTATCTGATCCATAATCTATGGAATTATTGCATTAATTAGACTATTTCATCACATGCACTAAAGTGGATTCTCCATTAACTGGAAAAGCAGCGGATTTACAGCAGATAATACTCGCTATCACCGGGACATTAGAGGCGGAAACCGGCTCATCTACACTGAGACCTCGCTCACAAAGGACAGCCACGCTCTATAATAATTGCAGATGAAGTCCATGAACATAGCAAGAGATGATTACAAATCCAAGGAAAATCTGCAGCAAAATCCCCAGATCCAAAACAAGGTGTAAAATCCAAGGACAAAATCTGCAACGCTGTGATGAGAAATGATTCAGAACTGCCCACTATTTACAAGAATATAACTACTATAATACTGCTCCTATATTCAAGAATATAACTACTATAATACTGCCCCTATGTACAAGAATGTAACTACTATAATACTGTCCTATATTCAAGAATATAACTACTATAATACTGCTCCTATGTACAAGAATATAACTACTATAATACTGCTCCTATGTACAAGAATATAACTACTATAATACAGCCCCTATGTACAAGAATATAACTACTATAATACTGCTCCTATGTACAAGAATATAACTACTATAATACTGCCCCTATGTACAAGAATATAACTACTATAATACTGCCCCTATGTACAAGAATATAACTACTATAATACTGCCCTCTATGTACAAGGATATAACTACTATAATACTGCTCCTATATTCAAGAATATAACTACTATAATACAGCCCCTATGTACAAGAATATAACTACTATAATAGTGCTCCTATGTACAAGAATATAACTACTATAATACAGCCCCTATGTACAAGAATATAACTACTATAATACTGCTCCTATGTACAAGAATATAACTACTATAATACTGCTCCTATGTACAAGAATATAACTACTATAATACTGCTCCTATGTACAAGAATATAACTACTATAATACTGCTCCTATGTACAAGAATATAACTACTATAATACTGCCCCTATGTACAAGAATATAACTACTATAATACTGCCCCTATGCACAAGAATATAACTACTATAATACTGCCCCCTATGTACAAGAATATAACTACTATAATACTGCCCCCTATGTACAAGAATATAACTACTATAATACTGCTCCTATGTACAAGAATCTAATATATAAAGCTCAAGTGTGTGTATGTGTGTACGTATGTATGTGTGTATGTGTGTACGTATGTCCGGGATTGGCATCTGCACCGTCGCAGCTACAGCCACAAAATTTGGCACAGTCACACGTCTGGACCCCGAGAGTGTCCTAGGCTATGTTGCGAGGCGAAATTTTAACCCCGCGCGTTCCAATTCACCAAACAATTTTGCCCCTATCTACATAATGGGGAAAAAGTGTGTGCGTATCAAGCCCCGCCCCTCATTATGATGTCATAATGGCTGCCATGGCGACGCTGATGTCATCATAGGCTGCAAGCCCCGCCGCTCATTATGATGTCATAATGGTTGACTATGGGATGGAGGATGTGTGATGGGTATAAGGGCACTGGACTATGGGATGGAGGATATGTATGATGGGTATATGGGCACGGGACTATGGGATGGAGGAGGTGTGATGGCTATATGGGCACTGGACTATGGGATGGAGCATATGCATGACGGGTATATGGGCACGGGACTATGGGATGGCGGATATGTATGATGGGTATATGGGCAAGGGACTATGGGATGGAGGATATGTATGATGGGTATATTGGCATGGGACTATGAGATGAAGGATGTATGATGGGTATATGGGCACTCGACTATGGGATGGTGAATATGTATGATGGGTATATGGGCACGGGACTATGGGATGGAAGATGTGTGATGGGTATATGGGCACTGGACTATGGGATGGAGGATATGTATGATGGGTATATGGGCACTCGACTATGGGATGGCGAATATGTATGATGGGTATATGGGCACGGGACTATGGGATGGAAGATGTGTGATGGGTATATGGGCACTGGACTATGGGATGGAGGATATGTATGATGGGTATATGGGCACTCGACTATGGGATGGCGAATATGTATGATGGGTATATGGGCACGGGACTATGGGATGGAAGATGTGTGATGGGTATATGGGCACTGGACTATGGGATGGAGGATATGTATGATGGGTATATGGGCACTCGACTATGGGATGGCGAATATGTGTGATGGGTATATGGGCATGGGACTATGGGATGCAGGATGTGTGATGGGTGTATGGGCACTCCACTATGGGATGGAGGATATATATGATGGGTATGTGGGCACGGGATTATGGGATCGTGGATATGTATGATGGGTACAGTGGGGAAAAAAAGTATTTAGTCAGTCAGCAATAGTGCAAGTTCCACCACTTAAAAAGATGAGAGGCGTCTGTAATTTACATCATAGGTAGACCTCAACTATGGGAGACAAACTGAGAAAAAAAAATCCAGAAAATCACATTTTCTGTTTTTTTTTTTCATTTTATTTGCATATTATGGTGGAAAATAAGTATTTGGTCAGAAACAAGCAATCAAGATTTCTGGCTCTCACAGACCTGTAACTTCTTCTTTAAGAGTCTCCTCTTTCCTCCACTCATTACCTGTAGTAATGGCACCTGTTTAAACTTGTTATCAGTATAAAAAGACACCTGTGCACACCCTCAAACAGTCTGACTCCAAACTCCACTATGGTGAAGACCAAAGAGCTGTCAAAGGACACCAGAAACAAAATTGTAGCCCTGCACCAGGCTGGGAAGACTGAATCTGCAATAGCCAACCAGCTTGGAGTGAAGAAATCAACTGTGGGAGCAATAATTAGAAAATGGAAGACATACAAGACCACTGATAATCTCCCTCGATCTGGTGCTCCACGCAAAATCCCACCCCGTGGGGTCAGAATGATCACAAGAACGGTGAGCAAAAATCCCAGAACCACGCGGGGGGACCTAGTGAATGAACTGCAAAGAGCTGGGACCAATGTAACAAGATCTACCATAAGTAACACACTACGACACCATGGACTCAGATCCTGCAGTGCCAGACGTGTCCCACTGCTTAAGCCTGTACATGTCCGGGCCCGTCTGAAGTTTGCTAGAGAGCATTTGGATGATCCAGAGGAGTTTTGGGAGAATGTCCTATGGTCTGATGAAACCAAACTGGAACTGTTTGGTAGAAACACAACTTGTCGTGTTTGGAGGAAAAAGAATACTGAGTTGCATCCATCAAAGACCAAACCTACTGTAAAGCATGGTGGTGGAAACATCATGCTTTGGGGCTGTTTCTCTGCAAAGGGGCCAGGACGACTGATCCGGGTACATGAAAGAATGAATGGGGCCATGTATCGTGAGATTTTGAGTGCAAACCTCCTTCCATCAGCAAGGGCATTGAAGATGAAACGTGGCTGGGTCTTTCAACATGACAATGATCCAAAGCACACCGCCAGGGCAACGAAGGAGTGGCTTCGTAAGAAGCATTTCAAGGTCCTGGAGTGGCCTAGCCAGTCTCCAGATCTCAACCCTATAGAAAACCTTTGGAGGGAGTTGAAAGTCCGTATTGCCAAGCGAAAAGCCAAAAACATCACTGCTCTAGAGGAGATCTGCATGGAGGAATGGGCCAACATACCAACAACAGTGTGTGGCAACCTTGTGAAGACTTACAGAAAACGTTTGACCTCTGTCATTGCCAACAAAGGATATATCACAAAGTATTGAGATGAAATTTTGTTTCTGACCAAATACTTATTTTCCACCATAATATGCAAATAAAATGAAAAAAAAAACCAGACAATGTGATTTTCTGGATTTTTTTTTCTCAGTTTGTCTCCCATAGTTGAGGTCTACCTATGATGTAAATTACAGACGCCTCTCATCTTTTTAAGTGGTGGAACTTGCACTATTGCTGACTGACTAAATACTTTTTTTCCCCACTGTATATGGGCAAGGGACTATGGGATGGTGGATATGTATGATGGGTATTTGGGCACGGGACTATGGGATGGAGGATATGTATGGTGGGTATGTGGGCACGGGATTATGGGATCGTGGATATGTATGATGGGTATGTGGGCATGGGACTATGGGATGGAGGATATGTATGATGGGTATGTGGGCATGGGACTATGGGATGGTGGATATGTATGATGGGTATATGGGCACGGGACTACGGGATGGAGGATAATTATAATTTGCTATAACTAACCACAGTTAGTCACTATGCCCGGGCAGCGCCGGGCTCTTCAGCTAGTATATTATAATACCGCACCTACAAGAATAAACTATAACTAGCTATGAACCCTTTCTACGCCCGGGTGGCGTGCATTGTTATTGGTATGCATGGTCCTCTCATCCCGTATCCTGGTATGCGTGGTCCTCTCACCCCCCTATCCTGGTATGCATGGTCCCCTCACCCCCCTTTTCGTGGTATTCATGGTCCCCTCAACCCCCTTTTCGTGGTATGCATGGTCCCCTCACCTTCCTTTTCGTGGTATGCATGGTCCCCTCACCCCCTTTTCGTGGTATGCATGGTTCCCTCACCCTCCTTTCGTGGTATGCATGGTCCCCTCACCCCCCTTTCCTGGTATGCATGGTCCCCTCACTCCCCTTTCGAGGTATGCATGGTCCCCTCACTCCCCTTTCATGGTAGGCATGGTCCCCTCACCCCCCTTTCGAGTTATGCATGGTCCCCTCACTCCCCTTTCATGGTAGGCATGGTCCCCTCACCCCCCTTTCGTGGTATGCATGGTCCCCTCACCCCCCTTTCGTGGTATGCATGGTCCCCTCACCCCCCAATACTGGTATGCATGGTCCTCTCACCCCCCTTTCCTGGTATGCGTGGTCACCTCACCCCCTATCCTGGTATGCATGGTCCCCTCACCCCCCTTATCTTGATATGCATGGTCCCCCTCACCCCTATTAAACTACACACATCCAAAAAAAAAAACATTTATACTCACCCTTCTTTCCTGTGCTCCAGCGCTGTCATGTTCTGTTGGAGGCCGGGGAAGGAGGAGTCTGGCGCCGGAGTACGTGAATGCCCATAGCGCTGTCCGGTGCCATATTGCTGAAGAAACACTGCAAATGTGTCTTCAGTAAAATGGCGCCGGATCGCGCTATGCGCATGCACGATTCCAGCCGCACTCCGGCCGAAGAGAAGCTCCGCGGCAACGCTCCTCCCGGTCAGGTAAGTATGGCGCCCGAGATCGCGGTATCAGTGAATCCTACATGCTTATTACAAGCTCCATCTGGTGAGTGTATTATTTTTAAATTGATATACCTATACTAGATAATGCACTATTGCGCTATTTCTCTTCAATAGCATCCCTTGTACATAGGAACAGTAATAGAGCAGTTATATTCTTGTGCGTAGGGGGGCAGTATTATAGTATTTATATTCTTGCTCATATGAGCAGTATTATAGTAGTTATATTGTTGTACATAGGGGCAGTATTATAGTAGTTATATTCTTGTACATAAGGAGCAGTAATAGAGCAGTTATTCTTGTACATAGGGGGGCAGTACTATAGTAGTTATATTCTTGTACATAGGAGCAGTATTATAGTAGTACTATAATACTGCCCCTATGTACAAGAATATAACTACTATAATACTGCTCCTATGTACAAGAATATATCTACTATAATACTGCCCCTATGTACAAGAATATAGCTACTATAATACTGCTCCTATGTACAAGAATATAAATACTATAATATTGCCCCCTATGTACAAGAATATAACTACTATAATACTGCTCCTATGTAAGAATATAACTGCTCTAATACTGTTCCTATGTACAAGGATATAACTGCTATAATACTGCTCCTATGTACAAGAATATAACTACTATAATACAGCCCCCTATGTACAAGAATATAACTACTATAATACTGCCCCCATGTATAAGAATATAACTACTATATTACTGGCCCCTATGTACAAGAATTTAAGTACTATAATATTGCTTTTATGTACAAGAATATGACTGCTATAATACTACCCCTATGTACAAGAATATAACTACAATAATACTGCTCCTATGTACAAGAATATAACTACTATAATACTGACCCTATGTACAAGAATATAGCTACTATAATACTGCTCCTATGTACAAGAATATAAATACTATAATATTGCCCCCTATGTACAAGAATATAACTACTATAATACTGCTCCTATGTAAGAATATAACTGCTCTAATACTGTTCCTATGTACAAGGATATAACTGCTATAATACTGCCCCCATGTATAAGAATATAACTACTATAATACTGCTCCTATGAGAATATAACTACTGTACTATAATACTGCCCCTATGTACAAGAATATAACTACTATAATACTGCCCCTATATACAAGAATATAACTACTATAATACTGCCCTATGTACATGAATATAACTACTATAATACTGCTCCTATGTACAAGAATATTACTACTATAATACTGCTCTTAAGTAAAAGTACATAACTACTATAATACTGCCGCTATATACAAGAATATAACTACTATAATACTGCCCCTATGTAAAAGAACATAACTACTATAATACTGTTCCTATGTACAAGAATATAACTACTATAATACTGCCCCTATTTACAAGAATATAACTACTATAATACTGTCCCCTATGTACAAGAATATAACTACTATAATACTGCTCCCTATGTGCAATAATATAACTACAATACTGCCTCTATGTACAAGAATATAATTACTATGATACTGCTCCTATGTACAAGAATATAACTACTATAATACTGCTCCTATATACAAGAATATAACTACTATAATACTGCTCCTATGTACAAGAATATAACTACTATAATACTGCCCCCTATGTACAAGAATATAACTACTAGAATACTGCCCCTATATACAAGTATATAACTACTATAATACTGCTCCCTATGTACAGGAATATAACTACTATAATACTGCCCCCTATGTACAAGAATATGACTACTATAATACTGATCCTATATACAAGAATATAACTACTATAATACTGCTCCTATGTACAAGAATATAACTACTATAATATTGCCCTCTATGTACAAGAATACAGTCATATGTAAAAGTTTGGGCACCCCTATTAATATTAACCTTTTTTCTTTATAACAATTTTGGTTTTTGCAACAGCTATTTCAGTTTCTTATATCTAATAACTGATGGACTCAGTTATATTTCTGGATTCAAATGAGGTTTATTGTAATAACAGAAAATGTGCAATCTGCATTTAAACAAAATTTGACCGGTGCAAAAGTATGGGCACCCTTATTATTTTCTTGATTTGAACACTCCTAACTACTTTTTACTGACTTCCTGAAGCACTAAATTGGTTTTGTAACCTCATTGAGCTTTGAACTTCATAGCCAGGTGTATCAAATCATGAGAAAAGGTATTTAAAGTGGCCACTTGCAAGTAGTTCTCCTATTTGATTCTCCTATGAAGAGTGGCATCATGGGCTCCTCAAAACAACTCTCAAATGATCTGAAAACAAAGATTATTCAACATAGCTTTTCAGGGGAAGGATACAAAAAGTTGTCTCAGAGATTTAACCTGTCAGTTTCCACTGTGAGGAACATAGTAAGGAAATGGAAGAACACAGGTACAGTTCTTGTTAAGCCCAGAAGTGGCAGGCCAAGAAAAATATCAGAAAGGCAGAGAAGAAGAATGGTGAGAACAGTCAAGGACAATCCACAGACCACCTCCAAAGACCTGCAGCATCATCTTGCTGCAGATGGTGTCACTGTGCATCGGTCAACAATACAGCGCATGCATAACGCCTTTTTGTATGACCAAACAACTCAATGTTTGTTTCATCAGTCCACAGGACCTTCTTCCAAAATGTAACTGGCTTGTCCAAATGTGCTTTTGCATACCTCAGGCGACTCTGTTTGTGGCGTGCTTGCAGAAACGGCTTCTTTCGCATCACTCTCCCATACAGCTTCTCCTTGTGCAAAGTGCGCTGTATTGTTGACCGATGCACAGTGACACCATCTGCAGCAAGATGATGCTGCAGGTCTTTGGAGGTGGTCTGTGGATTGTCCTTGACTGTTCTCACCATTCTTCTTCTCTGCCTTTCTGATATTTTTCTTGGCCTGCCACTTCTGGGCTTAACAAGAACTGTACCTGTGTTCTTCCATTTCCTTACTATGTTCCTCACAGTGGAAACTGACAGGTTAAATCTCTGAGACAACTTTTTGTATCCTTCCCCTGAAAAGCTATGTTGAATAATCTTTGTTTTCAGATCATTTGAGAGTTGTTTTGAGGAGCCCATGATGCCACTCTTCATAGGAGAATCAAATAGGAGAACTACTTGCAAGTGGCCACCTTAAATACCTTTTCTCATGATTTGATACACCTGGCTATGAAGTTCAAAGCTCAATGAGGTTACAAAACCAATTTAGTGCTTCAGGAAGTCAGTAAAAAGTAGTTAGGAGTGTTCAAATCAAGAAAATGATAAGGGTGCCCATACTTTTGCACCGGTCAAATTTTGTTTAAATGCAGATTGCACATTTTCTGTTAGTACAATAAACCTCATGTGAATCCAGAAATATAACTGAGTCCATCAGTTATTAGATATATGAAGCTGAAATACCTGTTGCAAAAACCAAAATTGTTATAAAGAAAAAAGGTTAATATTAATAGGGGTGCCCAAACTTTTACATATGACTGTATAACTACTATAATACTGCTCCTATGTACAAGAATATAACTACTATAATACTGCCCCTATATAGAAGAATATAACTATTATACTGCCCACTATGTACAGGAGTGCTGTGGAGTTGTGTGATCTGCAGTGACAGTTTCGCCACGTCCTTGTGTGTGACCTTACAGTCGCTATACTACGCAGCTGTGCTGTATAAACTGCTGAGGCCGCACACTCGGTTGTGCAGGGTCACAGCTGCGGCGGCTCAGAGGAGATGTACAATGCTCCGTCACGTGTACATTATGACTTCTGTCAGACGGATGCGCAACATCACTGACAGCCAAACAGACAGATCCGGGTCTAGAACTTGTCACAATTCCACTGGGATTGGTGTCCTGATTGCATCACACATCAGAGGTGATGTCACATCTCTTCAGTTACATCACCCCTGTGATGTGCACCCCAGGAGAAATATTGTGCGTTATGTCAGTTGCCAGCAGCAGGCGCCATTGTCCTCGCACCAGTAAAACTTTACGTACTTCTGAAACTCCCTGTGTTTGCCCACGTTGCTGGCAGAGAAGAGAAAACCACAAGAAGCTGCTCAGAAGCCACTAACCGACACCGAAGAAGAGGATTAGACACCAGAGTCAGGCCACGTCGCAACCCGGTGGCTCTAGAGGATGGGCACCACATCCCCTTCCCACTCGGCAACACCACAGGACAGGACCCGCGCCCCCTTACCACGCGTCGACACCACAGGACAGGACCCGCATCCCCTTCTCACCCGGCGACACCACAGGACATGACCCGCATCCCCTTCCCACTTGGCGACACCAAAAGACAGGACCCGCGTCCCTTTCCCATGCGGCGACACCCTAGGACAGGACCCGCATCCCCTTCCCACCTGGCGACACTAAAAGATAGGACCCGCGTCCCTTTCCCACGCGGCGACACCCCAGGACAGGACCCACATCCCTTTTCCACCCGGCGACACTGCAGGACAGGACCTGTGTACCCTTCCCACCCGGCGACACCACAGGACAGGACCCGTGTACCCTTCCCACCCAGCGACACTGCAGGACAGGATCCGCATCCACTTCCCACCCGGCGACACTGCAGAACAGGACCGCTTTCCCTTCCCAACCGGCGACACCACAGGACAGGATCCGCATCCCCTTCCCACCCAGCGACACTGCAGGACAGGATCCGCATCCACTTCCCACCCAGCGACACTGCAGAACAGGACCCGCTTTCCGTTCCCAACCGGCGACACCACAGGACAGGACCCGCATCCCCTTCCCACCCAGCAATACCGCAGGACAGGACCCACGTCCCCTTCCCACCCGGCAACATCACAGGTCAGGACCCTCTTCCCCTTCCCACCCGACAACACCCCAGAACAGGACCCACTTCCCCTTCCCACCCAGCAACACCCCAGGACAGGACCCGCTTCCCCTTCCCACCCAGCGACACCCCAGGACAGGACCCGCTTCTCCTTCCCACCCAGCGACACCGCAGGACAGGACCCGCATCCCCTTCCCACCCAGCGACACCCCAGGACAGGCACCACATCCCCTTCCCACCTGGTGACACCACAGGACAGGCACCACATCCCCTTCACACTCGGCAACAGGACAGGACCCGCATCCCCTTCCCATACAGCAACAGGACAGGACCCGTGTCTCCTTCCCACCCGGCGGTTCCGCAAAGTTGAGTCTCCCACAACTTTGCACAATTTAGTTATTGGTGAATTGGTCTCATTAATCCAGATTCTGCCATCGCAACTGACTGCGGCGCCCCGGACAACTGTCTGCGGCGCCCCGGACAACTGTCTGCGGCGCCCCGGACAACTGTCTGCGGCGCCCCGGGCAACTGTCTAAGGCACCCCCGGACAACTGTCTAAGGCACCCCCGGACAACTGTCTAAGGCACCCCCGGACAACTGTCTAAGGCATCCCCGGACAACTGTCTAAGGCACCCCCGGACAACTGTCTAAGGCACCCCCGGACAACTGTCTAAGGCACCCCCGGACAACTGTCTAAGGCACCCCCGGACAACTGTCTAAGGCACCCCCGGACAACTGTCTAAGGCATCCCCGGACAACTGTCTAAGGCATCCCCGGACAACTGTCTAAGGCACCCCCGGACAACTGTCTAAGGCACCCCCGGACAACTGTCTAAGGCACCCCCGGACAACTGTCTAAGGCACCCCCGGACAACTGTCTAAGGCACCCCCGGACAACTGTCTAAGGCATCCCCGGACAACTGTCTAAGGCATCCCCGGACAACTGTCTAAGGCATCCCCGGACAACTGTCTAAGGCACCCCCGGACAACTGTCTAAGGCACCCCCGGACAACTGTCTAAGGCACCCCCGGACAACTGTCTAAGGCACCCCCGGACAACTGTCTAAGGCATCCCCGGACAACTGTCTAAGGCACCCCCGGACAACTGTCTAAGGCACCCCCGGACAACTGTCTAAGGCACCCCCGGACAACTGTCTAAGGCACCCCCGGACAACTGTCTAAGGCATCCCCGGACAACTGTCTAAGGCACCCCCGGACAACTGTCTAAGGCACCCCGGACAACTGTCTACGGCACCACGGACAACTGTCTACGGCACCACGGAGAACTGTCTGCGGCACCACGGAGAACTGTCTGCGGCACCCCGGGCAACTGTCTACTGCACCCCGGAGAACTGTCTGCGGCACCCTGGGCAACTGTCTGCGGCACCCCCGGACAACTGTCTGCGGCACCCCCGGACAACTGTCTGCGGCACCCCCGGACAACTGTCTAAGGCACCCCCGGACAACTGTCTAAGGCACCCCCGGACAACTGTCTAAGGCACCCCCGGACAACTGTCTAAGGCACCCCCGGACAACTGTCTAAGGCATCCCCGGACAACTGTCTAAGGCACCCCGGACAACTGTCTACGGCACCCCCGGACAACTGTCTAAGGCACCCCCGGACAACTGTCTAAGGCACCCCCGGACAACTGTCTACGGCACCCCGGAGAACTGTGTGCGGCACCACGGAGAACTGTCTGCGGCACCCCGGGCAACTGTCTACGGCACCCCGGAAAACTGTCTACGGCACCCCGGACAACTGTCTACGGCACCCCCGGACAACTGTCTGCGGCACCCCCGGGCAACTGTCTGCGGCGCCCCGGGCAACTGTCTACGGCGCCCATGAGAACGCCATCGGACCCCACAGCACTCAACGCTGGAGACCCCCATGTAAACAGAACTCACCGGAGTCGCCACCGTCCGTCCCTGCCCGGGATTATCCGGGCTCTGCTGACAATCACACGCTGTTAACCATCGCTCTCCTGGTCCTGTCCCCACCTGACACAAAGCCCCAGGATAACAACGATGGAGGAGACTGACGCAGGAAGACGATTCCCAATCCTCCAGCTCTGCAGCCTCACAATCCCAGCGAGACCAAGAGCCAATCGCAGCGATGCAGGCGGCCTCACTGCACCGTGCGGCTGAGAGGGTGGAAAGCTGCCGCCATCTGCCCTCCCCCTGTATCCCGCACCTCCGGGCGCCCTGCTGGATCACACACACCCGTCACCCTCCCCCGACCTGTGCCCGGCTGCTGCCCCAAGCAATCACCTAACGAGCCGCTAACGAGAGAAGGGACTGCGCTGCCACTAATCCCCTGGATGTCCCCCACCTCGTCCGGAGCTGACGCCGGCGCCCATGCGTGCGGGCGATCATTACTAGGTCAGCCACAACTCATTGACCATGGAGATCACGGTGATCGCCTGAGAGGCAGGCCGGGTATCAAATCGTGCCACCAGACTGCACCACCAGACTGTACTCCCAGATGGCGCCATCAGACTGTTCCCCGGACCATACCCCATAGTAGTACCCCCAGACCATGCCATCAGAATGTACGCCCAAACCGTGCCACCAAAGCATCCCCCCAGATCAAACCCCAAACCGTGCCCCCAGACTATACCCCCAGACCGTGCCACCTGGGCGTACGCCCTGACCAAACCCCCAGACTGCACCCCCAGACTATACCCCTAGACCATGCCACCAGGGTGTACGCCCTGACCAAACCCCTAGACTGCACCCCCAGACTATACCCCAAGACCGTGCCACCAGGGTGTACGCCCTGACCAAACCCCCAGACTGCACCCCCAGACTATACCCCAAGACCATGCCACCAGGGTGTACGCCCTGACCAAACCCCTAGACTGCACCCCCAGACTATACCCCAAGACCGTGCCACCAGGGTGTACGCCCTGACCAAACCCCCAGACTGCACCCCCAGACTATACCCCAAGACCGTGCCACCAGGGTGTACGCCCTGACCAAACCCCCAGACTGCACCCCCAGACTATACCCCAAGACCGTGCCACCAGGGTGTACGCCCTGACCAAACCCCCAGACTGCACCCCCAGACTATACCCCAAGACCGTGCCACCAGGGTGTACGCCCTGACCAAACCCCCAGACTGCACCCCCAGACTGTAGCACCAGCGCATATCCACTGACTAAATCCTTAGACTGCACCCCAGGAGCATACCCCCAGAGTGTGCCACCACTGTGTACCCCCTGACAAACCCTCAGACTGTGCTATCAGACTGTGCCACCAGACCATATCCCAAGACTGTCCATCGGAGCTTACCCCCAGACCATATTCCCAGACTGCTCCACCAGAGCGTACCCCAAGACCCTGCCCCCTCAGCCAAAAATGTCTCCATCCCCAATGAGTCACATTATATCCGCCACCAATGTCAGCTGTTAGCGCATACCTCAACGGCGGTTGCCAGTCAGTACCAAGATGTGCGAGGCCGGAGCTCCGTTTCCCAGATTACTCTCAGGCCTAGCCACTCAGTGCCCAGCGTCTTGTCCTCGTTGCCTCCTTACGTCTCTTCCTGCCGTCCCCAGAACTCAGGATCTTTCTCCCCCGGAGTGGAGGGGGATTTACATGTTGTCATAGTAACAGGATTAAAGTCACATGGAGGGAGCCAACGATTACGAGCGCAGCGGGGGTCCGGTGATGACTTCATGTGTTGTATCAGACACAGAAGAGGGAGACACCTCTGGAGCGTCGCTGAGCTCTGGAGATCACGTCCCCCATAACCTGTGAGAATGTCTCACCTTGCCCTGGAGGCAAATCCTCACAGTGACCAGACGCCAAGGAACATACCAACCAGAGAAAGACAGAATATGGCGTCCTGAAGCTGAAATGCGCCACCCAAGGGTGTAAGGGCAGCAGCTCGTGCCCACCCTCCGGCTGCTATGATAACAAGTCAACTATGGACAACAAACTACAAAAACCTCCACAGGGAAAATCACCAGAAAGACCTGCGGATACGGATCAGAGGGGTCCACAGAACTGACCACATCGGCCTGTGCCGCGGGGATGGAGCAGTCTATTGTACAGACCACATCTGCGTGTGCCGCGGGGAGGGGGCAGTCTACTGTAGAGACCACACCTGCCTGTGCCACAGGGAGGGAGAAGTCTACTGTAGAGACCACACCTGCCTATGCCACGGGGAAGGGGCAGTCTACTGTAGAGTTAGAGACCACATCTGCCTGTGACGGCGGAAGGGGGCAGTCTACTGTAGAGACTACACCTGTCACGGTTTTACCACAAATTCTGCTAGAGGTAAGTAGGTAACCCAGTCCTCCTGATTCTCAGACACAAAACACCTAAGATAAGTCTCCAGATTCTGGTTAGCCCGTTCAGTTTGCCCATTAGACTGCAGGTAAAATGCTGAAGAGAACGACAGGTATATCCCCAGATGGGTACAAAATGCCCTCCAAAACTTGGAGACAAACTGCAACCCCGCTCAGAAACAATATCGGTCGGGAACCCATGTAATTTTACAATCTCTCTGATGAAAATTTGCGCCAAGGTCTTAGTGTTGGGTAAAGCGGGTAGTGCAATAAAATGTGACATTTTACTGAATCTGTCCACCACCACCAATATTACAGTATTACCTGCCAACACAGGTAGATCAGTGATGAAATCTACCAATAAATGAGTCCAAGGTCTACTGGGAACCACCAATGGTAGAGAGACCCAGTCAGACAAGTATGAGAGGTCTTAGCGCACAGACACTACAGGCGGCTACATACTCCCGGATATCCCTATGTACCCCTGACCACCAAAAACGCTGAGTAAGATCTGTGGTGGCTTTATTACTAGGATGTTCTGCCAAGACTGAATCATGATGTTCACTAAGGACTGTCAGACGGAGATTCACAGGTACAAAAACAGTTAACCTAAGGAACAGGCAGCAGGGGCGTCCCCCTGAGCCCCAACAACCTCTTTCTCAAGATCGGAGCATACAGATGCAATAACCATCCCTTTTTGTAGTATAGGAACCAGTGCACAATTATCTCCACCCCCAGGAACATAACGAGATGAGGCATCCACCTTAATGTTCTTGTTCCCTGGCCTATATGTGACAAAAAAGTTAAACCTAGTGAATCATCATAGAATAGAATCATCATAGAATCATCATAGAATCGTAGAGTTGGAAGGGACCTCCTGGGTCATCTGGTCCAACCCCCTGCTCAAAGCAGGATTCGCTAAATCATCCCAGTCAGATGTCTGTCCAGCCTCTGTTTGAAGACTTCCATTGAAGGAGAACTCACCACTTCTCGTGGCAGCCTGTTCCACTCATTGATCACTCTAACTGTCAAAAAGTTTTTTCTAATATCTAATCTGTGTCTCCTCCCATTCAGTTTCATCCCATTGCTTCTAGTCTTTCCTTGTGCAAATGAGAATAAAGTTGATCCTTGAAGAACAATGCCCATCTTGCCTGTCGAGGTGTTACACATTTCGCAGACTCTAGATATACGATATTCTTGTGATCCGTGATTACCATAACCGGATGAACTGCCCCCTCTAAAAAATGACACCACTCCTCAAAAGCCCACTTGATTGCCAAAAGTTCCATGCTACCAATGTCATTTGGCTCCACAGATGACAGTTTTTATTAAAATATGCACATGGACACCAATTACCAGAAGACACATTCTGCGACAATACAGCTTCCCACCCCCTCTTCAGATGCGTCAGCTTCTACAATAAAAGGCTGAGTGACGTCAGGCTGTATGAGAATCGGCGCAGATGCTAAACAATCCTTCAAGGTATCGAATGCCTCCCTGGCCGGAATGGACCACTTGGAGAAGTACGACCCTTTCATAGTCATATCTGTCAGAGGTTTTGCTACTACTGAAAAGTTTTTGATGAACTTAATGATAGTGGTTGCTGATACTGTAAAGCGCTGCGGAATATGTTGGCGCTATATAAATAAAGATTATTATAGTGCTTTGAAGAAAACACTATATTGTAATCCGAACGCTGCTAACTTATTCTTTTTCTTCTTATTATTATTCAGTTGATTTCCGCAATTAATGCGGCCCGAACCGCTGCACGCACAGACTCCGTTGAGGTGTCGTTTCGAAGCCATCGTCCATGAGAGGTGTGCTAAGTATTTTTCGTGTCGATCGGATTTGTAGTTTTTGAGCAATTTGCGTTAGAAATTTTTTTTTCCCCGTCATTGGAATGCATTGCCTCAGATAAGTTTCTGGCAGATAATATCAGCTCTTAAAGCGAAACCCACAGCACAAATGCCAATCTAGCTTCATCACATGACGCATGCCCCTGAGAGAGAATGTCCGCCAAAGAGGATTTAGAAGCCCAGTGAGCCAAACTGGCTCTTAAAGGGCCAACGCGCCAAAGTGATTCTTAAAGGGCCGGCGCACCGAAATGAGTCTTAAAGGGCCGGCGCGCCAAAACGAAAGCTGAGTGACCCCAGGCTCCAAATCGGAGGCTGAGCCACCCCGGCCTCCAAATTGGAGGCTGAGCCACCCTAGCCTCCAAATCGGACCCAGCGTGGCCCCGCTCAAAAAATAGGACCCTGCCCCGCCCACCAAAACGGACCCAGAGTGGCACAGCCCACCAAACCGGACCCTGAGGGGCCCCGCCCACCAAATCAGACTCAGAGTGTCCCCGCCCACCAAATTGGACCCTGAAGGGCCCCGCCCACCAAATCGGATCCAGAGTGGCCCCGCCCACCAAATCGGACCCTGGGGAGCACCGCCCACCAAATTGGACCCAGAGTGACCCCATCCACCAAATCAGACCCTGAAGGGCCCCGCCCACCAAATCAGACCCAGAGTGGCCCCGCCCACCAAATCGGACCCAGAGGGGCCCCGCCCACCAAATCGGACCCAGAGGGGCCCCACCCACCAAATCAGACCCTGAGGAGCCCCGCCCACCAAATCGGACCCTGAGGGGCCCCGCCCACCAAATCGGACCCTGAGGGGCCCCGCCTACCAAATCGGACCCTGAGGGGCCCCGCCCACCATATCAGACCCTGAGGGGCCCCGTCCACCAAATCAAACCCTGAGGGGCCCGCCCACCAAATTGGACCCAGAGTGGGCTCGCCCACCAAATCAGACCCTGAGGGGCCCCGCTCACCAAATCGGACCCTGAGGGGCCCCGCCCACCAAATCGGACCCTGAGAGGCCCCGCCCACCAAATCGGACCCTGAGGGGCCCCGCCCACCAAATCAGACCCTGAGGGACCCCGCCCACCAATTTGGACCCTGAGGGGCCCCGCCCACAAAATTGGACCCTGAGGGGGCCCACCCACAAAATCGGACCCTGAGTGATCCCGTTCAATTCAAGACCTGAGGAGCCCAGGCCACCGAATTGGATCCTGAGGGCCCCCACCCACCAAATCAGACCCCGAGGGGCCCAGAGGGCAAAGTGGCCCTTGAGAGACACCCACAGTTAAAACAGATCCTGAGTTGAAAGTCTTGCAGGGGCAGCAGGCAAGTCTCTCTTAAAGGGGCAGCCCGGGCACCATTTCAAAGCACTATCTGTACTTCCTTCAGGAAATACACATCTAGTTATTATTATTAAACCCAAAAATCTTTGTAACACCTTCAAATCCTCAGGACGATCCCAATCCAGTAATGCCCGGACGTTCACTGGATCCATGCGAAAACTGGTGGACAATAAAAGATATCCTAGAAAAAAGATCTCAACCGAGAATATAACCTTCTCTGGTTTGACATATAATTTATTGTCTCTGAGTAAGGCTGGAGTCACACTTAACGTATAAAAAGATAGTCCGTTTTCTACGGACAAAAATGTTCCCTGAACAGTGATTCATATGTCATCCTTTTGCAATGCGAGGATGCGATTTTCTCACATTTAAGCATCCGTGTGACATCCGTATGTCATCCGTACGGCAAGATTTTCTCGCCGGCTTACAAAATGGACATATAATGGATCCATGGCCTCAAATATTTGTGAAAACATACACTGCTCAAAAAAATAAAGGGAACACTTAAACAGCAGAATATAACTCCAAGTAAATCAAACCTCTGTGAAATCAAACTGTCCACTTAGGAAGCAACACTGATAGACAATCAATTTGTGCAAATGGAATAGACAACAGATGGAAATTATTGGCAATTATCAAGACACCCTCAATAAAAGAGTGGTTCTGCAGGTGGGGACCACAGTCCACATCTCAGTACCAATGCTTTCTGGGTGATGTTTGCTCACTTTTGAATGTTGGTTGTGCATTCACACACGTGGTAGCATGAGACGGACTCTACAACCCACACAAGTGGCTCAGGTAGTGCAGCTCATCCAGGATGGCACATCAATGCGAGCTGTGGCAAGAAGGTTTGCTGTGTCTGTCAGCATAGTGTCCAGGGGCTGGAGCCATTACCAGGAGACAGGCCAGTACACATGGAGGGGGCCGTAGGAGGGCAACAACCCAGAAGGACCGCTACCTCCGCCTTTGTGCAAGGAGGAACAGGAGGAGCACTGCCAGAGCCCTGCAAAATGACCTCCAGCAGGCCACAAATATGCATGTGTCTGCACAAATGGTTAGAAACCGACTCCATGAGGATGGTCTGAGTGCTGACGTGTACAGATGGGGGTTGTGCTCACAGCCCAACACCGTGCAGGACGCTTGGCATTTTCCACAGAACACCAGGATTGGCAAATTCGCCACTGGCGCCCTGTGCTCTTCACAGATGAAAGCAGGTTCACACTAAGCACATGTGACAGATGTGAAAGAGTCTGGAGACCCCGTAGAGAGCGATCTGCCTGCAACATCCTTCAGCATGACCGGTTTGGCAGAGGGTCAGTAATGGTGTGGGTTGGCATTTCTTTGGAGGGCCGCACAGCCCTCCATGTGCTCGCCAGAGCTAGCCTGACTGCCATTAGGTACCGAGATGAGATCCTCAGACCCCTTGTGAGACCATATGCTGTTGCGGTTGGCCCTGGGTTCCTACTAATGCAGGACAATGCCAGACCTCATGTTGCTGGAGTGTGTCAGCATTTCCTGCAAGATGAAGGCATTGAAGCTATGGACTGACCCGCCCGTTCCCCAGACCTGAATCCGATTGAACACATATGGGACATCATGTCTCGCTCCATCCAGCAACGTCACATTCCACCACAGACTGTACAGGAGTTGGGGAAGCTTTAGTCCATGTCTGGGAGGAGATTCCTCAGGAGACCATCTGCCACCTCATCAGGAGCATGCCCAGGTGTTGTACAGTAGGGAGGTCATACAGGTACGTGGAGGCCACACACAATACTGAACATCTTTTCCTTGTCATGAGGCATCTCAACTGAAGTTGGATCAGCCTGTAATTTGATTTTCCACTTTGATTTTGAGTATCATTCCAAATCCAGACCTCCATAAGATTTTGATTTACCTTGATAATTGTTATGTTTTATTGTACTGAACACATTCCACTATGCAATGAATAAAAAATTGCAACTGGAATATTTCATTCAGAGATATCTAGGATGTTATTTAAGTGTTCCCTTTATTTTTTTGAGCAGTGTATATACAGATATATATATATATATATATATTTATATATATATATATCTTGATCACTGTGTGAGTGTAGGGAAGGTGACCTGATGGACGGACTTGTCTGTAGGGAGAGAAGGGATGGTTGGTGCACTGAAGATGGATGCTTGTAATAGTAGAAGGGAAACAGCTGGAGAAAATGGAATAGGAGTGCAGTACCTAAGTTTGACCACAAGATGGCAGGGGGAAGCGTGAGAACAGGACTTTACAGTCCTGGGAGGAGCTCAGGAGGAGAAGACGCAGTGAAGGAGAACGAACAGTAGAGGAGAGCTCGACCAGGGGACTGAGGAGAAAAGAAGTCAGGGGGGTGGCCCCGACATGAAGAACCGCAGAACAGACAAGGCCCCGGGGGTACCAAATTGACGACGACCTCGGACTGGTGAAGCGCTGGCGGTAGATAGGCCTAGGGCAGCCCCAGTGAAAGAGCCGCGAGGAACATCACTACGACAGAAGGAAGGTGCAGGTACCCGGGCCTGAAGACGGAGAGCTGTAAAGGTGCTGTGGTGTATTGCTACGGTCGTCAGGAGGACGGCCAATAAACTCGGACCTGTTGTACCCGAAATCTGCCTCCGTCTCGTCTCTGTGTCATCTGTGCGCGGTAAGGCCGGTTTCACATTAGCGCTTTTTAAGCGCACGCACGGCCGGGGGTAGCTCCGCCCCCGAGCCGGCTCTCTGCCCGGCGTGCCCGCCCCTTGCTTGTAGCGCCGCCTACTAGCGGACAGCGGCGCCTGCGATCGGCGCACCCTATCTTTAGCATAGGGTGCGCAGATCGTGCGCAGGCCGTGCGCTAGTTGCGCTTTGACCTGCGCTGCGCACTTTTGACGGTGCGCAGTGCGCGCCAAAATCAAACTTTTCGGATTTTGGCGCGCACGGCGCACCGTCAAAAGTGCGCAGCGCAGGTCAAAGCGCAACTAGCGCACGGCCTGCGCACGATCTGCGCACCCTATGCTAAAGATAGGGTGCGCCGATCGCAGGCGCCGCTGTCCGCTAGTAGGCGGCGCTACAAGCAAGGGGCGGGCACGCCGGGCAGAGAGCCGGCTCGGGGGCGGAGCTACCCCCGGCCGTGCGTGTGCTTAAAAAGCGCTAATGTGAAACCGGCCTAAGCAGTGGACCACCCCCCAATCTGGCCCTTACCACATGTGCATGGCCCATGCGTTTGTATTCTATTGGTTTCTTGCTTTTGCAAGTTTTTGGGAGGTCTCCACCCCTCTCTTGTGGGCCATGCACATATAAAGCCGTCTTAGGCCTGTTTCACACATCCGTTTTTTAGCTCAGTTGAAATCCGTCAAAATGGCGGAAAACGGATCCGTTGGCGGATTGAAACAAACGGGTGTCACTGGACCGTTATTTTGACAGATCCGGATAAGGCAGAAATTTAAAGGAAACCGTGCCTGGAAATGGAAAAGGAAGGAGAGAGAGAGAGAGAGATTTTTTCAGCCACCAGAACTGAATTTAGGGTTAAGTTTCCGGCTGAGTCAATTCCTCTGGGCATGCGCACTGTAAAATGCGGATCCGGCTGGCCTAAAAAACGTTGCATTGTCAGTCTGGGCAAGTCGGCGAACGCCAAAATTTTGGCGGATCCATATAAAAACGGCTCCAACGGATGACCATCCGTCAAGATCTGCCGGTAATGCAACTCAATGGGAAAAAAAACGGATCCGCTAAGAAAAATGGCGGATCCGTTTTTTTACCAAAACAGCGGATTTTGACTGATGGTGACAGAAGGATGTGTGAAAGAGGCCTTAGGCTGGTTTCACATTTGCGTTTTTTAGCGCTGGAAAAAAACGCACACCTGCGCATGCGTTTTTTCCCCTATATTTAACATGGGTGCGCATACCTGCGTACTGGTCAGCGCATGTATGCGATTTTCATGCGCTGCGTTTTTTTGGGGTGTGCGTTGGGATTTTCCAGACGCAGCATGTTGCATTTTTTGGCCCTGCAAAAAAGCGCATGCGCACATATGCGCACGTTTTGCGCTAAAAATGGCCATTATAGCCTATGGATGCGCATATGTGCGCACTGGCATGCTCATGTATGCGTTTTTTTGCATATGCGTTTTTTTTTTTTAAACCATGGAATTTAGGGGTTTGGGTTAGAGTTAGGGTTAGTTAAGGGGGTTTAGGGTTAGGGTTATGGTCAGGGTCAGGGTTAGGGTTAGGGTTAGGGTTAAGTATGGTTTTGTTAAGGATTAGGGTCATGGTTAGGGTCAGGATTAGGGTTAAGTATGGTTTTGTTAAGGGTTAGGGTCAGGGTTAGGGTTAGGGTCAGGGTTAGGGTTAGGGTTAGGGTTAGGGTCAGGATTAGGGTTAAGTATGGTTTTGTTAAGGGTTAGGGTCAGGGTTAGGGTTAGGGTCAGGGTTAGGGTCAGGATTAAGGTTAAGTATGGTTTGGTTAAGGGTTAGGGTCAGGGTTAGGGTTAGGGTTAGGGTCAGGGTTAGGGTTAAGTATGGTTTTGTTAAGGGTTAGGGTCAGGGTTAGGGTTAGGGTCAGGGTTAGGGTTAGGGTTAGGGTTAGGGTCAGGGTTAGGGTTAGGGTTAGGGTCAGGGTTAGGGTTAGGGTTAGTTAGGGTTTAGGGTTTGGGTTAGGGTTAAGTATGATTTGGTTAAGGGTTAGGGTCAGGGTTAGGGTCAGGGTTAGGGTTAGGGTCAGGGTTAGGGTTAGTAAAGTCATGGTTTTGGTAGTGTGAGGGGCCACCTAAAAATGTTGGAAAAAAACGCAAACGCGGTAAAAACGCGCTAAAAACGCATACAAACGCATAAAAACGCTGCGTTTTTTTCATGCATGCTCATAAAAATGCTTGAAAAAAACGCAGCAGTTGTATGCTTATGTATGCGTTTTTTCAATGCGTTTTTTTGCGGGAAAAACGCGCTGCAAAAAAAAGCAAGTGTGAAACTAGCCTTACACAGCGTGTCCACATCAGACATTACCTCTCTGAATCCTGCTCATAAAGGTACTGTTCACATGGTCAGGTTTTAAATACAATGGTTAGGACTGCTCTGATCGGTATACCTTGGCATTTGGTAGAGCAGCTTAGTATACATTTTTTGCAAAAAACGTATCAACTAAATACCCTGTTTTGTTATCATCTTTTTACTAGCACTTGCTGTTTATTGTTAGATATTTTTTTTACAGCAGAGTATTTTTTCACATTTGTTGTACTGTGTTTCTCTGTGTTCCATGGTTTATATACAGTAAACCATTGCATATCTGTTAGTTTTATATATATGTATCTCACTAATAAGGTTAGTAGTGTATGTGTGTAAATTTTTGGAGCTGTAGGTGTTAAATTAAAGGATTAATTCACAGAAAAAACTTGCGTGGGCTCCTGTGCAATTTTCTCCGTCAGAGATTGCAAGCAAGTAACTGAGGGCAGAAATTAATAGCCTAGAGCGGAACCATTGTTTTTGGCCCACCCCTTGCTAAAAAAAATCTGCCCCCAGCCACCCCAGAGAAGGCGCATCTGTGAAATGCACCAATTCTGGCACTTACCCTCTCTCTTCCCATTGCCCTGTAGCGGGTGGCATATGGGGTAATAAGGGGTTAATGTCACCTTGCTATTGTAAGGTGACATTAAGCCTGGTTAATAATGGAGAGGTGTCAATAAGACACCTCTCCATTATTAATCCACTAGTCTGAAAGGGTTAAAAAAAAAACACACATTAAGAATAAAGAGTTTTAATGAAATAAACACATTTTTTCCATCTTTATTTCACTCCCAGTCCAATCGAAGCCATTGTTCTCCTGTAAAAATTCCAAAATATAAATGCAACAATATCCCCTACCTGTCCACAGTACAGTCAAGTCCCACGCTGCAATCCATCTGAAGGGGTTAAATTGTTTACATCCGGGACCGGTGCTAATGTGACCAGCCCAGCTGTAAACCACGGAGGAATGAAGGAAAAGCTGCCTACGCAGCCTCCCCGCCTGACCGGAGATGAACTGATTAGCGTGGGAAAGTTTCTGAACATTTTCCCACACTGTCAGTTCACCATGGGTCGGGCGGGCAGTCTGCGCAGCCTCAGTGACTACCGCTGCAACCAAAAAAACATAATTCCGGCGTTTTGACATTTTTCTCGTTATGCCGTTTAGCAATCAGGTTAATCCTTTTTTTTATTGATAGATTGGGCTATTCTGAACGCGGCGATACCAAATATGTGTATGTTTGATTTTTTTATTGTTTTATTTTGAATGAGGCGAAAGGGATGTGATTTGAACTTTTATTGTTGAATCTATTTTTATTGAAAGAACAAATAAACAGAGAAAACATACAGAATAAGAAAAATATGCAAGTTATACACCTTTCTGTACATCGTTACAGCATAGACAGTTACTTATACATCTATCACATCTATTCAAGATGAAATCTTGTAGTTTCTCAGTAAGTTGTGTATTAGTGGTTTACATACCCCTGTTCCTAACCCACTCTGGCTGATTGACCTACACTAGGTAATGGTTCACCCATCTGCATAGGATATACCAAATATTTGTTCCTTAGTACTTATCATCCCGCGTGGGTAGGTTCATTAAACGATGTTCGTAATTTGTTTTGCATAGTTCAGTAGGGGTGTAATATGTAAGAAAAGAGAATGTAGGGAGAGAAGAAAGAAGACATAAGAAATTTCAGAATAGAGCTTTTAGGGGTAGTAAGGAGAGGAAGGGAGAGAAAAAAGGAGGGGGGGGGGAAGGGATCAGCGGTCCCCAAATCCCGAACCAAACCCTAAGAAGCCACCTCAACCAACTGCGATAACCCAGCTGTTTCTTTAAACAAGATCCAGGGGCGCCAGACTCGGGTCAAGCGGGTGCCATCCCCCTCCAACTCAGCCATCATCTCCTCCATTCGAAAGATATCTGCAAGTTCCGCCACCCATTCCACCATAGTTGGCGGTGTTGCCACTCTCCAGTGGCGTGGAATTACCATACGTGCTGCGGTAATACAATGAACTTTTATATATATATATATATTTTTTATATTTTTAAAAACATTTTTTTTTAATTTTGGCATGCTTCAATAGTCTCCATGAGAGACTAGAAGCTGCCATAACCCGGTCGGCTCTGCCACATACAGGCGATGATCAGATCACCTGTATGTAGCAGAATTGCTGACTTGCTATGAATGCCGACCACTGGCCGGAAGCACGCATTAAATGCCGCTCTCTGAGTTGACAGCGACATTTAACGGGTAAATAGCCACGGGTGGATCGCGATTCCACTCCCGGCTGTTCCGGGCACATGTCAGCTGTTCAAAATAGCTGACATGTCCCGGGAAAGATGTGGGCTCACCGCCGGAGCCCACATCAAAGGGGGGGACACGACGCGGATGTGGATCCTGAACCGTGATCTGATTGAGTTCGCGGAAATCTAGGCATGGGTGTAACTCCCTGTGTTTCTTCTTTACAACGAAAACCCTACAGCAATTGGAGATAAAGGATGGTCTGATATGACCCTTAGCCAGGCTTTCTGTGATGTAGTCCTTTATGGCCTGCCTCTCTGGATCAGAGATATTATAGAGCAGGGGTGGGGAACGTCTGGCCCGTGGGCCGTATATGGCCCGCCATATCATCTTGTGCGGCCCGCAGCTACTTTCCCCATTTTTTGGCCGTGGGCCCTTTAAGAGGTGCGGTGGTATTGTGCTCAGCAGGGCCGTATTTGCCATTTGCGCTCCCCATCATACTCACCTCCTCCAGCCGTGCCTGCGCTGCAGCTCTGATGGTCCTGCTCTTCCTGAGTGAGTGCGCGGTCACACGTGGTACCGCTCATTAAGATCATGAATATGGACGCCACTCCACTCTCATAGGCGTGGCGCCCATATTCATGACCCTAATGAGTGGTACCACGTGACCACACGCTCACACACAAACAGGAAGAAGCAGCAGCAGGGAACGGAGTCGGACCAAGCCACAGGTGAGCCAGGGGGAGAAAGCGGTGGGGGGATGAGCGAATGAGTGCCGGGGGGTGGCAATGGGCGCTGGGGGGTGGGTGTAGAAAGCGTCTGGGGGGGAATGAGCGGTGGGGTGGATGAGCAGAGCCTGCACTGGGGAAACGGGTGCACTGGGGAGATGGCTGCACTGAGGAGATGGCTGCACTGAGGAGATGGCTGCACTGAGGAGATGGCTGCACTGAGGAGATGGCTGCACTGAGGAGATGGGTGCACTGAGGAGATGGGTGCACTGAGGAGATGGGTGCACTGAGGAGATGGGTGCACTGAGGAGATGGCTGCACTGGGGAAACGGGTGCACTGAGGAGACGGATGCACTGTGGAGATGGCTGCACTGGGGTACCGGTGCACTGGGGAGATGGCTGCACTGTCGACATAAACTAAATCTCCGAGCACGCCAAAATACTCGGAGGACACCGAGCATGCTCAGGAAAACCCAAGCAACGAGTATACTCGCTTATCATTATTAATAATTTTATACGGCCCCCAAACGCTATTATAAAATTCCAAATGGCCCTCGGCAGAAAAAAAGGTTCTCCACCCCTGTTATAGAGTCTGCTTTTTGGCAGCTTGGCCCCATGGACAAGATTAATGATGCAATCATAAGGACAATGACTCCCCTGCTCTGAGAACACATCCCCAAAGTCTGACAGGTATTTCGGCACAGACTGGGTATCCACCTTAGCCAACTGGGTACCCAAGCAGTGTCCTTGACAATACATCCTCCATTTTACTACTTCCTGAATCTGCCAGTCTACAACAAGGTTGTGCAGAGTGAGCCAAGGAAGTCCAAGAACCACAGGAGAGGGCAGATCCTCTAGCACATAACAGTCCAACACGTCAGTGTGCATGGCCCCCACCTGAAGCTGTAACCCTCGAATGACTTGAGTAAAGTGCCCCGTCTCAAGGTTGCAGAGTCGATGGCAATTATGGGTATGGGTCTGGACAGAGTATGTGGGATGAGACCTCAGACCTGGATGAACCTAGCGTCAATCAAATCTGCCCCACTGTCCAGAAATGCAAAACTAACCGCCTTAAACCCACCCAGGTGAATCTCAGCTGGCAGACAAAATTGTGTCCTACCCACAGAGGTGATGAGGACACCCGGGTTGCTAACCTCCCTGCAACCCAGGCTTCTTAGTTTTCCGGTGGCTGCTTACCATGAGATAAGGAAAGGCACAGAGCCCATGAAATTATCCTTTCTACCACAGTAAAAACACACTCCCCCTTTGTAATGAATAATAAACTGCTTTCCAGAATGAGTTGCCGCACCCAACTGTATGGGTTCCTCAGATGCCCCAGACCTGGTTTTGCTTTGACTGGCCCTCCGGCACATTCGGGGGTCTCCCTATGTCTTTGGAGAAGACAACGATCCACACAGATAGCCAGAAACATGGCCGCCTCAAGGAAAACTGGAGTCTCATTCATCGCTAAGGTATCCTTCACCCTTACTGTAAGCTCTTTACAGAACTGGCTATGGAGTGCGGGTTATTTCCCTTATTGTCCATGGCCCACCTCCAAAACTCGGAGCAATACGCCTCCGCCAGCCAGTCTCCCAGCTGAAGCTGATGTAGTGTGGATTCAGCCAGGGAGATGCAGTCAGGGTCGTCGTATATAAGGCTGGAGTCACACATAGCGACTTACCAGCGATCCCGACAACGATATCAATGTGTCAGGATCGCTGGTAAGTCGCTATGTGATCGCTGGTGAGCTGTCAAACAGACAGCTTCACCAGCGATCAGCACTGCGACGCGCGGCATCGCTGTGTTCATTAGCGCTGGCCATGGATCCATGTAAAAAATAGAATTAAAAAAAATATTGTTATTCTCGCCTTCCAACGTCCAGCGCAGTATTCCCGCCTCTCTCCACGCTCCCAGTAATCCTTTGCGAGAATTACCGCGATGACGTCCGTTCTCGCGGGATCGCGAAGTCTCGCGGTCATTCTTGCAAAGGTTTACTGGGACCGGAGCGAGGCGGGAAGACTGCGCGGGACGCCGGAAGGTGAGAATAATAACAATATTTTTTTTATTATTTTACACCTGATCGCTGGTCTCCTGTCACACGCAGCGATGTGTGCTGGCCAGCGGGAGATCAGTGACGAAAAAAATGTCCAGAGGTTTCTTGCAGCGATCAGCAATACCGGCAGGGGGGCCGGTCGCTGATCGCTGTCACACACAGCAATCTCGCTGGTGAGATCACTGTTGTGTCACAAAACTTGTGACTCAGCAGCGATCTCACTAGCGAGATCACTATGTGTGACTGGGCCTTAAGACCCAGTGCCAGAAAAAATCCTCCACCGTCTGGAGTGACTGGGAGTCAGACAGGAGAGAGAATGCCCATGCTTGGGGGTCACCCTGAAGGAGAGAGATAACTATCCCCACACGTTGCTCCTCGGTACCTGAGGAACAAGGCCGCAACCTGAGGTACAGTTTACAGGCCTCCTGGAACACAGCAAACTTGTCATGCCCCCAGAGAACCTGTCAGGCAAAGCGATCTTGGGCTCCACTTAGGGTTGTCTGGGAGTCACGGTCCCCAAACCTGATGTGTTAGGGTGCTGTAAAATGATAATGTGGAGATCTGCCACCTCCAGACTGAGCTGCTGTAGATGCCCTGTCAGAGCAGTGATAGGATCCATAATAGATAAAAAAAGGGCTTCGGTCAGAGCTCATGTCATGACTCTGTTGTCGGGTGTCCCGGCACCAGGGGCTTCTTCCCTGTCCCTAACGCTTGGAGCGCCCTAGCTCTCCGTGTTCTCTGGATTACCTCTTATGGTGAAGATGCCAGGACCACGTACCTTGCCTTAGCTCCTGAAACCACCCTCAGACTGTACCCTTCCCTCATCCAGGGAAGCGGGGAGTAGTAGTGTAGCGTAATACACAATCCAGACTAACAAAGTAATATGAGCAGGGATAAAATACCAATAATACAAATATACTCACACATATAACAGAGGAAAGCACCGGGGAGTGGAGGATGGGGTTAAACCAAAGTAGGAGAAGGGAATTATCACACACTCAAAACCTAGGAACAGTCACAGATAAATCCACCAAATGCCTTCTCCAGTAATAATCACCAACCTCCAGCCATGCAGCATAAGCTACTCTGACAAAGAGTGCTAGCCAGGGCCCAGATTATATAGGAGATGGGAGGGGCTAACAGTGAGCAGCTGAGAGCCTTAGTGCAGGAAAGATTCCAGGAGCTCTCATCTGAGCAGATTAACCCCTGCACTGCTAAAATAAATTTACACCATTTAATATGAAGGTGAGTGCTTCTAATCAGTGCAGGAGTAGGAGAAATCAGACGCTGTGTCTTCTGGTTCCTCTCTAGTGTGGTATACCTGTAACAATAACAGTGATAAATCTCTGAGTACACATAATGTAGTAGATGTCACCTGCAGTCCTATGTAACACCACAGATAACACAGTGATAGCTCTCAGAGTACACATAATGTAGTAGGTGTCACCTGCAGTCCTACAGTATGTACAGAATTTTTGCTTTCTTGGCCTTTTTTTCAGAGAATATGAATGATAGCACCAAAACTTTTTCTCCACTCATGGTTAGTGGTTGGGTGAAGCCATTTACTGTCAAACTACTGTGTTTTCTCTTTTTAAGTCATAATGACAACCCAAAACATCCTAATGACCCTGATCAAAAGTTCAAATACCCTGGCGATTTTGGCCTGACAACATGCACAGAAGTTGACACAAATGGGTTTGAATGGCTACTAAAGGTAACATCCTCACCTGTGACCTGTTTGCTTGTAATCGGTGTGTGTGCATAAAAGCGGAGCGAGTTTCTTGGATCCAGACTCTTGCATCTTTCATCCAGCCACTGACATTTCTGGATTGTGAGTCACGGGGAAAGCAAAAGAGCTGTCAACGTATCTACGGGAAATAGTGGTTGAACTGTATAAAACAGGAAAGGGATATAAAAAGATATCCAAGGAATTGAAAATTCCAGTCAGCAGCGTTCAAACTGTGATTAACAAATGGAAAATTGGGGCTCTGTAAAAACAAAACCATGGTCAGGTAGACCAACAAAAATTTTGTCCACAGCTGCCAGGAAAATTGAAAAACCAACAAATAACATCAGCTGAAATACTGGATGCTCTGAAAACTAGCCGTGTGGCCGTTTCAAGATGCACAATAAGAAGGTACTTGAAGAAAAATGGGCTGCATGGTCAATTCACCAGAAGAAAGCAATTTTTGTGCAAATGACACAAAGTATCTTGCCTACAATATGCAAAACAGCACAGAGACAAGCCTCAAAACTTCTGGAACAAGATAATTTGGAGTGATGAGACCAAAATTGAACTTTTTGGCTACAACCATAAATGTTACATTTGGAGAGAGGCCATCAAGGCCTATGATGAAAGTAACACCATTCCTACTGTAAAGCACCGAGGTGGATCGCTGATGTTTTGGTGATGTGTGAGCTACAAAGACACAGGAAATTTGGTCAAAGTTAAAGGAAAGATGAATGCAACACGTCAGCAAATACCAGATGCATATTTGCAATCATCAGCCCGGAAGATGCGCATGGGATGTACTTGGATGTTCCAACATGACAACAATCCAAAAGACAAGGCCAAGCAGACCTGTCATTGGCTATGTAGTATGTTGGTGTTTTCTGTCATAAACAATGATGATGCAGTAATTCAATTTTGATGTTTTCTATGCTAAACAATGTTGATGCAGTAGCTTTGCTCGGCCGCCGGAGGTCACCTTTGAGTAATAGACCAGAAAACTGTACAAAACAGTAAATGAAGTCTAAAAGACTTTTTTTTCCTGGGCTTATGAGGAGAAGCTGCATGCTGGTGAGGCAAAGAAGGACAATTTCAATTACAATGTTGTAAGGGTTCTCAAAGTCAAATCATACATATATATCCCTTAAAAATGGTACTTTATTGTTTAAAAAACCACAAATGTGGTATACACCAGAAAAAGCGTGACTAAAGATGAAAAACAAAAATTAAAGTGTTCAAACAAACAAGCCCATACTAAGGTGACACCTTGGAATCCCTCGTAAAGACTAAGCTGTATCCTGCCTGTCCGCGGAGGTTGGCACCCTAGGGGGGAACGTTGTGGCGCCCCCGCTCAACGATGGCTGTCCCTAGGGGCCCTGATAAGCCCTACCGCCACTAGTGGTCCCTTCTACCCGATGCAAGATATGGGAATAGCTATTTGCACCTTTATGGGACACAAGATATCGCAGCATCGGGCCTCCTGATGAGCCTAATAAGGCGAAACGCGTTGAGGCGTTAACTGGTTGTTGGCAGGTGGCAGAAAATGCAGATGAGTATCGCTGTGGCAGTTCTGCATTTTTTCTGTATTTATACAGCAATGGGATATAGCCTTTATCCGTTCTGTGTGTTATGACTTATTAGAGTCAGTGCCTTTTCTATATATTAAGAGATCTTCTACATGAGATTGAGGCACTATTCACAAACTGTTTTTTCTATTATGATGTCTCTTGCTCTAATCTGACCACCGATTGCCATATGTGTTCTATTTAATTTTAACCTCTTTTGCTTTGGGACACAGGGTCCTCTTTAGAGCAGCTTGGTCTCTGTCTAGAGATAGGGGTTCCTATATCTTGCATCGGGTAGAAGGGACCACTAGTGGCGGTAGGGCTTATCAGGGCCCCTAGGGACAGCCATCGTTGAGCGGGGGCGCCACAACGTTCCCCCCTAGGGTGCCAACCTCCGCGGACAGGCAGGATACAGCTTAGTCTTTACGAGGGATTCCAAGGTGTCACGTTAGTATGGGCTTGTTTGTTTGAACACTTTAATTTTTGTTTTTCATCTTTAGTCACGCTTTTTCTGGTGTATACCACATTTGTGGTTTTTTAAACAATAAAGTACCATTTTTAAGGGATATATATGTATGATTTGAGGCAAAGAAGGACCCAGAGCTTGAAGGATTCCTGTTGGGACCGTGTGATTTCAAGAAAACGTCTCCTGTGAGTAAACAGAGAAGTGTGACCAGTCACCTGCTGTGTAGTTAGCTATGGATATCTATAGAGGAATCACAGCCTATCCCAGGACACTCTTGTTAAGGATTGCATATAAACTGATAGAGACTTTGTGGATTCCTGTGCATCAAGATTCTGGCTGAGGAATATTACTGGAACTGATTGTGAACTTTATCTGAGTTTGCATCAGAAGATTTGGTGGCTCAGGAAGCTGTTTGACCCATTGTTGGACGTCTACATAACAAATTCATAACAAATTACTGTTGGAGCATATCCTGTGAAGGTGTACACTCTGAGCGCTCGAGATTAAGACAGTGCACTGCGTATATATTGTGTTTAGACTGTGATGGTTTAAGTGATTTATCAGTTATACATATATTTATATAGTGGGGAAAATAGGGTACCCGTGATCTATTGTACTTTAGGCGAGAGGCAGGTGTAAGATTGTATTCCTGAGAGGACCATGTCTCACAGTCACAGTATCCCCCCCCCGTATAGGACCGTTACGGATAAGGGAGGGGGTGATATAGTCTCAGAGTAATCTATCCCTGTCTGTGAAGATCTGTGGGATCTTTCAGGCTGCATAACTTGTTCTTTGTGGGTTGTGGCCCATATTGTGCTGAGAGGGAAAATACTGCAGATATAAAGAATAGTTGGTTTACCTTCATATTGAGTTCTGAGTCGTTCATAGCAGCGCCATATTCCAATCTTGAGCAATGACCGGCGTTCCGGCCTTTACAGCTACAGCAGAACAAAGTGAAGGTTCTGGAGTGGCCATCTCAGTCTCCTGACCTCAATATCATTGAGCCACTCTGGGGAGATCTCAAGCGTGCAGTTCATGCTAGAAAGCCCAGGAATTTACAGGAACTGGAGGCTTTTTGCCAAGAAGAGTGGGCAGCTTTACCATCTGAGAAAATAAAGAACCTCATCCACAACTACCACAAAAGACATCAAGCTGTCATTGATGTTGGAGGGGGCAATACACAGTATTAAGAAATGGGGTATGTAAACTTTTGATCAAGGTCATTTGGATGTTTTGGTTTGTCATTATGATAAAAAGAGAAAACACAGTAGTTTGACAATAAATGGCTTCACCCAACCACTAACCATGAGTGGAGAAAAAGTTTTGGTGTTATCATTCATATTCTCTGAAAAAAGGCAGAGAAAGCAAAAATTCTGCCTGGGTATGAAAACTTTTGTGCACAACTGTAACACCACAGATAACACAGTGATAGCTCTTTGAGTACAGCTAATGTAGTAGATGTTACCTGCAGTCATATGCAACACCACAGATAACACAATGATAACTGATAATTATTATCAGCGCTGTGACTGTCAAATCACATTTCTACACTGGGCTCTTAGGATGTACCAGCTTGCTCACCCCAATCACCTGCCCTGCTCACCCCACTCGCCCGCTGTCCCCTTCCACCATTTCCGGGACATAGCAGGTGACACTCAGAACTTTCTGTGCTTTCTTTTATAATGTGACAGCTTTTTTACATAACAATATGAAAACGACATAGATAACAACGGCAACGATTACGTGAGTCATCACAGGCGTCTGTGGGAGGCAGGTGACAGATGCAGCCTGCGAGGGAGAGAGATCATTCCAGGGAGACAGACACCAAATCTCACACACCGTAACCAGCATAAGACAAGAACACAAGGAGCCTAAACCATAAGGAAACATCCTCAGGGGCGGGGCCTCACAGGGAGGAGCCATCTCAGCCAATCACAGTGAGAGGTTTCTTTATTGGCTAATATACAGGGGGGTTAATGAAACGCTCAGGATCGTGATTAGTGTCGTCCCACGCCACGTATTCCATACACCCAGATTACATCTAGTCTGGGCTCTGTAGGGCCTCGCTATAAATCAGCTGATACCTTTTAAAGCCGAGACCCTTCACTCCCACACCCCGTCTATTACGAGGGGAGCATACGGACCACTAATCTGACTCCACTACGAGCTGTTGCCGGGACAGGGGCCGAGACCCCGTATAGTAGCAGCTCTGAGGGGTCATCATCAGTGGCTAACAAAGTCTTCACCACCTGCACTGATAACAGAGAAAACCACATAAGCCTCTGACTGTCAATAGGGGTGCACAGTCCCATGTAAATGAGTCAGCCTGACTGAGCAGGAGCAGCTCTGCCCTGTGTTTTTTCTGTCAGTGAATGCAGTCTCTTACGTCTCACAGCTGAGGGCTGATTACACTGCACCAAGACTGACACATTGTAACAAAGCCTCATCTGTGACCGACCAGCAGGCAACAGCCAAGGTTTCCAGTCACTGTCAGGAAGCAGAGACTCGGGAAAAAACGAACCCAGAGGCTACAGATCCTTCACGTCTTGGAGTCGCCGCCCGGGGTCTTAGGATGGTGGCAGGAGGTCAGTGCCCAACTGTCCTGTGCTCCGACTGATCCCTGCCACCTGTACCAGGCAAACAGCAGACGACCCTCAATAATCCCAGGCACTGGGGGCAACACACAGAGGAGAGGAGATCGGGGGGCACAGAGGATCGGGGGGATCTACAGACATCAGTTCTAACTACAGCCAATACAGGGTTAACAGAAGAGCGATGCTCTGGAGATCTGTACAGTCCAGTGGTGCAATAATCTGCTCCTCTGGGTGCGGGGTCTCTGCAGCACTTACCTTGTATAGCCCCCAAATGTGAAGCTTCTCTTCCTGTGATACATGGTGAGACTGAGGGTCTGGCTGTTGGGGGGTCCGTCCACTGCCCCCAGATTCCCTCCTCCATTCACTGTGGACAAGTTCGGGCCACAGATGGTGGCAGGAGACGAGAGACGAACACAGAACGTCTCCCAATAAAATCCAACACTGACAGATCCCGAGCGCCTCCGAGAGGTCTCTAAGGCCATCCAGCTACATCCCACCACACCCGCCTGTCCTCAGTGCCAGACTGCAGCAGGGCGAACAATGCCGCTACTGTGGCTGATAACAGGGAGTAATAGATTGTAGGTCTTTTTTATTATTATAAAATACTTCACGACATTACAAATAAAACTCAACAGAAAAACATAAGAAAAAACTCCAATAAAAAAAAACAATATGACAAAATCAGACGCAAACACAGAGAAATAAACCATGAATGGAAACAATAAGGAAAGTTTTCGACCTACAAAACGGTAAAAATGAAAAATAAAGTTAAATAAACATGAAAATAAAACTAAAAAGGAAAAAAAAAAGAACGAAATTACCATAAATACACGAGTACCTACTTAAAATAATAAAAATAAAATCATGTAAAACCCCCAACCCAGCTTCATTCAAACTATTATAAACAACCCCAAACTACATTTACACCGTCCTATATACAATATCATATACACTATATACAATATAAACATATGACACTAACCCGAATATTATACACTAGATGGTGGCCCGATTCTAACGCATCAGGTATTCTAGAATATGTATGTAGTTTATTTATGAAGTTTTAATAATAATGCAATAATGCACCCCCCCAATCCTGATATGCATGGTCCTCTCACCGCCCAATTCTGGTATGCATGGTTCCCCTCCCCCCCTATCCTGTTATGCATGGTCCCCTCACGGCCCAATCCTGATATGCATGGTCCTCTCACCCCCCAATCCTGATATGCATGGTCCTCTCACCCCCCAATTCTGGTATGCATGGTACCCCTCCCCCCCTATCCTGTTATGCATGGTCCCCTCACGGCCCAATCCTGATATGCATAGTCCTCTCACCCCCCAATCCTGATATGCATGGTACCCCTCATCCCCCAATCCATGTAAGCATAGTCCCCTCACCCTCCAATCCTGGAATGCATGGACCTCTCACCTCCCAATCCTGGTATGCATGGTCCTCTCACCCCTCTTTCCTGTTAAGCATGGTCCCCTCACCCCCCTTTCCTGGTATGCATGGTCCCCCTCAGCCCCCTTTCCTGGCATGCAAGGTCCCGTCACCCGCCATTCCTGGTATGCATGGTCCCCTCATGACCCAATCCTGATATGCGTGGTCCCCTCACCCCCCAATCCTGATATGCATGGTACCCCTTACCCCCCAATCCTGGTAAGCATGGTCCCCTCACCCTCCAATCCTGGAATGCATGGTCCTCTCACCCCCCCAATCCTGGTATGCATGGTCCT
Organism: Dendrobates tinctorius; assembly: GCF_039654945.1. Classification (NCBI taxonomy): domain Eukaryota; kingdom Metazoa; phylum Chordata; class Amphibia; order Anura; family Dendrobatidae; genus Dendrobates; species Dendrobates tinctorius. The sequence goes on from NW_027361696.1 coordinate 12,156,335, forward strand.
CTCACCCCTCTTTCCTGGTAAGCATGGTCCCCTCACCCTCCTTTCCTGGTATGCATGGTCCTCCTCACCTCCCTTTTCTTGTATGCATGGTCCCCTCACCCCCCTTTCCTGGTATGCATGATCCTCTCACCTTCCTTTCCTGGTATGCATGGTCCCCTCACCTCCCTTTCCTGGTAAGCATAGTCCCCTCACCCCCCTTTCCTGGTATGCATGGTCAACCTCACCCCCCTATCCTGGTATGCATGGTCACCCTCACCCCCCTATCCTGGTATGCATGGTCATCCTCACCCCCCTTTGCTGGTATGCATGGTCACTCTCACCCCCTTTGCTGGTATGTATGGTCCCCCCCTTTGCTGGTATTCATGGTCCCCCCCTTTGCTGGTATGCATGGTCCCCTCACCCCCCCTTTGCTGGTATGCATGGTCCCCCCCTTTGCTGGTATGCATGGTCCCCCTCCCCCCCTATCCTGGTATGCATGGTCACCCTCACCCCCCTATCCTGGTATGCATGGTCATCCTCACCCCCACTTTGCTGGTATGCATGGTCCCCTCCTTTGCTGTTAAGCATGGTCCCCTCACCCCCCTTTGCTGGTATTTATGGTCACCCACACCCCCCTTTCCTGGAATGCATGGTCCCGTCACGCTCCAATCCTGATATGCATGGTCCTCTCACCCCCTAATCCTGATACGCATGGTACCCCACACCCCCCAATCCTGGTAAGCATGGTCCCCTCACCCTCCAATCTTTGAATGCATGGTCCTCTCACCCCCCAATCCTGGCATGCATGGTCCTCTCACCTCCCTTTCCTGGTAAGCATAGTCCCCTCACCCCCCTTTCCTGGTATGCATGGTCCCCTCACCCCCCTCTCCTGGTATGCATGGTCCCCTCACCCCCCTCTCCTGGTATGCATGGTCCCGTCACCCCCCTTTCCTGGTATGCATGGTCCCCTCACCCCCCCTTTCCTGGTATGCATGGTCCCACTCACCCCCCTTTCCTGGTATGCATGGTCCCTTCACCCCCCTTTCATGGTATGCATGGTCCCCTCATCCCCCTTTCCTGGTATGCATGGTCCCCTCAGCTCCCTTTCCTGGTAAGCATGGTCAACCTCACCCCCCTATCCTGGTATGCATGGTCACCCTCACCCCCCTATCCTGGTATGCATGGTCACTCTCACCCCCCTATCCTGGTATGCATGGTCACCCTCACCTCCCTTTCCTGGTATGCATGGTCACCCTCACCCCCCAATCCTGATATGCATGGTCCTCTCACCCCCTAATCCTGATACGCATGGTACCCCACACCCCCCAATCCTGGTATGCATGGTCACCCTCACCTCCCTTTCCTGGTATGCATGGTCACCCTCACCCCCCTATCCTGGTATGCATGGTCAACCTCACCCCCCTATCCTGGTATGCATGGTCAACCTCACCCCTCTATCCTGGTATGCATGGTCAACCTCACCTCCCTATCCTGGTATGCATGGTCACCCTCACCTCCCTATCCTGGTATGCATGGTCACCCTCACCCCCCTATCCTGGTATGCATGGTCACCCTCACCCCCCTTTCCTGGTATGCATGGTCACCCTCACCCCCCTATCCTGGTATGCATGGTCACCCTCACCCCCCTATCCTGGTATGCATGGTCACCCTCACCCCCCTTTGCTGGTATGCATGGTCCCTGTCACGCTCGCGCCTTGGCTGAATGGCGCGAGCTGGGGGTTGTGGCCCCACTGTGCCACAGACCAGACTACCCTGGAAGGGGCGTGACTGCGACAGCTACCCTGGTCTTCACTGGAGCCTCTGATGGTGAGGTCAGGCTTGTGCGGCAGATAGCTGTCGGGTGCCACTCCAGGGTGGTGTCTGGCTGTTGCTGCTGATCCCACTTGGAGACAAGTCACTTGGACAGATGTGACTGACAGGCAGACTGAGACACAGGGCAAGAAGGTACGACAGATACAGGGCAAGCAGGCGTGGCTTGGAGACACTGGGCAAACGGGCACGGCTTGGAGACACTGGGCAAATGGGCACGGCTTGGAGACACTGGGCAAACGGGCACGGCTTGAGACACTGGGCAAACGGGCACGGCTTGAGACACAAGACAGGCGGGCACGGCTTGAGACACAAGACAGGCGGGCACGGCTTGAGACACAAGACAGGCGGGCACGGCTTGAGACACAAGACAGGCGGGCACGGCTTGAGACACAAGACAGGCGGGCACGGCTTGAGACACAAGACAGGCGGGCACGGCTTGAGAAGGAACAGGTAGGGACCTGTTCACACAGCAGGTATGGATGCAGGCAGGCAGGAGTGGAATATGAAGGAACGGGTTTGGACCTGTTCACACAGGAGGTGCAGGTATGGATGCAGGCAGGCGTGGAATATGAAGGAACAGGTTTGGAACTGTTCACACAGGAGGTGCAGGTATGGATGCAGGCATGGATGCAGGCAGGCAAGAGTGAAATAAGAAGGAACAGGTTTGGACCTGTTCACACAGGAGGTGCAGGTGAAGGCAGGAGTGGAGAGAGAAGCTGCAGAAAGAGGTTCTGCAGCGGCAGCAGGAGTAGAGCAAAGCTGAACCACAAGGTCTGTGGAGAGAAGCTGCATCAAAAGGTTCCGCAGCAGGAATGGAGCAAAGCAGAACCACAAGGTCTGTGGAGAGAAGCTGCAGCAAGAGGTTCTGCAGCAGCAGGACTGGAGCAAAGCAGAACCACAAGGTCTGTGGAGAGAAGCTGCAGCAAGAGGTTCTGCAGCGGCAGCAGGAGCCGTGCAGGCAGAGCGGCGAGAGTGCAGATGCACAGATAAAGCTGCCAGAGTGCAGATGCACAGACTGGGAGGACACAAGGAAAAACACAGCAAGGAAGGGAGCCACAGACAAGGAGTAAGGGAGACTGATAGACAAAGGTAAGACTCAGTTCAGACAGAGACACAAAGACACAAGGACCAAGACTCAAGGGCCAGGATATTCTGCCTCCTGGCAGGCGGACAGAGAAATGCTAGGCAAGGTACCAAGACACAAGAGTACGCAGTAAGAGCCTTCAGAGAAGGCAAGACAGGGCCTGGCTGGCTCAGCAGCAAGGAGCTAACTGAGTTTAGACATAGCACAGGCAATGTTTCAGTGGGAGTGGTGAAACTAAATAGTCAAGGGCTCCAGGTGATTGGTCAGGGACAGATTACCCAGGTGCACCCAGACTGCATAAGAACCAGAGAGTTCAAGCGTCGCCCCCCTATACACACAGTCAGGAAACATGGAGAACAAGCAGGAAAACAAGAGGCATAGCACATGGAGCACAGGGCTGGCAACAGACAGTATTCACAGCATGGCTTGAAGGAGATAGTAAGTTGGTGTGCGGGGGATGGGAGGCCATGTAGTGATGCCAGCAGGGTTGTTACAGTCCCCCTCCCCCCCTTTGCTGGTATGTATGGTCCCCCCTTTGCTGTTAAGCATGGCCCCCTCACCCCCCTTTGCTGGTATGTATGGTCACCCTCACCCCCCCTTTCCTGGTATGCATGGTCCCGTCACCCTTCTTTCCTGGTATGCATGGTCTCTGTTAAAATAAAAAATAGTTATATACTGACCTTCCGACGGCCCGCGATCTCCACTCCTTGCGCCCGGCATCGCGGACCCAGTAATGCATTGCGCGAAACACCACTGATGACGTCGTGCTCTTGCGAGAGTGATGTCATCTCCGGTCTAAGGCGCAATGCATTACTGGGACCGCGAGGACGGGCGTGTGGAGTGGAGATCGCGGGCCATCGGAAGGTGAGTATAACCTTTTTTTTATTTTCTTTTTTTTACAGAGCCCTGCGCCCGATTGAGCGCTGCAGCAGGCGCAGCCTACCGTTACAAACAGCTGTGCCTGTCGCCTGCACCTGTCAGCTCCGCGGGATTTCGGTTACAGACAGACAGACACGATAAGACGATTATATATATAGATGACATCAAAACACAACAAATACCCACTGGTCCCACCGCCTTACCTCACAACATCCCCCTTACACCACCACATTCACACTTACGACAAACCTAGTTACAAAACACAATATGCAAAAATTAACAAAATTGTATATATATATATATTTTTTTTTTTGCTTTTTTGGATTTTTTTGTTTTTTATTATTATTTTTTTTTTACTATATATAAACACACATCTACTCTAACTATCCCGCCACCCCTGATCTAGCTCTGGCCACAAAGTTCAGGAATTCTCCAAGCTAGGATCAGGCCCCAAAGTTTTTCCCCAGAGGGGGGCCTGGGCCAGGCCAGATCAGTCTCTTAACACCGCTGTTGAAACCCCCCATCCCCCCACCCAACCTAAGACCCTCTATTATACACAATATATACAATACATACTGTACAATACACTATATACATAAACCAACATTACAGAACACAACCTACGTACTCACCACCTAAGGCTCAAGTTCAATGCCTGCAAACCTTCTATTCAGGAGACAGAAATTCAAAACAAAAATCTATGGTGCTAAGACATCGGCCCACCACCAGGATATAGGAGTACTAACGGACTAAGGTACCTCGAAGGAGAAACCCCTCCAGAGATGGGCCACCCTCCAGGCACACAGTCTTTCATACTCCAGAGAACGGATCTTCACCAGGGCACCTAGGATGCTGCTATAAACTTCGTCTACATGGAGGATTTTACTCTGCGTCGAAACTAAATCTCGTGCATTCCACGTGAAGTACCTGACCACTGCTCTGACTATAAATAAAGTGACTCTGTCCCTTCTCTCGAGGTCTCCGAACGCTCCATAGGCCAATATTGCAAATTTGTCATTCTGTGCTTTCTTGTGTTTCAGTCAGGGGGTGGTGTGAACACTGTCCTACCGACTTGTTCACATTTGTGCATGTCACATGTGTTTTTAATCTGTTTTTTCCTTGCTTAGCAAGGTTTTGGAGACCCCACCCATCTCTAGTGTGACATGCACATAAAGAGCTGTCTTACACCACGAGCCCATAGTAGGAAGCGTCTGTCTGAATCCTGTCCGTTTAGACACTGTTCATATGTTCAGGTTTTAAATACATTAGATAGGGACTGCTCCATTAAAGGTTACAGTGACGAGGTGGAGCAGCTTGGTGTACATTTTTTGCAAAAAACGTATTGACTAAATACGCTGTATTTGTTATCCAGCACTTGCTGATTATTGTCATATTTTTTACTGCAGAGTATTTTTGCAAATTTGTCATTCTGTGCTTTCTTGTGCTTCAGTCAGGTGGTGGTGTTGTGAGTTCATTTTCTGGTCTACCAGTTGTGAGTTCTCCTTCCGGGCTCCCTCTGGTGGTAACAGGAGGTAGTGAGGCTGATTTAATCAGTGGAGTTCTGCCACCTGATGAGGAGGATGATGATTGGACCTCAGGAATCTCAGACTGGATTTAAGACAGCCGACGCCCTATTCTGGTGCTGGTGATTCCTTCTGGCTTGTCAGGTCTTGGTTCTCAGCTCTGTTCCAGTCAGCTCAAGTTTTTCTGCTAATGTTCACTGTTATGGATGGGTCACCGAGGAGGAAAAAACAACACAAGCCAAGTCTCAGAAAACCAGAGGGGTTGGTAACTATGCAGATTGCAGATCCCTGATCTTACCACACAACTAGCAGCAGTCGTGGAGCGTACCTATGATGATCCTAGATGCCTCGTCACAACCAGAGAGCTACATAAGCCTAAAGCAGGAAAAGAGGAAAACTAACTGCCCCAGAGCAGACCCCAAAGGAAAGACAGCCCCCCACATGTATTGACAGTGAAACAAGATGAAAACACATACAAAGGCAGAAAAATAGGTTGAGCAAACGATGGGGCCCGACTAACTAGAAAGGACAGGAAAGGAAAGAGACTGTTTGCAATCTGCCAAAAACCCTACCAAAATAATGTCCAACACTTCTGATAGCAAAATTAACCCTGAAGTCACTAGACTTCTCCCACTATATCAGCACTCTGAAATATTCTGAGACAGAGCAAAAAGAGGCCAATCTAATAAGGGACCAAAAGGCAAATACAGATAAATAGGAGTGGAAATTTAGCACAACCCCAGCAGGGGCTGGCTGACCACAAAAAACTGAATTGACCATCAAGAGCAAGAGTGAACAATAGCAAAAACAAACTTAACTTGAGAAGACTGGAACAGAGCTGAAGTCCAAGACCTGAGAAGCAGACTGAATCACCATCACCAGGATAGGGCGTCGGCTGTCTTATATCCAGTCTGATACTCCAGAGATCCAATCGTTATCCTCCTCATCAGGTGGCAGATCACTACCAATTAAACCAACCTTACTACCTCCTGTCACCACCAGAGGGAGAACGGAAGGAGGAGCAGAAAAGGAGTTCACAATAGTACCCCCCACTTGAGGAGGGGTCACCGAACCCTCATCCATGCCACCAGGCCGATCAGGATGGGCCCGGTGAAAAGCACGAAACAATTTATTGGCATGAATACCAGAGGCAGAGACCCAAGAATTATCCTCCTGGCCATAACCCTTCCATTTGACCAAATACTGGAGTCTCCGTTTAACCAAACGAGAATCCAATATTTTCTCTACCTCATATTCCACATTGCCTTTAGCCTATAGAGGATCAGGAGGTGCCGCCACAGGAACTACTGGCTCAACAAACCTCTTCAACAGTGACTTGTGAAATACGTTATGGATTTTGAACGTAACTGGAAGAGCCAATCGAAAAGAAACAGGATTAAGAATCTCCAGAATCTTATAAGGTCCAATAAATCTTGGCTTAAATTTTGGAGATGCAACCTTCATAGGAATATTCTTAGACGACAACCAAACCATATCACCCACTTTAAACCGGGGACCAATGGTCCTATGCCGGTTGGAAAAACGCTGGGCCTTTTCCTGAGAGAGTGACAACATATCCACCACTTGGTCCCATATCTGCTGCATTCTCACAACCACAGTGTCCACACCTGGGCAGGACAAAGATTCCACTTGCCCTGAAGAGAATCGAGGATGAAACCCAAAATTACAGAAAAAGGGTGACATCAAAGTGGCAGAACTAGCTCTATTGTTCAGCGCAAATTCGGTCAAGGGCAAAAATGAGACCCAATCATCTTGATCAGCAGATATAAAACATCTTAAATAAGACTCCAGGGTCTGGTTTGTTCTTTCAGTCTGCCCATTGGTCTGGGGATGAAACGCGGAGGATAAGGATAACTGAATTCCCAGATTGGAACAAAAGGCTTTCCAGATACTGTAAACAAACTGAACCCCTCTGTCGGACACAATGTTCTCAGGAATCCCATGTAACCGAACCACCTGTTGTAAAAACAAGGGTACCAATTCAGCAGAAGATGGCAACTTTGGGAGTGGTACAAGATGGACCATCTTTGAAAATCTATCACAAATCACCCAGATAACAGTCATTCTCTGAGAGACAGGAAGATCAGAAATAAAATCCATTGAGATATGGGTCCATGGCCTCTTGGGCACTGGCAGGGGCATCAGCAACCCACTAGAACAAGAACAGGGTTTAGACCGAGAACAAGTTCCACAGGACTGTACAAAATTCCTGACATCACGAGACAAGGCAGGCCACCAAAACGACCGACTCACCAAATCTCTGGTACCAAAAATACCTGGATGACCAGCCAATGCGGAGCAATGGACTTCAGACATCACTCTCTTTCTCCACTGGTCAGGAACATACAATCTTCCCATAGGGCAACGCTCAGGCCTATCCTCCTGAAATTCCTCCAGGGCGCGTCTCAAATCGGGCGAAATGGCAGAAAGAACTACCCCCTCACCTAGGATAGTAGTAGGCTCGGTCACATATAGAGAATCAGCAAAGAAACTCCTAGAAAGGGCGTCTGCCTTAATATTCTTAGTGCCCGGAAGAAAAGAGACCACAAAATTAAGACGTGTGAAAAACAAGGCCCATCTAGCCTGTCTAGGATTCAAGCATTTGGCCGACTCCAGATAAATCAGATTCTTGTGATCGGTGAGGACCACAAATTGATGTCTAGCTCCCTCCAACCAATGTCTCCACTCCTCAAATGCCCATTTCATGGCCTGCAATTCCCGATTCCCCACGTCATAGTTGCGTTCAGATGGGGAAAACTTTCGAGAAAAGAAGGCACAGGGATTCATCTTAGAAGTCACAGGGTCTTTTTGGGACAAAACAGCTCCTGCACCAATCTCAGAAGCGTCTACCTCCACTTGAAATGGAAGTGAGACATCAGGTTGCCGTAAAACTGGAGCTGAAGTAAATCTCCGCTTATGCTCCAGAAATGCTGAGACAGCCTCAGGAGACCAATTCAGCACATCAGCACCCTTCTTGGACAGATCAGTCAGTGGTTTGACAATACTAGAAAAATTACCTATAAATTTACGATAGAAATTAGCAAAACCCAAAAACTTCCAGGATATCTATAAACAGAAAGATAGTGAGGAAACACTTAGCTAACTTAAATGAATTCAAGTCTCCAGGTCCAGATGAATTACACCCCAGAGTACTGAAAGAGATAGCAGAAGAAATTTTTGAACCCCTCTCCATAATCTTTGAAAATTCTTGGAGAACAGGAGAAGTGCCAGAAGACTGGAGAAGAGCAAATGTTGTTCCTATCTTCAAAAAGGGGAAGAAGGTGGACCCAGGCAACTATAGGCCAGTGAGTCTGACTTCTATACCAGGAAAGATCTTTGAACAAATTATTAAACAACATGTATGTCAGTACCTGGATAAGAATGAAGTGATTAAACAGAGTCAGCATGGGTTTGTAACTAATAAGTCATGTCAGACTAACTTAATTTCCTTCTATGACGGAATCACTGATTGGGTGGATCAAGGAAATGCTGTAGATATAGTATATCTTGACTTCAGCAAAGCATTTGACAAAGTCTCTCATACAATCCTTATTGAAAAAATGACTAAGTATGGAATGGACAAGGCAACTGTTAGGTGGATTCATAACTGGCTTAGTGATCGGACCCAAAGAGTGGTCGTAAATGGCTGTTGGAAGAATGTCTCAAGTGGGGTACCACAGGGCTCTGTCCTAGGCCCTGTATTGTTCAACATCTTTATCAACGATTTAGATGAAGGAATTGAGGGTAAACTGATTAAATTTGCTGATGACACAAAGCTAGGAGGGATAGCTAATACTAGAGAAGAGAGAGAGAGGATTCAAAAAGATATAAATAAACTGGAGAAGTGGGCAGCAACTAACAGAATGGTTTTTAACAGGGAGAAATGCAAAGTACTACATCTGGGCAATAAAAATGAAAAAAGCATATACAGAATGAAATGGGAGGAATAGGGCTAAGCAACAGCACATGTGAAAAAGACTTGGGTATACTAATAGATCACAGACTGAATATGAGTCAACAGTGTGATGCAGCAGCAAAAAAGGCAAATGCAATTCTAGGATGTATTAACAGAAGCATACAGTCTAGATCACGTGAAGTCATTATTTCCCTCTACTCCTCTTTGGTCAGACCTCATCTGGAATATTGTGTCCAGTTTTGGGCACCACATTTTAAAAAAGACATCAACAAACTGGAGCAAGTTCAGAAAAGAGCGACCAGAATGGTGACCGGTCTGCAAACCCTGTCTTATGAGGAAAGGTTGCAGGATTTGGGAATGTTTAGTTTGCAAAAGAGAAGACTGAGAGGAGACTTAATAGCTGTCTACAAATATCTAAAGGGCTGTCACATTGTAGAAGGATCAACTTTATTCTCATTTGCACAAGGAAAGACTATAAGCAATGGGATGAAACTGAATGGGATGAAACTGAATGGGATGAGACACAGACTAGATATTAGAAAAAACTTTTTGACAGTTAGAGTGATCAATGAGTGGAACAGGCTGCCACGAGAAGTGGTGAGTTCTCCTTCCATGGAAGCCTTCAAACAGAGGCTGGACAGACATCTGACTGGGATGATTTAGCGAATCCTGCTTTGAGCAGGGGGTTGGACCAGATGGCCCAGGAGGTCCCTTCCAACTCTACGATTCTATGATTCTATAATACTGGAGAGCCTTCAAAGAAGTAGGCTGAACCCAATCATAAATGGCCTGTACCTTGGCCGGGTCCATTTCAATAGTCGATGGAGATAAGATAAATCCCAAAAATGAAATCCTCTGTACACCAAAGAGGCATTTCGATCCCTTAACAAACAGGGAATTCTCCCTCAAAATCCGGAACACAGTCCGGACATGTTCCACATGGGAATCCCAATCACTAGAAAAGATCAAAATATCATCCAGATAGATGATCAAAAACTTATCCACAAAGTCTCGGAAAATATCATTCATAAAGGACTGGAAGACAGAAGGGGCATTAGAGAGCCCAAAAGGCATCACCAGGTACTCAAAATGTCCCTCCGGAGTATTAAACACCGTCTTCCATTCATCCCCGTGCTTGATGCGAATAAGATTATACGCCCCCCTGAGGTCAAGCTTAGTAAACCAGCAGGCACTCTTAACTCTGGAGAATAAATCAGACATCAGAAGTAACGGGTACTGATATTTAACCGTCATCTTGTTAAGGGAACGATAATCAATACACGGTTTAATGAACCATCTTTCTTGGCCACAAAAAAAAACAGCGCCTAAAGGTGACGAGGATGGATTAATATGACCCTTCAACGACTCCTTAATATAGGATCGCATAGCATCATGTTTGGGTACAGATAAGTTGAAAAGCCAACCCTTGGGAAATTTACACCCAGGCATCAACTCAATTGCACAGTCATAACTCCTATGAGGAGGCAAAGACGCAGACTTAGGCCGGGGTCACACTAACCGACGCAAAATACGGTCCGTAGTTTACAGGCGTAATACGGATGAATGACTCCTAAATAGTGCTCCGTATGTAATCTGTAAGCAAGGTGTGGTCGCGTATTTTGCACATGTCAGCATCCGTATGTAATCCGTATTGCATCCGTATGGACTCCGTATGGCGAGATTTTCTCACAGCCTTGCAAAATGGACATTTAACGGTTTTGAGGCCTGCCAGCTATTTAAATCATTAGCCTGCACCCTATTTATTGGCTCAGGAACAGGTGGCTGCCTCCATTCAGTCCATTTGTGACCTTGCCTTCACTAGGTGTGTTGGGGTTTTATGTGCAACATGGCAAGCAGTCTGACTTTCAACACAACTGAGCAGGTTCTCTTCAACTGGCTTTTGTCACGCCGCTTTGGCCAACCATACCCAGTGATAGTGGATCCGCGGAGGAGGAGACGCATGTGGGTACATCCACTTTTGAGGCAACGACTCACAAGAGGTCATTTTCACCGCCTCTATTCTCTGCGGGAGCATCCGGCTAAATTCTACCAATACTGTCGCATGAGCCTTGCAACATTTGATCGACTCTTGGAGACAGTGCGCCCTGGGATAACCTTTCAGGACACAAGGATGCGCAAAGCGATATCTGCAGAGGAGCGACTTCTACTCACAATACGGTATGTACTACACAACCATATTCTCTATGTTCATGATGTGTTGCCCAAAGTATGTATTTTTTGCTTCTTGGAGTATCTTTTATGCCCTCATCTTAGTCAACATATGTGTCAACTTACAGACCAGAATGTTATGTGTAATATGTACTGAATATCACTAACTCATTGTGCAAACAAAGATGTGTGTGTTATTTGCTCTGAAATCCTACCAAGTTTGTTATGTATGGACCTGTTTGTTTTGTAAATGTGTCCATTCTAAAATATTCCTTTTCTGTTGTTCTTCAGCTTCCTGGCCACTGGCCTGTCTTATGCTGCCCTACACCATGAGTTTCTGATTGGAAGATCTACCATTTCTGGCATAGTCAGGTCAACATGTAGTGAAATCTGGACAAGACTACATCAAGTCGTCATGCCCGAGCCCAGGATGGAAGACTGGTTGAGGATATCAAGGGACTTTGAAGAGGAATGCCAGTTTCCAAATTGTATTGGGGCCCTTGATGGCAAACATATCCGGGTGCGTAAGCTGCCGAACTCTGGCTCCCAATTCTTCAATTATAAACAATACTTTTCTGTTGTATTGTTGGCTCTGGCCGACCCTCAATACAAGTTTATAATTGTTGACATTGGGGCCTATGGAAGGATGGGAGACTCTAGAGTCTTCAATACTTCCATTATGGCTCGGCGGCTACGCACCAACCAGTTGGATCTACCACCACCACGCCAGCTACCAGGCTCCCATGAAGAATCTGTCCCTTATGTCCTTGTGGCAGATGAGGCGTTTCAGTTAACATGCAATGTCATGAGGCCATATCCCCGGCGCAACCTTGACCACAGGCGCAGAATTTTTAACTTGCGCCTATCACGTGCTCGGCGACTGGTGGAGTGTTGCTTTGGCATTCTTTGTGCCAAATGGCGTGTACTTCAGTCTGCCATTCAGCTGAGTGAACAAAATGTTAATGAAGTAGTGAAAACCTGTGTGGTTCTTCATAACTTCACCAGGATACATGATTGTTCCTCCTCTGCTGGTGTTGTGCGTAGGCCGGACAATGTGCGTAGGGTGAGACCACCTATCAACCCTCAACGTAGACCGCTCTCTGGCCTCAAAGTGCGTGATATTTTCACTAGTTACTTTCTGGCACCTGAGGGGGAAACTTCTTGGCAAGAGCATGCTGTCTCTATGTTGTAAATTTTGGTTTGATGTGTGTCCAAAAATATATATTTCTACCCCTTCTGAATATATGACTGTTTAATTGCATTGGTAAGCGTATGTTGATACGGTTTTTGAGAATTGAGACAGAGACGTAAAGTGTAGTAGACAAATTTTTACTTTTGCCTTTTTTTTAGGGTTTTTTTTCTTAAAGGCAAACATATTCTTGCCCTATGTAAAACTTGGGCAATGGGCCAAATTGGCCATTTTGCAGATTTGAACATTGTTGCAAAATAAACTTTACAAACATATCCAACAAAAGATATAATGCAATAACAACATTGCAACATTAGACAATTGGATTCCAAAGTCAAAAAGAGGAGGTCTCCATCATCAAAATGATATAAAAAATATAATACAAACATTTATTATGAATGTTTTCAAATCATATTAATAAGCCATCATGACAGGCAAGGCTACTTACGCGTTTCTGAGACATATTTACATGTCTGCAAAAAAGACAATATTTCAGTGCACTATACAGGGAAACTCAAAGGATCATATTACAATACTCACTTGATAATACATAGAGAGAGCGTGATGTTCTTGAGGCTGTTTGCCTTGATTTGGAAAGAAAGTTAGCTGCCCACAAATTTACGACTTTTATATGGACAGCACGTCTTTTCTATGTATTATCAAGTGAGTAGTCTATTTTGATCCTTTGACTTTACCAGTATAGCGCGGTGAAATATTGTATTTCTTACAGACATGTAATATGTCTCAGAAACGCGTAAGGTAGCCTTGCCTGTCATGGTGGTTTATTAATATGCTTTGAAAACCTACATAATAAATGTTCGTTTTGTAGTTTTTACATCATTTTGATGATGTAGAGCACCTCTTTTTTACTTAGGATTGTGATTTTTAGCACCAGTAGTAACACACTGGACATCTCCTGGCATCAGACCGCTTATGGACACTGATGTACAGTATGCATCAACAATTTGCATGTTTGTAGCCACTTATAAATTGTGGAATGTTGGGGAAGGAGAAGGCGGAAGCGCAGCCTGTGGTTGCTGCTGACTATTTTGAGCAACATCGCCCTGTGTGGGGGCATACTGTTGCCCATGATGTTGGTACTGACCTTCCTCCTGTGATTGTTGGGGGTAGTGGCCAGAGTAATACTGCTGAGGGGCTTCTTGTTGGGGCGGGTAGGCCCGTGTCTCATACCCACCAATATAGCCATGTTGTCCCCAACCAGGTTGGGACCAGCCTCCAACACTGGGTGGGAAAAAGTGGCCATATTGGTGGGGTTGGCTAGAGGCAGATATATGTTGCTGCTGTAGGGAAGGTTGGGTAGGGGGAGGAAGGGGGTGAGGTGTAGGGCCACGTATTTGAGGATGTTCAGACCCTGCTTGAGCAAGCATCTGTGTGGGTGGTGTCATGCGCATAAGATTTCTGGGGGAAAGCTGCCACCTCTCCAGATATTCAAAAAGCTCATATGGGGGGGGGGTGTGCTTGCATCAAGCAGGATCTGAAAACATTCTCGAATACGGAGCCTCACCTCACGGGAAAGTGCACGGAGATAAAGGGCAAGGCTACGTGAGTAGGCCTCCTCCCCATCATCTGCATTGACTCTAGATAGGTAATTTAGGACCCCAGTGTCCACATTGGTCCTGGTATCTTGAACAGCCATCTGCCGCCTTCTTCGTCCTCGCCGGGATGTTACAGCAGCCTGTGGGGAGCCCCGGATCTGAGCAGTTGGGCTGCTGCTCATGTTGCCCTGCTCCTCTAGTATGGGTGATGGGCCAGCAGCAGAAGGTCCTGGTGGTGGTGTTTGTTGGGCAGGCAATGGGTTCTCGTGTGGACGCTTCACCCATGCTTCTTGTTGGGGGAGAAGATGGGCCAGCCACCTCATCCCCTACAGGATCAATTATGGTCTCTGTCTCTGAGCCCGTTCCTCGATCTGTAAGGTTGGATTGAGTTCTATTATGAAATAGAACAGAGCCAAAAATACATCAATATTTTTGGCCCTGTAAAGTATGGGTGCAATATGGTGTGAGGTATCTACTTACGGTCTCAGATCCAGAATTGGGGCGAGGAAGGAGAGGCGGTCATAATATACGTATTTTCTTTTTACATAGCTCGCATCCCCACTCCTGGACCGCTGCTGACGTTCCCGCCGGTACTGATCCCGGATGCTGCGCCAGCGTCTCATCACATCATCCACTGCAATGTGACAGGAAATATTATCAATTTCACATATTTGATCGGTCACATTTGCTACCAGTAGCCTAGGCATGTGGCCTTCTGGGGTGTGCTTTCTAGCCAGGGTGGCATATCTAATTGGCCCATCCAGGCCAGATACACAGGGTCTGAATAGTTCATGTATCAAGTAACTACACTTAATAACTTGGATGGCTAAGAGGATGAGGAGCTTGTGGCCTGGGCAAAATTATGGCAGTGTGAAACTATGTGTCACATCAAAATCTACCCCCCTCATGAGGAAAAAAGTAGAAGCACAGGAAGGGGAGGGGGGGCAGAATCTGTATGCATTTTTGGTTATGAAGAAATTTTAATCATTTTTGGGCCTTGTACTTACTCAGTTTCTGCTGCTCCTCACGTGGCCGATCACCAAAGTTATGGAACATCTGGCGACATATGCGCCTCCATGACGCCTCCTTTCTTGCCCGGTTTGCATAATTGGCATCCCGTTGGTCCCAGAGTTCTGGCCGCTCCTGTACCAGTACAATGAGCATCTCCACATTTAGGATATATGGCGCCATGACGCTGCTGTACTCCGTGGAGGCTGACTTCCTGAATGTCTGGAGCGCTATTTGAGGTGATTTGCATGTCTAGGCTTCCTGATGATGGATTGGGCCATTTCCTGTCACCAGCCAAAAGACCTGCGTATTTCTCGCAAGTCACACGTGTGGTCCGTGTGTAATCCGTATTTTTTGCGCACCCATAGACTTGCATTGGCGTATTACGGGCGTAGTACGCTGACAATGGCAGCATGCTGCGATTGGCACGGACCGTAGAATACGCCCGAGAAATATACGGCTGTTGGAAGCAAACCCATAGAGAATAATTTGTCCGTGTGTAATGCGTGCTTTTAACGCCTCTCACTCGTCCGTATTCCTCGCCAGTGTGACCCCGGCCTTACTCTCACTAAATACATCAGAGAAATCAGCCAGATAATCAGGAATATCATGAGACTGAGGAGAGGTGGAGAAAACAGGAGCGTCCCTAAGAACACACTGACAACCCCAACTCACCACAGACACAGATTTCCAATCCAAAACTGGGTTATGAGTTTGCAACCAGGGGAACCCCAGAACTATAGTATCATGCAAATTATGCAGCACCAAAAATTTACAATTTTCTTGGTGGTCTGGGGCAACTCGCATTATCACCTGGGTCCAAAACTGAGGTTTATTCTCCGCCAAAGGAGTGGCATCAATACCCCTCAAAGGAATGGGCATCTGCAGAGGCGTCATGGACAAACCACAACGGTTAGCAAAGTCCAAATCGATCAGATTCAGAGCTGCTCCTGAATCCACAAAAGCCTTAGTGGAAAATGTGGACAAGGAGCAGATCAGAGTAATTGCCAAAAGGAACTTAGGTTGTACACTGCCCACAGCAAATGTGTGTGCAAAACGTCTCTCTCGTTTAGGGCAGACAGAAATAGTATGAGAGGCGTCTCCACAGAAAAACACAGCTTATTACGCCTTCTAAACTCCTGACATTGCGCCCTAGACAAAACCCCATCACATTGCATAGGTTCAGACATCTGTTCAAAAGGTGGCAGCGCCTCCCGTGTAGTTTTACGTTCACATAAACGCCGATCAACTTGAATGGCTAATGACATAGAGCCATCCAGACCAGAGGGAACAGGAAATCCCACCATAACATCTTTTACGGTCTCTGATAAACCTTTCCAAAAGAGAGCTGCCAATGCACTATCATTACATGTAGTAAGGACCGCCCACTTTTGGAATTTTTGACAGTACAACTCTGCAGGATCCTGACCCTGGTCTATGGCCAACAGAGTTCTCTCAGCTTGATCAACTGCATTAGGTTCATCATACAACAACCCCAAGGCCTGAAAAAATGCATCCACATTAGTCTGAATAGGATTTTCAGGTGTCAGAGAAAAAGCCCAATCCTGGGGATCGCCGCGCAGCAAGGAGATGACAATTCTAACCTGCTGCACAGAGCTCCCCGATGAGTTAGGCTTCAAGGCAAGAAATAATTTCCAATTATTCTTAAAATTCAGAAATTTAGACCGATCCCCAGAAAACACATCAGGAGTAGGAATCTTGGGTTCAGCAGCATGTGACTGAATGAGATAGGTGGAAATTCCCTGTACTTCAGCAGCAAGTTGCTCCACACGATCAGACAGTTGCTTAATCTCCATTAGAAGAGGAAAAAAAAATCCTCCTACGGCCCCAGAGAAAAAGAGGAAAAAATATAATAATAATAAAAAAAAATTCTGACACTTTTTTTTCTCTTTATACAATTTTCTCCTGCTTTTGAGTACCCTAGAATCTGCAGTATGGCTGGTGATTCTGTTATGAATGGGTCACCGAGGAGGAAAAAACAACACAAGCCAAGTCTCAGAAAACCAGAGGGGTTGGTAACTATGCAGTTTGCAGATCCCTGATCTTACCACACAACTAGCAGCAGTCGTGGAGCGTACCTATGATGATCCTAGACGCCTCCTCACAACCAGAGAGCTACATAAGCCTAAAGCAGGAAAAGAGGAAAACTAACTGCCCCAGAGCAGACCCCAAAGGAAAGACAGCCCCCCACATGTATTGATGGTGAAACAAGATGAAAACACAAACAAAGGCAGAAAAATAGGCTGAGCAAACGATGGGGCCCGACTAACTAGAAAGGACAGGAAAGGAAAGAGACTGTCTGCAATCTGCCAAAAACCTACCAAAATAATGTCCAACACTTCTGAAAGCAAAATTAATCCTGAAGTCACTAGACTTCTCCCACTATATCAGCACTCTGAAATATTCTGAGACAGAGCAAAAAGAAGCCAATCTAATAAGGGACCAAAAGGCAAATACAGATAAATAGGAGTGGAAATTCAGCACAACCCCAGCAGGGGCTGGCTGACCACAAAAAACTTAATTGACCAACAAGAGCAAGAGTGAACAATAGCAAAAACAAACTTAACTTGAGAAGACTGGAACAGAGCTGAAGTCCAAGACCTGAGAAGCAGACTGAATCACCAGCACTAGGATAGGGCGTTGGCTGTCTTATATCCAGCCTGATACTCCAGAGATCCAATCGTTATCCTCCTCATCAGGTGGCAGATCACTACCAATTAAACCAACCTCACTACCTCCTGTCACCACCAGAGGGAGAACAGAAGGAGGAGCAGAAAATGAGTTCACAACAGTTCACACTTGATTATGTTGGTCTATTCAGTTTTTTGTGTGGTCAGCCAGCCCCGGCTGGGGCTGTGCTGAATTTCCACTCTTATTTATCTGTATTTGCCAATTTACTTTTTGTCCCTTATTAGATTGACCTCTTTTTGCTCTGTCTCAGAATATTTCAGAGTGCTGATATAGTGGGAGAAGTCAAGTGACTTCAGGGTTAATTTTGTTATCAGAAGTGTTGGACATTATTTTGGTAGGGTTTTTGGCAGATTGCAGACAGTATCTTTCCTTTCCTATCCTTTCTAGTTAGTTTGGGCCCCATCTTTTGCTCAGCCTATTTTCCTGCCTATGTTTGTGTTTTCATCTTGTTTCACTGTCAATACATGTGTGGGGGATGTCTATTCCTTTGGTGTCTGCTCTGGGGCAGTTAGTTTTCCCCTTTTCTTGCTTTAGGCTTATTTAGTCCTCCGGCGGTGACGAGGCGTCTAGGTTCATCATAGGTACACTCCACGGCTGCTGCTAGTTGTGTGGTTAGGATCAGGGATCTGCAATCTGCATAGTTACCAACCTCTCTGGTTTTTCTGGGGCTTAGCTTGCTTAAGTTTTTCCTCCTCGGCGACCCATTCATAACAGGGTGGTGTGAACACTGTCCTACCGACTTGTTCACATTTGTGCATGTCACATGTGTTTTTAATCCGTTTTCTCCTTGCTTAGCAAGGTTTGGGAGACCCCACCCCTCTCTTGTGTGACATGCACATAAAGAGCTGTCTTACACCACGAGCCCATACTAGGAAGCACCTGTCTGAATCCTGTCCATTTAGACACTGTTCATATGTTCAGGTTTTAAATACATTAGATAGGGACTGCTCCGTTAAGCGTTACCGTGACGAGGTGGAGCAGCTTGGTGGACATTTTTTTTGCAAAAAACGTATCGACTAAATACCCTGTATTTGTTATCCAGCACTTGCTGATTATTGTCATATTTTTTACTGCAGAGTATTTTTGCAAATTTGCCATTCTGTGCTTTCTTGTGTTTCAGTCAGGGGGTGGTGTGAACACTGTCCTACCGACTTGTTCACATTTGTGCATGTCACGTGTTTTTAATCCGTTTTTTCCTTGCTTAGCAAAGTTTGGGAGACCCCACTCCTCTCTTGTGTGACATGCACATAAAGAGCTGTCTTACACCACAAGCCCATACTAGGAAGCGCCTGTCTGAATCCTGTCCATTTAGACACTGTCCATATGTTCAGGTTTTAAATACATTAGATAGGGACTGCTCCATTAAGGGTTACCGTGGCTAGGTGGAGCAGCTTGGTGTACATTTTTTGCAAAAAACATATCGAATAAATACCCTGTATTTGTTATCCAGCACTTGCTGATTATTGTCATATTTTTTTCTGCAGAGTATTTTTGCAAATTTGTCATTCTGTGCTTTCTTGTGTTTCAGTCAGAGGGTGGTGTTATGAATGGGTCACCGAGGAGAAAAAAAACAAAACAAGCTAAGCCACAGATAACCAGAGAAGTTGGTAACTATGCAGATTGCAGATCCCTGATCTTACCACACAACTAGCAGTAGCCGTGGAGCGTGCCTATGATGTTCCTAGACGCCTCGTCACGGCCAGAGGACTACATAAGCCTAAAGCAAGAAAAGGGAAAACTAACTGCCCCAGAGCAGACCCCAAAGGAATAGATAGCCCACACACATGTATTGACGGTGAAACAAGATGAAGGCACAAACACAGGCAGGAAAATAGGCTGAGCAAATGATGGGGCCCAAACTAACTAGACAGGAAAGGAAAGGCAAGTCACGCAAGTCACTGTCTGCAACCTGCAAAAAACCCTACAAAAATAATGTCCAACACTTCTGATAGCAAAATTAACCCTGAACTCACTAGACTTCTCCCACTATATCAGCACTCTGGAATATTCTGAGACAGAGCAAAAAGAGACCGAACTAGTAAGGGACGAAAAGCCAATTTGCAAAATACTGTTAAATAAGAGTAGAAATTCAGCTCAGCCCCCAGCCGGGGTTGGCAGACCACACAAAAAACTGAATAGACCAACAAAATCAAGTGTGAACATTAGCAGAAAAACTTAGCTTTAGATGACTGGAAAAGCTGAAAACCAAGAGCTGACAAGCCAGAAGGAATCACCAGCAACTGAATAGGGCGTCGGCTGTCTTAAATCCAATCTGAGAATCATGACATCCAATCATCATCCTCATTCTCAGGTGGCAGATCTCCACCGATCAAACCAGCCGCACCACCTCCCGAACCAGAGAATGAACTCACAACAGTACCCCCCCTTGAGGAGGGGTCACCGAACCCTCATCCATGCCACCAGGCCGATCAAACCAAGCACAAACCAATCTATTGGCATGAATATCAGAGGCAGAGACCCAAGAATTATCCTCCTGACCATAACCCTTCCATTTGACCAAATACTGGAGTCTCCATCTAACCAAACGAGAATCCAATATTGTCTCTACCTCATATTCCACATTGCCTTTGACTAACACAGGGTCAGGAGGTGCTGCCATAGGAACCACTGGCTCAACAAACCTCTTCAACAGAGATTTGTGAAATACGTTATGGATCTTGAACGTAACTGGAAGAGCCAATCGAAACGAAACAGGATTAAGAATTTCCAAAATCTTATAAGGACCAATAAATCTTGGCTTAAATTTAGGAGATGCAACCTTCATAGGAATATTCTTAGACGACAACCAAACCATATCACCCATTTTAAACCGGGGACCAATGGTCCTATGCCGGTTGGAAAATCGCTGGGCCTTTTCCTGAGAGAGTGACAACTTATCCACCACTTGGTCCCATATCTGCTGCATTCTCTTAACCACAGTGTCCACACCTGGGCAGGACGAATATTCCACTTGCCCTGAAGAGAATCGAGGATGAAACCCAAAATTACAGAAAAAGGGTGACATCAAAGTGGCAGAACTAGTTCTATTGTTCAGTGCGAATTCGGCCAAGGGCAAAAATGAGACCCAATCATCCTGATCAGCAGATATAAAACATCTCAAATAAGACTCCAAGGTCTGGTTTGTTCTCTCAGTCTGTCCATTGGTCTGGGGATGAAACGCGGAGGATAAGGATAACTGAATTCCCAGATTGGAACAAAAGGCTTTCCAGAATCTGGAAACAAACTGGACTCCTCTGTCGGACACAATGTTCTCAGGAATCCCATGTAACCGAACCACCTGTTATAAAAACAAGGGCACCAACTCAGCGGAAGATGGCAACTTTGGGAGTTGTACAAGATGGACCATCTTTGAAAATCTATCACAAATCACCCAGATAACAGTCATTCTCTGAGTGACAGGAAGATCAGAAATAAAATCCATTGAGATATGGGTCCATGGCCTCTTGGGCACCGGCAAGGGCATCAGCAACCCACAAGAATGAGAACAGGGTTTAGACCGAGAACAAGTCCCACAGGGCTGTACAAAATTCCTGATGTCACGAGATAAGGCAGGCCACCAAAAGGACCGACTCACCAAATCTCTGGTACCACAAATACGTGGATGACCAGCCAATGCGGAGCAATGAATTTCAGACATCACTCTCTTTCTCCACTGGTCAGGAACATACAATTTTCCCATAGGGCAACGCTCAGGTTTATCCTCCTGAAATTCCTCCAAGGCGCGTCTAAAATCGGGCGAAATGGCAGAAAGAACTACCCCCTCACCTAGGATAGTAGTAGGCTCAGTCACACTAAGAGAATCGGCAAAGAAACTCATAGAAAGGGCATCTGCCTTAACATTCTTAGTGCCCGGAAGAAAAGAGACCACAAAATTAAAACGCGTGAAAAACAAGGCCCATCTAGCCTGTCTAGGATTCAAGCGTTTGGCTGACTCCAGATAAATCAAATTCTTGTGATCGGTGAGGACCACAACTTGATGTCTAGCTCCCTCCAACCAATGTCTCCACTCCTCAAATGCCCACTTCATGGCCAACAATTCCCGATTCCCCACGTCATAGTTGCGTTCAGAAGGGGAGAACTTTCGAGAAAAGAAGGCACAGGGATTTATCTTAGAAGTCACAGGGTCTTTTTGGTGACAAAACAGCCCCTGCACCAATCTCAGAAGCATCTACCTCCACCTGAAATGGAAGTGAGACATCAGGTTGCCGTAAAATTGGAGCTGAAGTAAATCTCTGCTTAAGCTCCCGAAATGCTGAGATAGCATCAGGAGACCAATTCAGCACATCAGCGCCCTTCTTGGTCTGTCAGATCAGTCAGTGGTTTGACAATACCAGAAAAATTACCTATAAATTTACGATAGAAATTAGCAAAACCCAAAAACTTCTGGAGGGCCTTCAAAGAAGTAGGCTGAACCCAATCATAAATGGCCTGTACCTTGGCCGGGTCCATTTCAATAGTCGATAGAGATAAGATAAATCCCAAAAATGAAATCCTCTGTACACCAAAGAGGCATTTCGATCCCTTAACAAACAGGGAATTCTCCCTCAAAATCCGGAACACAGTCCGGACGTGTTCCACATGAGAATCCCAATCACTAGAAAAGATCAAAATATCATCCAGATAGATGATCAAAAACTTATCCACAAAGTCACGGAAAATATCGTTCATAAAGGACTGGAAGACAGAAGGGGCATTAGTGAGCCCAAAAGGCATCACCAGGTACTCAAAATGTCCCTCCGGAGTATTAAACACCGTCTTCCATTCATCCCCATGCTTGATGCGAATAAGATTATACGCCCCCCTGAGGTCAAGCTTAGTAAACCAGCAGGCACTCTTAACTCTGGAGAATAAATCAGGCATCAGAGGTAACGGTACTGATATTTAACCGTCATCTTGTTAAGGGAACGATAATCAATACACGGTCTTAATGAACCATCTTTCTTGGCCACAAAAAAACAAACCAGCACCTAAAGGTGACGAGGATGGTCTAATATGACCCTTCTCCAATGACTCCTTAATATAGGATCGCATAGCATCATGTTCGGGTACTGATAAGTTGAAAAGCCGACCCTTGGGAAATTTACACACAGGCATCAACTCAATTGCAGTCATAACTCCTATGAGGAGGCAAAGACGCAGACTTGCTCTCACTAAATACATCAGAAAAATCGGCTAGATAATCAGGAATATCATGAGACTGAGAAGAGGTGGAGAAAACAGGAGCGTCCCTAAGAACACACTGACAACCCCAACTCACCACAGACCCAGATTTCCAATACAAGACTGGATTATGAGTTTGCAACCAAGGAAAACCCAGAACAATAATATTATGCAGCACCTAAAATTTACAATTTTCTTGGTGGTCTGGTGCAACCCGCATCGTCAGCTGGGTCCAAAACTGAAGTTTATTCTCCGCCAAAGGAGTAGCATCATTACCCCTCAAAGGAATAGGCGTCCGCAGAGGCGTCATGGAAAAACCACAACGTTTAGCAAAGTCCAAATTCATCAGATTCAATGCTGCTCCTGAATCCACAAAAGCCTTCGTGGAAAACATGGATAAGGAGCAGATCAGAGTAATTGCCAAAAGAAACTTAGGTTGTATACTGCCCACAGCAAATGTGTGTGCAAAACGTTTCTCTCGTTTTGGACAGGCAGAAATAGTATGAGAGACGTCTCCACAGAAAAAACACAGCTTATTACGCCTTCTAAACTCCTGACGTTGCGCCCTAGACAAAACTCTATCACATTGCATAGGTTCAGACATTTGTCCAAAAGGTGGCAGCGCCTCTCGTGTAGTTTTGCGTTCACGTAAACGCTGATCAATTTGAATGGCTAATGCCATAGAATCGTCAAGACCAGAGGGAACAGGAAATCCCACCAGAGTATCTTTTACGGTTTCTGACAAACCCTTCTGAAAGAGAGCTGCCAAGGCACTATCATTCCATGTAGTAAGGACCGCCCACTTTCAGAATTTTTGACAGTATAACTCTGCAAAATCCTGACTCTGGTTCAATGCCAATAGGGCTTTCTCATCTTGATCAATAGCATTAGGTTTATCATACAACAACCCCAAGGCTTGAAAAAATGCGTCCACATTAGTTAGAATAGGATCATCAGGTGTCAAAGAAAACGCCCAATCCTGGGGATCGCCGCGCAGCAAAGAGATGACAATTTTAACCTGCTGCGCAGAGCTCCCCAATGGGTTAGGCTTCAAGGCAAGAAATAATTTACAATTATTCTTAAAATTCAAAAATTTAGACCGATCCCCAAAAAACACATCAGGAGTAGGAATCTTTGGTTCAGCAGCATGTGAATGAGCAAGATAGGCGGAAATTCCCCGCACTTCAGCAGCCAGCTGCTCCACACGATCAGACAATTGCTTAATCTCCATTAAGAAAATTCCTCCTACGGCCCCAGAGAAAAAGAGGAAAAAAATATACATAAAAAAAAAAAATTCTGACACTTTTTTTTTTTAACAATTCTTTCCTGCCATTGAGTACCCTAGAATCTGCAGTATGGCTGGTGATTCTGTTATAAATGAGTCACCAGAGGAGGAAAAAACAAAAATACAAGCTAAGTCCAGAAAACCGGAGAGGTTGGTAGCTAGCATATTGCAGACCCCTGATCCTATTCACAACAACTAACAGTAGCCGTGGGGTGTTCCTCCGGTGGTCCTAGACACCTCGTTCACAGCCGGAGAACTAAATAAACCTAAAGAAAGAAAGGGGAAATCTAAACTGCCCCAGAGCAGACCCCAAAGCAATAGACAGCCCCCAACATGTATTGAAGGTGAAAACAGATGAAAACACAAACACAGACAGAAAGACAGGCTGAGCAAATGATAGGGCCCTCACTAACTAGATAGGACAGGAAAGAAAAGCAACTGTCTGCAATCCCGCAAAAACCCTGCCAAAAATAATGTCCAACACGTCTGATAGAAAAGGCCCTGAAGTCATTAGACTTCAAAATCACTATATCAGCACTCAGGTATATTCTGAAAACAGAGCAAAGAGATCAACTGATCAGAGACAAAAATGGAGTTCAGCCAGTCCCAACCAGGGCTGGCTGAACACAAACACTAAGTAAACCAGACAAAATCTCATGGAACAATAGCAGAGCAAAAACTTAGCTTTAGTAGACAGGACTAAACTGGAGGCCAGAGCTCAGAGCAGAGAGGATCACCAGCAACCCAGCAGGGCGTCGGCGGCCTTATATCCACTCAGAGATTCCGGATGTCCAATCACACTCCACCTGTTCAGATGACAGGTTTTTCCAATCCAAATCAATTTCACTACCTCCTTTCACCAGCAGAGGGAGTTCATCGGACATCAAAGGTGAAGGAGAAAATGAGCTCATAACACCCACCCCTCTCTTGTGTGACATGCACATAAAGAGCTGTCTTTTACACCACGAGCCCATACTAGGAAGCACCTGTCTGAATCCTGTCCATTTAGACACTGTTCATATGTTCAGGTTTTAAATACATTAGATAGAGACTGCTCCATTAAGGGTTACCATGACGAAGTGGAGCAGCTTGGTGTACATTTTTTGCAAAAAACGTATCGACTAAATACCCTGTATTTGTTATCCAGCACTTGCTGATTATTGTCATATTTTTTACTGCAGAGTATTTTTGCAAATTTGTCATTCTTTGCTTTCTTGTGTTTTAGACATAGGACAGAGTAGCCAGCCGTGGCCAACCAATGAAAGCTCCCACCCTGCTATACACCTCTGTATTAAAGGGACAATGAAGCAGGAAGTGCTCCATGCTTTCCAGCATGTTAGCACAAGCCTCACGGGGGCAATTCCTGTCCTCGGAGCTCCTGTACTTCAGATTGTCCCTCACATACAACTTACCTTGGAAGCAGCGCCAAGTCAAGTCCCAGTACTTCTTGGGGATCCTATTAGAATTTAACAAACTCAACCCAACCTCTAGATCCCGACTTGGGCAGTCCTTGAGGACCAATGGACTCTGAAAATGCGAAAGCAAGACCCGCATGTCGAGGAATTTCCTCGGGAGGGACCTCACCTCCCACATTCCCAGACCCCATCGGCGCTTCATTTTGGTGGCTCAGGAAGCTGTTTAACCCGTTGTTGGACGTCTACATAACAAATTCAGTTATTTACTGTTGGAGCATATCCTGTGAAGGTGTACACTGAGCGCTCAAGATTAAGACAGTGCACTGCGTACATATTGTGTTTAGACTGTGATGGTTTATGTGATTTATCAGTTATACATATATTTATATAGTGGGGAAAATCGGGTACCCGTGATCTATTGTACTTTAGGCGAGAGGCAGGAGTAAGATTGTATTCCTGAGAGGACCATGTCTCACAGTCACAGTTTTCCCCCCCTGTATAGGCCCGTTACGGATAAGGGAGGGGGTGATATAGTCTCAGAGTAATCTATACCTGTCTGTGAAGCTGGCACTTGGGGTCTTTCAGGCTGCATAACTTGTTTTTTGTGGGTTGTGGCCCATATTGTGTTGAGAGGGAAAATACTGTCAATCTTTGCAGCAGATATAAAGAACAGTTGGTTTACCTTCATATTGAGTTCTGAGTCGTTCATAGCAGCGCTGTATTCCAATCTTGAGCAGCGACCGGCGTTCCGGCCGTTACAGCTACAGCAGAACAAAGTGAAGGTTCTGGAGTGGCCATCTCAGTCTCCTGACCTCAATATCATTGAGCCACTCTGGGGAGATCTCAAGCGTGCAGTTCATGCTAGAAAGCCCAGGAATTTACAGGAACTGGAGGCTTTTTGCCAAGAAGAGTGGGCAGCTTTACCATCTGAGAAAATAAAGAACCTCATCCACAACTACCACAAAAGACATCAAGCTGTCATTGATGTTGGAGGGGGCAATACACAGTATTAAGAAATGGAGTATGTAAACTTTTGATCAAGGTCTTTTGGATGTTTTGATTTGTCATTATGATAAAAAGAGAAAACACAGTAGTTTGACAATAAATGGCTTCACCCAACCACTAACCATGAGTGGAGAAAAAGTTTTGGTGTTATCATTCATATTCTCTGAAAAAAGGCAGAGAAAGCAAAAATTCTGCCCGGGTATGTAAACTTTTGTGCACAACTGTAACGCTACAGATAACACAGTGATTGCTCTTTGAGTGCAGATAAGGTAGGAGATGTTACCTGCAGTCATATGCAACACCACAGATAACCCAGTGATAACTGATTATTATCAGCGCTGTGACTGTCAAATCACATTTCTATACTGGGCTCTTAGGATGTACCCGCCTGCTCACACCAATCACTTGTCCTGTTCTCCCCACTCTCATGCCTGCTCACCCCACTCGCTCGCTGTCCCCTTCCACCATTTCCGGGACATAGCAGGTGACGCTCAGAACTTTCTGTGCTTTCTTTTATAATGTGACATCTTTTTTACATAACAATATGAAAACGACATAGATAACAACGGCAATGATTACGTGAGCCATCACAGGCGTCTGTGGGAGGCAGGTGACAGATGCAGCCTGCGAGGGAGAGAGATCATTCCAGGGAGACAGACACCAAATCTCACACACCGTAACCAGCATAAGACAAGAACACAAGGAGCCTAAACCATAAGGAAACATCCTCAGGGGCGGGGCCTCACAGGGAGGAGCCATCTCAGCCAATCACAGTGAGAGATTTCTTTATTGGCTGATATACTGGGGTGTTAAAGAAACGCTCAAGGTCGTGATTAGTGTCGTCCAACGCCACGTATTCCATACACCCAGATTACATCTAGTCTGGGCTCTGTAGGGCCTCGCTATAAATCAGCTGATACCTTGTAAAGCCGAAACCCTTCACTCCCACACCCCGTCTATTACCAGGGGAGCACACGAACCACTAATCTGACTCCACTACGAGCTGTTGCCGGGACAGGGGCCGAGACCCCGTATAGTAGCAGCTCTGAGGGGTCATCATCAGTGGCTAACAAAGTCTTCACCACCTGCACTGATAACAGAGAAAACCACATAAGCCTCTGACTGTCAATAGGGGTGCACAGTCCCATGTAAATGAGTCAGCCTGACTCAGCAGGAGCAGCTCTGCCCTGTGTTTTTTCTGCTTGCTGTCAGTGAATGCAGACTCTTACGTCTCACAGCTGAGGGCTGATTACACTGCACCGAGACTGACACATTGTAACAAAGCCTCATCTGTGACCGACCAGCAGGCAACAGCCAAGGTTTCCAGTCACTGTCAGGAAGCAGAGACTCGGGAAAAAACGAAACCAGAGGCTACAGATCCTTCACATCTGGAGTCGCCGCCCGGGGTCTTAGGATGGTGGCAGGAGGTCAGTGCCCAACTGTCCTGTGCTCCGACTGATCCCTGCCACCTGTACCAGGCAAACAGCAGACGACCCTCAATAATCCCAGGCACTGGGGGCAACACACAGAGGAGAGGAGATCGGGGGGCACAGAGGATCGGGGGGATCTACAGACATCAGTTCTAACTACAGCCAATACAGGGTTAACAGAAGAGCGATGCTCTGGGGATCTGTACAGTCCAGTGGTGCAATAATCTGCTCCTCTGGGTGCGGGGTCTCTGCAGCACTTACCTTGTATATCCCCCAAATGTGAAGCTTCTCTTTCTCTGATACATGGTGAGACTGAGGGTCTGGCTGTTGGGGGGTCCGTCCACTGCCCCCAGATCCCCTCCTCCATTCACTGTGGACAAGTTCGGGCCACAGATGGTGGCAGGAGACGAGAGACGAACACAGAACGTCTCCCAATAAAATCCAACACTGACAGATCCCGAGCGCCTCCGAGAGGTCTCTAAGGCCATCCAGCTACATCCCACCACACCCGCCTGTCCTCAGTGCCAGACTGCAGCAGGGAGAACAATGCCGCTACTGTGGCTGATAACAGGGAGTAATAGATTGTAGGTCTTTTTTATTATTATAAAATACTTCACGACGTTACAAATAAAACTCAACAGAAAAAGCATAAGAAAAAACTCCAATAAAAAAAAACAATATGACAAAATCAGACGCAAACACAGAGAAATAAACCATGAATGGAAACAATAAGGAAAGTTTTCGACCTACAAAACGGTAAAAATGAAAAATAAAGTTAAATAAACATGAAAATAAAACTAAAAAGGAAAAGAAAAGAACGAAATTACCATAAGTACCCTCTTAAAATAATAAATAAATATAAAATCATGTAAAACCCCCAATCCAGCTTCATTCAAACTATTATAAACAACCCCAAACTACATTTACACCGTCCTATATACAATATCATATACGCTATATACAATATAAACATATGACACTAACCCGAATATTATACACTAGATGGTGGCCCGATTCTAACGCATCAGGTATTCTAGAATATGTATGTAGTTTATTTATGAAGTTTTAATAATAATGCAATAATGCACCCCCCCCAATCCTGATATGCATGGTCCTCTCACCCCCCAATTCTGGTATGCATGGTTCCCCTCCTCCCCTATCCTGGTATGCATGGTCCCCTCATGGCCCAATCTGGATATGCATGGTCCCCTCACCCCCCAATCCTGATATGCATGGTCCTCTCACCCCCCAATCCTGATATGCATGGTACCCCTCATCCCCCAATCCTGGTAAGCATGGTCCCCTCACCCTCCAATCCTGGAATGCATGGTCCTCTCACCCCCCCAATCCTGGTATGCATGGTCCTCTCACCCTCCTTTCCTGGTATGCATGGTCCCCTCACCCCCCTTTCCTGGCATGCATGGTCCTCTCACCTCCCTTTCCTGGTATGCATGGTCCCCTCACCTCCCTTTCCTGGTAAGCATAGTCCCCTCACCCCACTTTCCTGGTATGCATGGTCCCCTCACCCCCCTCTCCTGGTATGCATGGTCTCCTCACCCCCCTTTCCTGGTATGCATGGTCCTCTCACCCCTCTTTCCTGGTAAGCATGGTCCCCTCACCCTCCTTTCCTGGTATGCATGGTTCTCCTCACCTCCCTTTTCTGGTATGCATGGTCCCCTCACCCCCCTTTCCTGGTATGCATGGTCCTCTCACCTCCCTTTCCTGGTATGCATGGTCCCCTCACCCCGCTCTCCTGGTATGCATGGTTTCCTCACCCCCCTTTCCTGGTATGCATGGTCCTCTCACCTCCCTTTCCTGGTATGCATGGTCCCCTCACCTCCCTTTCCTGGTAAGCATAGTCCCCTCACCCCCCTTTCCTGGTATGCATGGTCCCCTCACCCCCCTCTCCTGGTATGCATGGTCCCCTCACCCCCCTTTCCTGGTATGCATGGTCCCCTCACCCCCCTTTCCTGGTATGCATGGTCCCCTTCACCCCACTTTCCTGGTATGCATGGTCCCCTCACCTCCTTTTCCTGGTATGCATGGTAAACCTCACCCCCCTATCCTGGTATGCATGGTCACCCTCACTCCCCTATCCTGGTATGCATGGTCACCCTCACCCCCCTATCCTGGTATGCATGGTCACCCTCACCCCCCTTTCCTGGTATGCATGGTCACCCTCACCCCCCTATCCTGGTATGTATGGTCAACCTCACCCCCCTATCCTGGTATGCATGGTCACCCTCACTCCCCTATCCTGGTATGCATGGTCACCCTCACCCTCCTTTCCTGGTATGCATGGTCACCCTCACCCCCCTATCCTGGAATGCGTGGTCAACCTCACCCCCCTATCCTGCTATGCATGGTCATCCTCACCCCCTTATCCTGGTATGCATGGTCACCCTCATCCCCTTTGCTGGTATGCATGGTCACTCTCACCCCCCTTTGCTGGTATGCATGGTCCCCCTCACCCCCTTTTGCTGGTATGCATGGTCCCCTCATCCCCCCTTTGCTGGTATGCATGGTCCCCCCCTTTGCTGGCATGTATGGTCTCCCCCTTTGCTGGTATGTATGGTCCCCCCCTTTGCTGGTATGTATGGTCCCCCCTTTGCTGGTATGCATGGTCCCCCTCCCCCCTTTGCTAGTATGCATGGTCCCCTCACCCCCCTTTGCTGGTATGTATGGTCACCCTCACCCCCCTTTCCTGGTATGCATGGTCCCGTCACGCCCCAATCCTGATATGCATGGTCCTCTCACCCCCCAATCCTGGTAAGCATGGTCCCCTCACCCTCCAATCTTGGAATGCATGGTCCTCTCACCCCCAATCGGGTATGCATGGTCCTCTCACCTCCTTTTCCTGGTATGCATGGTCCCCTCACCTCCCTTTCCTGGTAAGCATAGTCCCTTCACCCCCCTTTCCTGGTATGCATGGTCCACTCACCCCCCCTCTCCTGGAATGCATGGTCCCGTCACCCCCCTTTCCTGGTATGCATGGTCCCTTCACCCCCCTTTCCTGGTATGCATGGTCCCACTCACCCCCCTTTCCTGGTATGCATGGTCCCGTCACCACCCTTTCCTGTTTTGCGTGGTCCCCTCACCGCCCTTTCCTGGTATGCATGGTCCCCTCACCTCCCTTTCCTGGTATGCATGGTCAACCTCACCCCCCTATCCTGGTATGCATGGTCACCCTCACCCCCCCTATCCTGGTATGCATGGTCACCCTCACCCCCCTATCCTGGTATGCATGGTCACCCTCACCCCCCAATCCTGGTATGCATGGTCAACCTCACCCCCTTATCCTGGTATGCATGGTCACCCTCACCCCCCTATCCTGGTATGCATGGTCACCCTCACCCCCCTTTCCTGGTATGCATGGTCACCCTCACCCCCCTATCCTGGTATGCATGGTCAACCTCACCCCCCTATCCTGGTATACATGGTCAACCTAACCCCCCTATCTTGGTATGCATGGTCACCCTCAGCCCCCTATCCTGGTATGCATGGTCACCCTCAGCCTCCTTTGCTGGTATGCATGGTCACTCTCACCCCCCTTTGCTGGTATGCATGGTCCCCCTCCCCCCTTTGCTGGTATGCATGGTCCCCCTCCCCCCCTTTGCTGTTAAGCATGGTCCCCTCACCCCCTTACCTGGTATGCATGGTCACCCTCACCCCCCTATCCTGGTATACATGGTCAACCTAACCCCCCTATCCTGGTATGGATGGTCACCCTCAGCCCCCTATCCTGGTATGCATGGTCACCCTCATCCCCCTTTGCTGGTATGCATGGTCACTCTCACCCCCCTTTGCTGGTATGCATGGTCCCCCTCCCCCCCTTTGCTGTTAAGCATGGTCCCTCACCCCCCTTTGCTGGTATGTATGGTCACCCTCACCCCCCCCTTTCCTGGTATGCATGGTCCCGTCACCCTTCTTTGCCGGTATGCATGGTCTCTGTTAAAATAAAAATTAGTTACTCACCTTCCGATGGCCCGCGATCTCCACTCCATGCGCCCGGCATCGCGGACCCAGTAATGCATTGCGCGAAACACCGCTGATGACATCATGCTCTTGCAAGAGTGATGTCATCTCCGGTCTAAGGCCTGTTTCACACTTCAGTTTTTCACAATCAGTCAAGATCCGCCGATTTGCCAAAAAAACTGATCCGCCATTTTTATTGGCGGATCCGTTTTTTTCCCCATTGATTTTCATTATCGGCGGATTTTGACTGATGATCGTCCGTTGCATCCGTATTTGTGCGGATCAGCCAAAATGTTGGCGTCCGCTGAGATCACTGAACAGACCATGCAACGTTTTTTTGCTGTCCGGATCCGCATTTTCCCCTTTTAACCCTGAATCAAGTCTCGCTGCTGGATGAAAATTCTCATTCTCTCTCCACTGCTGTACTCCTGCGACTTCAGCCATTATCGCGCGATACCTTCACTGCAGTACTCCCACGACTTCAGCCATTATCGCGCGATACTGTCACTGCTGTACTCCCGCAACTTCATTGCGCGATGCCTTCATATCGCAGCCATGTACCCCCGCTCCAACATGCAGGTACTCTGCTATATCGCGCCGATACGCTCTCTGCGAGGGTTCCTTTAAATTTTAACCATCGGCGGATCCGTATATCCGCCATTCCGGTGACACCCGTGCCTGTCAGTCTGCCTGCGGATCCGTTTTCCGCTATTTTGGCGGATTTAGACTGACAAGAAAAACTGATGCGTGAAACAGGCCTAAGGCGCAATGCATTACTGGGACCGCGAGGACGGGCGTGTGGAGTGGAGATCGCGGGCCATCGGAAGGTGAGTATAACCTTTTTTTTATTTTATTTTTTTTACAGAGCCCTCACCCGACTGAGCTCTGCGGCAGGCGCAGCCTACCATTATAAACAGCTGTGCCTGTCGCATGCACCTGTCAGCTCCGCGGGATTTCGGTTACAGACAGACAGACACAATAAGACGATTATATATATAGATGACATCAAAACACAACAAATACCCACAGGTCCCACCACCTTACCTCACAACATCCCCCTTACACCACCACATTCACACTTACTACAAACCTAATTACAAAACACAATATACAAAAATTAACAAAATTGTATATATACTGTATATATTTTTTTTTTTTGCTTTTTTGGATTTTTTTGTTTTTTATTATTTTTTTTTTTACTATATATAAACACACATCTACTCTAACTATCCTGCCACCCCTGATCTAGCTCTGGCCACAAAGTTCAGGAATTCTCCAAGCTAGGACCAGGCCCCAAAGTTTGTATACCAGGACAGGTTCTAGGGAATTTTGCCAACAGGGCGAACATCGAAAAAGCGCCCCCCCCCGAACATTAACATGCTGAATACTTTAGATAAACTTAGATAAACGTGTCTTACCTTTGCATCAATCCAATCCTTGAAGGCATCACCCCCCCGATATTACACACAAAGACAGCAGGCTAAGCACCACAGTATCCTCAAAAAAATAAAATAAATACATCACTGCAGTAATAATATCCCATAATTAGCCCCTATGGTAATAATATCCCCCATCCTGACCCCTGTGTGTCTCATTCCTGACTTCAGCCATACTTTATCTCATCCTGCCCTCATGAGTATCCATTCTGCCCTATATTATCTCCTGATCCTGCCCCGTCTACATCGTATCCATCCTGCCCCATGATCCTGCCCCCTGTGTCTCACATTCTGCCCCGTCCTGTGTCTTACTGTCACATTCTGCCCCCATGCCTCACATTCTGCCCCTCCTGTGTCTCACTGTCACATTCTGCCCCTCCTGTGTCTCACTGTCACATTCTGCCCTCTCCTGTGTCCTACTTTCACATTCTGCCCCTTCCTGTGTCTTACTGTCACATTCTGCCCCCATGCCTCACATTCTGCCCCTCCTGTGTATCACTGTCACATTCTGCCCCCTCCTGTGTCTTACTGTCACATTCTGCCCCCTCCTGTGTCTCACTGTCACATTCTGCCCCTCCTGTGTCTCACTGTCACATTCTGCCACCTCCTGTGTCCTACTTTCACATTCTGCCCCCTCCTGTGTCTCACTGTCACATTCTGCCCCCCTCCTGTGTCTCACTGTCACATTCTGCCCCCTCCTGTGTCTTACTGTCACATTCTGCCCCATGTCCAATCTGCCCCAATGTCTCACATTCTCCCCCCTCTTGTGTCATTACTGTCACATTCTGCCCCCTCCTGTGTCTCACTGTCGCATTCTGCCCCTCTCCTGTGTCTTACTGTCACATTCTGCCCCCTCCTGTGTCTTACTGTCACATTCTGCCCCATGTCTCACATTTTGCCCCCTCCTGTGTCATTACTGTCACATTATGCCCCCTCCTGTGTCTCACTGTCACATTCTGCCCCATGTCTTGCATTCTGCCCCATCATGTCTTGCATTCTGCCCCCATCATGTCCAGCATTCTGCCATCATGTCCAGCAATCTGCCCCATCATGTCCAGCAATCTGCCCCATCATGTCCAGCATTCTGCCCCCATCATGTCTTGCATTCTGCCCCCAACATGTCTTGCATTCTGCCCCATCATGTCTTGCATTCTGCCCCCATCATGTCTTGCATTCTGCCCCCATCATGTCTTGCATTCTGCCCCCAATCGTATCTGCATTCTGCCCCCATCATGTCTGCATTCTGCCCCCATCATGTCTTGCATTCTGCCCCCATCATGTCTTGCATTCTGCCCCCATGTCTGCATTCTGCCCCCATCATGTCTTGCATTCTGCCCCCATCATGTCTTGCATTCTGCCCCCATCATGTCTTGCATTCTGCTCCCATCATGTCTTGCATTCTGCCCCCATCATATCTGCATTCTGCCCCATCATATCTTCATTCTGCCCCCATGTCTGCATTCTGCCCCATCATGTCTTGCATTCTGCCCCATGTCTTGCATTCTGCCCCCATCATATCTGCATTCTGCCCCCATGTCTGCATTCTGCCCCCATCATGTCTTGCATTCTGCCCCCATCATGTCTTGCATTCTGCCCCCATCATGTCTTGCATTCTGCCCCCATGTTTGCATTCTGCTCCCATTTCTCCATATTTGCCCCTGTGTGTCTCCAGTCCTGCCCCCCGAGTCTCCATTCTGCCAGGGAAACATATTGCCCCTTTCAATAATAAAATAAAATAAAAACTTTTTTCTTACCTGGCCTCGCTCCTGCGTTGAAGTTGGAGCTGCAGCTGTGTGAGGCTGAGCTGAAAGGACCTGTGGTGACGTCATCGTCATGTGATCAGGGGGCGGGCTGATCAATGGTGAAGGACTGTGGTAATGATGACGTCACCACAGGTCCTTCAGCTCTTCTGTTGCTTTGGATGTCGGCCGCTGTGGTGGCTCTGCTGATGTGTGCGCTGCAGGCCCGACCGGCGACCGCAACGCACACTTGGGGCCCGCCTGGCGCCCCATGACATGCAGCACTTGGGGCCCGATGACTGTAAGCACAGGAGCGGGGGCCCCTTCTGTACTGCTGTTCATCGGGCCCCATACAGCAGTAAGGCGGCCCTGGGCAGGCGCCCCCTGGCTTGAGTGGCGCCCCGGGCGATCGCACCCCCCGTCCCCCCCTAAAAACGGCCCTGCTGTATACCCGAGTCCAGAGAGGCTCTGGCAAGACACAGACGCAGCCCAGGTAGATTAGCAAGGGGAGCAGGATAGCTTTGCAGAGGCCAACCCCTTCCCTCAGGGTCAAAGACCAACCCTTCCATTGGTCCACTCTTTGGGAGACACCTTTGATTCTGCCTTCCCAGTTTTTTGTGGGGTAATCCCTCTGGCCAAATTCGATGCCTAGGATTTTGGCGTGTTCTTGGGGTTCGGGGAAGGTGTCCGGAAGATCAAACCCGGGATCCCTGCCTCCCAGCCAGAGACTCACACTTGTCCTGGTTGACCTTGGACCTGGAAGCCTCCGAGTAGCTCTCCACTTCTGACATCACCACCATCGCCTCCTCTCGTGAAGAAATAAAAATGGTGACATCGTCCGCGTAGGCCACTACCCTCAGGATAGCCTCTGGCGCCACCCCGCCCATCCTCACCCCCGCCAACAGTCGACAATCGACCCTTCTGTCCAATCCACCCGTTTACCAGAGGGAAAGTCTCAGCCCCAGCGTACAAGGTCTTAAGCCAGTCTACAAACCCCCCAGGCACACCGTACCTCAAAAGAGTGGATCAGAGGTACTAATGGTCGACCCAATCAAAAGCCTTTGCTGGATCGAGGGTCAGCAGGAACTCCTTCCAAAGGCCCACCATGCCTTGCTCCATGGCCTCTCAGACACCCAGAACAGCAATGAAAGTGCTACGGCCAGGAATGCAACAGTTCTAAGCCTCCGAAAGGAGCCGCGGTGCAAACTTCACCAGCCTGTTGAAGAGTATCTTAGCCAAAACCTTCCTGTCCACATTGAGAAGTGCTATGGGATGCCAATTCTCAATGCGTGACGGATCCTTACCCTTTGACAAAATGATCAAAGCTGACCTCCTTAATGATCTCGGCAGAATGCCCGAGGAGAGACACTCATTAAACACCTGAGTCAAGAGGGGGACAAAGGAGTCCCTAAAGGTCCTAAGGAACTCGGATGTTAAGCCGTCCTGACCTGGTGATTTTTTGGGCCTGAGCCCATCGATGGCCAGTCTCACTTCCTCTTCTTTGATCGCTTCTGCCCCCTGGCTCAGGAACAGCTTCAGCCAGGAAAGCCGACATCTTGTCACGATCCAGTTCCCTCCTTCCTAAGAGGTGTGAGCAGTATGAACTGATGACCTCCAAGATCCCTGATCAGGCCCTCCTCAGGGATCCCGTACTCACTATCTTACTATTCACTGACATCTTGCAGCTTCTGTAAGGGTCGGGCGAGTAGTACTTCCCGTAGTCCTTCTCAAAAACCAAAGATGCGTGCCTATAGTACTGACACCTTTTCAGCATGGACTTCACACTGGAGATCTCCTCGCGGCTACCTCCTGTCGAGACAAGATGCTCGAGTCTCCTCCTCAGGCTCTGATACAGGTGATCCCTGTTCAGGCTTCTGAGGTTCGAGAGTTGCTGGAAGAATCTCGCCACCCGATGTTTGAACATCTCCCACCACTCTGACTTAGTGTTACTTAAGCCCAGCAGCGGTACCTGGCTCTGAAGAAAATCCTCAAAGGACTGTCTTACAGCTTCTTCCTCAAGGAGTGACGAATTCAGCTTCCAACAACCCCTTCCTATCCTAGGAGTCTCTGTAACGTTTAGAGAAAACATAATCAAACAGTGATCAGAGAACTCCACCTCCACAACCGACAACGGTGAGGAGACGGCCTCCTCCTTCAAATAAATCCTATCTATCCTAGACCTGCACTGACTACCTCTAAAAAAGGTGAATCCCGTGCTGCCTGTGCTGTGCCGGATGTGGACATCCACCAGGCGTGCCTCACTTACTATCCTGTTTAGCGTGACGCATTCGTAAGCCAGCCGGTCCCCGGAACCTCCTCTATCACAGGGTCTCGTGACACTGTTGAAATCACCTCCAAAGACCACCTGCTGACTCGAAAATAAGAAAGGTTTGATCTTCATGAAGAGGCATTTGCGGTCCCACTTGGATTGGGGACAATAGATGTTAATGAGCCGAAGCTCCTGTCCCCCATTGAAAAAATCTAGGATCAAGCATCTCCCCATTTCTAATTCGATTAATCGTCTGCATTCAACCGCTGCGATCTTAAAAAGGACCGCCACCCCGCTATACGGCTCGGCCGCAAGAGACCAGTAGGAGGGCCCATGCCTCCACTCCCACCTTGCTTTATGCATGGTTGATAGGTCAGTCAACCTGGTCTCCTGCAAAAACAAAATGTCAACATCAAATCGGCCGAGAAAATGAAAGGCCGTGTACCTTGCCGCTTCTGACCTTATGCTGGCAACATTAATGGTTGCCAGTGTCAACGGGGTGGGTGCCGCCATCATGATTGATTGAATTGGATAGCCTTTTTCTTCCCATCCCCAACAGCTTCACCCTCTTCCTCCGACAATAACAAGCTTTTAGTGCGCTTAAGACACACAGACTCATCCATTCTCTCCTTACATACACTCTGGCCCTTGTCTGGTGGTCCTGAGGTAGCCCCCCCCCCCCCGAGGGCTCTTTATTTGTTCCCTGAGAAGAAGACTCAGCGACCTCCTGAGCCCCAACAACCTTGTCCACAACCTCCAGCTCCGAGTTCCCGTCCTCCCCCTCTGGAGGGAAGTCCTGGAGGGCCCGCAACCGGTTGGACAGATCCACCAGAGGGGGGGCGGCTGGACCTTCCAATGGCACCTGGATCAGGGGAAGAGAATCAGAGGTTTGCACTCCAGGGCGGAGGCTTGAGACCCGGACCCACGCTTACCCTTGGTTGCTTTCCTGTTACCCTTTCTCCTTTGTTGTGACCATTCACCCTCTCCCTCATCCAGACTGTCACTGGATGAAGGTTCCTGGGAAGACATGGCATCCGCCTGCTCCTCCCTTTCAAGTCTCTTGACTTCCTCGCTCAATTCGCTGTCTTTAGGATCCTCAGCTGCAAGTGAAGTACCCGGGTCAGGGTTTAGGGTCATTGCTCCCTGCCCCCTGTTCCCACGGCGCTGCTCCTCACTGGTTCCCTGCCTCCTCTGCCTCTACTGGTCTCTTCACTGGCAAGTTTAGTCCCAGCTTTCGCCTGTCCCGCACTCGCCGCTTTCAGGACTGCATTGGCAAAGGAACGCGGACAGCGACTGAACTGATGACCGAGGTAGCAGCGAGATGGCCGAGGTCCCCACACAGTGCGCCTTTCTGGATGGTACACTGTGCACTAAAGTGTGTGGGGCTGCCGCACCTGACAGACCTTAGGCTGCCCCTGGTAGAAAATCAGGATCCTGTCCCTCCCCAAAAATGTTGCGGAAGGTATATGGGTAACAGTGTTTCCTGAAACCTTTAATTTCACCATGAAGGTCCAGGCCCCTGACCAGATACCATGGTCGTCGAGGGTCTTTTCAGGAATGCCAACGATGTCGCCATATCGCCCAATGCAGGTGGAGATGTCCATACAGGAAAGTGACTCGTTACTGGTCAAAACAGTCACCTTTCTGACTGAGTTCTGGCGGGATATTGCGACAGGAACGAAACCTTGCCATTCGGGGTGATCCCGAGCCAGCTCATGGCGAGACCAAAAAAGCTCAAGGCCCTCCGGTCTCACGAAGCTGACAAGTAGGAGGTCCCATAGGGATGGATCAAGGCAAAGATGTCATATGTCGCAAAGCCCATCCCCAGAAGGAGCTCAGCAACCGTAGACCAATCAGGACAGGCTTCCTTGCTTACCCACTGAAGACGGGCCACGTTCCTACGGTTACTCCTCTGCTCCGGTGTCGGCAGAGACCAGACAGTCTCTGACACTCTATCTCGGAAGGGGAAAAGACCGTGTCTTTCTATCCAGCAAGACAGATCAACCTCCCCTCTACATTGATGGAACTCTCCCATTTCTTCAGGGCGTCCAGGAAGCGCTGCTGCAAGTCACCGTCCCCGGGGCCACCAGACAAGGGCGCACTACTACCCCCAACAGTGACAGCTCCTGAATAGCTAGGGGCTGAAGCCCTCACCACCGCTGGGGGCGGCAGTGGGACCACTACCTACTTCCCCTCCACCAACACCAGTGCTGCTCTCCTCATTCACTCCACCACTACTCCCATCATTCACTCCACCAATACTCCCATCATTTGCGGCACCACAACTCCCATCATTCACTCCACCACTACTCCCACCATTTGCGGCATCACAGCTCCTATTGTTCACTCCACTACTACTCCCATCATTCACTCCACCACTACTCCCATCATTTGCGGCATCACAGCTCCTATTGTTCACTCCACCACTACTCCCATCATTCACTCCACCAATACTCCCATCATTTGTGGCACCACAACTCCCATCATTCACTCCACCACTACTCCCACCATTCACTCCACCACTACTCCCATCATTTGCAACACCACAACTTCCATTATTCACTCCACTACCAGTGTTCTCTGCCCCTTCCACAGTCATATCCATTCCTTCCTCCCTTGTGTCTGCAGTCTCTGCACTCACACCTGCTGGGTCGGGGGACGGATGCAGCACCACACCTGTTTTAATTAGTTCAGTGCTGACTTTGTGCTGTGCTTTTGGAGCACTGTGCCCCTTATTGTCCTGGGCAGAATGTTTCTGATCGGCTTGCCCTGTAGCCACAGACTTCGGGGTGCTGGTATCATGTTTAGGGGCCGGGGTATGTTGTCCCCCCGTCACGGCAGAGCGCCCAGTGTTCATTGTGGATGATTTTTCCTGCTTTTGTGTATTTTTTGCACGCGGCTCTGTCCCAGCCATGCGCCTCCTCTCCTCTGTTGAGGCAACAGTGCGCCCCCCTTTCGCCACACCATGCTCCTCGGCCCTGCCCCCCACAGCCCCGGCGTCGGCCGGCTCAGTTGCAGTGAGCAGGGATGGAGTCTGCCCACACCGTTCCCCATATGCAACGGCGTGGACATCACCCCCCGCTCTCCTTGGCCCCGGTGATAACCGGCTTAGCTGCAGGAGGCAGGGAGGAAAATTCCACAGGGTCCCCTATGTCCGGTGCCGTGAGTACCTCCACAGCCTCGCCCTCTGCACTGTTCCCCACACAGACGACAGCATTGCCAGACGTCCTCCTCTTGCCTATGCCCCGGACCTACTGCAGAGCCCATGCCTTTAGGTTTGGTGGGATTTACACAGGAGGTGGTAGGTGTAACATCAGACATTGGTACATATTTGTAACCCACCAACTCCCGTGCAGTCTCCTTCGTCTTCTTCCTCTTTTTCTTTGTCTCCTCCACTGGCTCGTCCTCACCAAAGGAAAACCTGGTCAGGTCCACAGGAGACTCCAGCTGTCGAGTCTCCCTTAGCAGACCGCACTCCTCTTCGTCCTCCGCTGACACTCCAGCTTGGGCCGTCGGAGTCCTCTGCCATGCCGGGAGGCCGCTTCCTTGACTCTGCGACTCAATCTCCCGGCTTGTTCCAGCACGTGGGACTCCAGTCATGACTTCATCCTCCTCCTCCTCCTCGCTTAGGACACCGGCTGGCAGTTCTCCTGAGGTATTTAACCCCTTCATTTCTGAGAACCACCGCTGGTTCTTAAACCTCTCCAGGAA
Source organism: Dendrobates tinctorius (assembly GCF_039654945.1). Classification (NCBI taxonomy): domain Eukaryota; kingdom Metazoa; phylum Chordata; class Amphibia; order Anura; family Dendrobatidae; genus Dendrobates; species Dendrobates tinctorius. Next base: position 12,197,650 of record NW_027361696.1, read on the forward strand.
GGGACCTGCGCTTTTTTCAATCCCCTCCCGGAGGAGCACTAACCGGACCACCTCATCTCTGAGGGCTTTAAACCTCTGGGAGGTCGCGGGTCTTTCTTTGTTAGAGGCACGGGTGTTCAGGATCCGTGCCTCCCGCAGCTGCTCCTTCAGCCCGGTCAGTGCTTTGCCAGCATCCTCTTACTCTCGCAACATGGCAACCACTCGGGAGGAGAAGGACCTCGTGGACTCGCTGGAGGTCATCTCCCCCCAGGATGTTGCTGGGCTCTTCTTCCTGGGGTGCCCCTGTCTCCCTCTCTGGGTGGACGCTGAGCTGACTCGGGGTTGGAGTAATTAGGTATGGTCTTTCTCACCCGTTCTGACCTCCTCACGCCCTCCTGGGCCGGTTGCTGCTGTTGCTCTCTGTCCCTTGCCAGCACTGACCGGGGGAACAGAAGCCTGGGAAGCCATGCCTGGCTCCCGGGAAGCCATGCCTGGCTCCCGGGAAGCCATGCCTCTCCCTGGGGAGAAGAGAGGCAGACTCTGGGCCTCCTCCTGGAAGTCCTGGAGCTCACAAGACAGGTGCTGCTCTCAGCAGGGTGTGACTGATTGTGGTCTCCTGTCCTACAGTCTCCTCCCCCAGTAATGGCTGATAGCAGGGAGTAATAGATTGTGGTCTCCTGTCCTACAGTCTCCTCCCCCAGTAATGGCTGATAACAGGGAGTAATAGATTGTAGTCTCCTGTCCTACAGTCTCCTCCCCCAGCAATGGCTGATAACAGGGAGTAATAGATTGTAGTCTCCTGTCCTACAGTTGCCTCCCCCCAGTAATGGCTGAAAACAGGGAGTAATAGATTGTAGTCTCCTGTCCCTACAGTCTCCTCCCCCAGTAATGGCTGATAACAGGGAGTAATAGATTGTAGTCACCTGTCCTACTGTCACACCCCCAGTAATGGCTGATAACAGGGAGTAATAGATTGTGGTCTCCTGTCCTACAGTCTCCTCCCCCAGTAATGGCTGATAACAGTGAGTAATAGCGGAGGATGATGGGGGTTGGAGTTGTGTGACCGCCTGGTATTTGCAGTCTCCTGTGTATCAGCTGCGGGGGAGATATTACTGAATGCCCTATTGTCAGTCCCTGCTCCTGTGGCCGGGCTGCCCCAAACAGAACAGTCGGCACATTGTCCCGCTGTAGTCACTGGTTATATTATCAGAGACCTGGGAACATCTTGTATAGTGTCCATCCTCCCACAATTCCCTTGTCGATGGGCAGCACCTCCTTGTCCTATGTGATCAGTGGGCGGGGTAAGCAAGTAGGCCCACTCTGTGGGGTCATAGAATGTAACAACCTAAACTGACACATTGTAACAAACTCCAAGAAACGAGTAAATCCTGCACACGATGGAGGCTCCGCTGGACAGAACAATGTTTCCTCTCATTGTCAGCAAGCAGAGAGTCTGACAACGACTAATAGAAGCTGATGCAAGCAGAACAACTCAATGGAAGGATGGATGGACAGAAGGATGGATGGAGGGACTGAGCACATGCTGGGCACACACTGAGCACACACTAATGTGGCGCCCCCAGGAGTATGGTCGCCACAGTGGCATTACCTTCGAGCAGGGAGGGTGATGTCATGCTTGGAAGCAATGAAGGGTCTCTCTAGCAGTTAATCATTTTCATGCAACACAGTTCCCACTCCAGGCCAGCAGAGGGCGCTCTGAACCAGGATTGGGGGAGAAGCGTGCTCTGAGGGCCAGGAGGGGAAATAGTTAGTGTGAGGAGAGCAACGAGTGTAGACGTGTGGAGAGAAGCTGGAGGTTGAGCTGAGGAAAGAGAGCTCCCTCCCAGTGAGAGCGCATGATCTGCAGCCTGGTCTCCACGGTTGTATGGATACTGAAGGTCCTGCAACAGAAACCAGAGGAATAGGAAGCTGTAAATGCTCTATTCCCAACTAAGACTCGGAAGCACAACAGCGACGGGTGAGCCAAGAGAGACAGGTGGCTACAGCTGTCTGCCATACAAGGTAGTTCTAAGAGAAGATAAGAAGGAGGAACTTCAGTATAACCCTGTACTGCATGTACCTCAAGCCAGCGCTAGAGAGGAGACTACACAACCCATCTGATAGAGAGATCCCTGAGTTGCTTCCAGGCTAGCCTGCTCCTGTGCCATCTGTAACCAGGACCCTGGACTGCGTTTGCCAAGTAAAGGTAAAGAAACTGCACCCTGTTGTGTCCTTGCCTCCTTCCTGCAACATCCTCAGCACTGCTACATCTCTGTGCCAAACACTGCATCTTCTTCCTAACCCTTTATCCACACTGCCCTGGGACAACAGCCCTACCTGTGGAGGGCTACAACATCATTGCTGCACCACACCATCTGTCCCAGAGGATCTGTCTGCAGCGTCGGCTTAACACCTCCCTTGCCAAACACCACAGGTGGCGTCACTAATCACTTATAAACTATATTCCTAACTCAACTCCCTTTTACATGGGCGCCCAGGGCCACCGACCGGGTCACCGCTGCTGTGACAATCCCCTCTGAGAGACCGGCCCGGTACCGAGTACCCCACAGCCCTGGGAGGGCGACCCACTAGGCTCACACTGAGTACACACTGATCACACACTGATCACACACTGGGCACACACTGATCACACTGAGAACACACCGGGCTCACACTGGGCTCACACTGAGCACACACTGGGCACATGCTGGGCTCACACTGAGCACATGCTAGGCTCACACTGAGCACACACTAGGCTCACACTGAGCACACACCGGGCTCACACTCGGCACACTTTGATCACACACTGGGCTCACACTGGACACACACTGGGCACACTCTGATCAAACACTGTGCTCACACTGAGAACACACTGGGCTCACAATAGGCACACACTGGACGGACGGAAGGAAGAAAGGATGGATGAACAGAAGGAAGGGCGGATGGATGGACGGAAGGATGGATGGATTTTTCTTGGCTTCACACACAGATTCTCCCTCATGGCTCTGTCCAGTGATCAGCGTGGTACACACTGAGCACACATTGGGCTCACACTGAGCACACACTAGGCACACATGAAGCCCACACTATGCACATGCTGGGCTCAAACTGAGCGCACACTAGGCACACGCTGGGCTTACACTGAGCACACACTATGCACACGCTGGGCTCACACTGAGCACACCCTGGGCTCACACTGAGCACACGCCGGGCTCACACTGAGCACAATCCGAGCTCACACTGAGCACATGCCAGGCTCACACTGAGCACACGCCAGGCTCACACTGAGCACACACTAGGCTCACACTGAGAACACACTAAGCACACACTGGGCTCACACTACACACACACTGAGCACACACTGGGCACATGTGGCGCCCCCAGGAGTATGGTCGCCACAGTGGCATTGCCTTCCTCTCCTAGGGATGTGATGTCATGCCTGGAAGCAAGGAAGGGTCTCTCTGGTAGTTAATCAATGCATGCAACACAGTTTCCTCTCCAGGCCAGCAGGGGGAGCTCTGAACCAATACTGCGGGAAGAGCTTCTCTCTGGGGGCCAGGGAGGAGACAGTTAGTGTGAGGAGGGTAACGAGTGTAGACGTGCGGAGAGAAGCTGGAGGTTGAGCTGAGGATAGAGAGCTCCCTCCCAGTGATAGCGCATGATCAGGAGTCTGGTCTCCACGGCTGTATGGATACTGAAGGTCCTGCAACAGAAACCAGAGGAATAGGAAGCTGTAAATGCTCTATTCCCAACTAAGACTCAGAGGCACAACAGCGAAGGGTGAGCCAAGAGAGATAGAAGGCTACAGCTGTCTGCCATACAAGGTAGATCCAAAAGGGAAGAAGAAGGAGGAACTTCAGTGTAACACTGTACTGCATGTACCTCAAGTAAGCGCTAGAGAGGAGACTACACAATCCATCTGACAGAGAGATTCCTAAGTTGCTTCCAGGCTAATCAGCTCCTGTGCCATCTGTAATCTGGACCCTGGACTGCACTTACAAGTAAAGGTAAAGAAACTACATTGCGCTGTGTCCTTGCCTTCTTCCTGCAACTTCTTCAGCACTGCTACATCTCTGTGCCAGACACTGCACCCTCTTCCCCAACACCTATCTACACTGTCCTGGGACCAACAGCCCTGCTTGTGAAGGGCTACAACATCTTTGCTGCACTACACCATCTGTCCCAGAGGATCTGTCCGCAGCGTCGGCTTAACACCTTCATTGCCGAACACCACAGGTGGCGTCACGAATCACTCATAAACTTTATTTCACCACTCAAACCCCTTTTTTACATGGGCGCCCAGGGTCACGGACTGGGTCACCGCTGCTGTGACATTCCCCTCTGAAGGAGCGGCCCGGTACCGAGTATCCCACAGCCTGGGAGGGCGACCCACACAAACTGAGCACACACTGAACACATGCTGGGCACACACAGCACATGCTGGGCACACACTGGGCAACACACTGGGCTCACACTGAGCACACACACACTGGGCTTACACTGAGTACACACTGATCACACACTGGGCTCACACTGAGCACTCACTGGGCTCACACTGATCACACACTGGGTTCAAACTGATCACACACTGGGTTCACACTGAGCACACACTGGACGGACGGAAGGAAGAAAGGACGGATGGACAGAAGAAAAGATGGACAGATTTTTCTTGGCTTCACACACAGATTCTCTCTCATGGCTCTGTCCAGTGATCAGCGTGGTACACACTGAGCACACACTGGGCTCACACTGAGCACACACTGAGAACAAACTAGGTACACACTGAGAACACTCTGGGTTCACACTGAGCACACGCTGGGCTCACACTGGGCTTACACTGGGCACACACTGGACTCACACTGGGCACACGTTAGGCACACACTGAGCACATGCTGGGCTCACAATGAGCACATGCTGGGCACACACTGGGCTCACACTGAGCACACACTAGGCGCACACTGAGCACATGCTGGACTCACACTGAGCACACACCTGGGCTCACACTGAGCACACACTGGGCTCACACTATGCACACACTGGACACACACTGAACACACGCTGGGCACACACAGCACACGTTGGGCACACACTAGGCACAGGCTGAGCACACACTGGACAACACACTGGGCACACACTGAGCACACACTGGGCACATGCTGTGATCACTGAGCACACGCTCGGCACACACTGGGCTCACTGAGCACACTCGGTTGGCACTCGCTGGGCTCATGCTGGGCCCACATTGGGCTCATATTGGACATACACTGAGCTCACACTGGGCTCACATTGGGCCCACGCTGGGCATACACTGAGCATACTCGGCCGATGCTGGACCCATGCTGGTCACACTCTGGGCACATGCTGGGCATACACTGAGCACACACTTGGCTCACAGTGGGCCCACGTTGGGCACACACTGAGCACACAGGGCACCACCGCGCTCATTACCTGAATGTAAAATGCCTGGGGGCTCTAAGTGCCTGTTGTCGCTGGCACTGTGCCAGCCAGCTCCTAAGAGCACAACTCTCATCCTCCCAGCTTGCTGGTAGAGGATGGCTCAATGTGTGGGGTTCACCTTTCTGGCGTCCCCAGTTAGCAACAGATGTGATCACACTGATCTAATACAAGCGCCAAACATCCAACAAGAGAGCAATGCTGGTGGTGCAGATGGTAGCGGCTCCTGGGGGCCCCGCTCTCCCCTTGTGCTTCTGTGTATAATAATCCGTGCCCACCCCGGCAATCATATTATAATGGCAGATTACAGGTGAGGGAGGGGAGGTCGGTAATAATGTCACAGCGGCCTCACAGTGGGAGGTCACCCACCATCACACAAGGAGCAGCAGCTGTGCCAGCGCGTCTTATGTAAGTTGTACATTGCTGGTATCTACAGCCGGATACAGAGAAGCCCTCAGGGCCACAAGGTGTGCCACATCACCAGGTGGTCATTAATGTGTGGCGCCCCTGAGGCTCAGTCGCCACAGAGGTACTGCACCTTCTCCTAAGTTGGGGGCTCCTGACCACGCTCCAACACTCGCACCCCACACAATAGAGTAGTTCAGCAAAACCACATTGCGGCTTCTTGCTTAGAGAGAGGCAGAGCACCTTTGGTGGTTCCCTGTTTGGAACACTAGACGTGCTGGGAGGTGGGTGGAGTTAGATACATAAAAAAGTGGGACGGTTCCAGGATAGGGGTCCAGTTGAGTTCAGTCTGACAGGAGGTTGAGTAGGAGAGGAAGCCACTCGGGAGGAGTGGGGATCCCTGGAAGAGGGATGGAGGAAGGAGTGCTGCAGCTGCCTCAGTGACCTGAGCCAGCTGGCACGGGAAAGTAAAGGAAAGATGGAGAAGGACATTGAACCGAAGCCTGAGCTTCCATAGAAGGGAAAAGACAAGTACGAACGTAGGAGTAAAAGGGAACATAGAGGACGTGGGTTAGAGGAAGAACCCTGCCTAGAAGTTCTAAGCGCAAGGCCGGGGCCTGGTCCCCGAGGTTGTATGAACACTAATGGTTCTGCAGCAGACACCGGTGGGAGTAGTGGGCTGTAAATGCACTACTCCCATCTAAGACTTGAGGGCACAACAGCAATACGGATAGAGAGCCGGGACTTAGGAGTAGAGAGTCCGTGAAGCAGGCTACAGCTGTCTGCCGTGCAAGTAGAGCTCTTGGGAACATCTGTCAGGAGGAACTCCAGTGTAACACAGTATTAGGAGATCTTCACACTTAAAGGCGCTATAGAGGAAACGTTCAGAAAAGGCACATAAGTTGGCGGAGTGTGGAAGGGAGCTTTCCATCTTGCCTGGAGGTTGACTGAGTCCCTGACCCGGAGGACACGGCACAGAAGCGGGCACTACAGACTGTGAGTAAAGCTTTGGAACTACATGCCCTGGTGTCCTCCATTCCTTCCTGCGTTCGTCCGCCTAGCATTGCTGCATCCCCTGCGCCAGACACTACACCACCTAAGTGTCTCCTCATCTACACTGCCCTGGGACAACAGCCCTGCCTGTGGAGGGCTATACCATCATTGCTGCACCACACCATCTTTCCCGGAGGATCTGTCTGCAGCGTCGGCTTAACACCTCCCTTGCCGAGCACCACAGGTGGCGTCACGAACTATTCCATTAACTACATTACACCATTCACAGCCTCCCCTATTACTTGGGCACCCAGGGCCACGGTCCGGGTCACCGCCACTGTGACACATCCCACCGATACCGGCCCGGTATCGAGTACCCCACAGCCCTGGGAGAGTGACCCAACTTGGCGCTGTGAACAGGATGACGAGACCCGATACCATCGGGTTCTGTGCGTCTAAGACTTGTTGGACTTAAAGCTTTTGAGAATGTGCAGAAGACCCAATTTAATAGACTGTGAAATGAACATTAAAAATGGCCGTTGGCGTGGAGAAGAAGGGCGTGACGAGATGGGAGGTCCTAGGAAAAGACCGTGAACAGTCTTTGGCCTCCCCTGCCTGGATTACTATGTGACAGCAACATGGCCCACCCCCGAGGGGTTCGTATACTGGCTTGGTATGGAGGCGCTGGAAGAAGACGCCGCCCCAAGAAGGAGGGGCAGAAGCCAGTGGGGGGAAAGGGGCCGAGAGAGGAGGGAGAAGAACGCCAGAACGCCATGATGGAAAGGGAAAAGAAGACAGAAGAACGGGGGAGGAGAAGCCACTTGCCCCCAGGCCGCCCCTGCGGAGGCTGCAACCGCTGATACATCCTCTGCAGCGTCCGCCGCCACCTTACAACCGATATTGCCATTGGATGAGTCACATCCGGAGGAGATATATGAGGGCTCTGGAGCAGAACGGAGGGCCCGGCCTCCACCGACAACCCCAACTGAAACAGGCCTTGCTCCTGCCCGGATTCAACTGCGGCCCATCCAATCAACAACCCCGGGAGTTGCGGCTGCCGATGTCTATTACCAGGTGCCGGGACTGGAACATCGCCTGGAGGCACAAGGTACAATCACCACCCCTGACCTGACCCTAGTCTTGGGAACGGAACCCACAGATAGGAATGGCCCAAATAACCTCCGCCGGCAGCCCCAGGCTGTGGTACTGCCACCCGAGGTCCCGATGGACACTGAAGAATCGGATCCCGAGGAACCAGCGACAGCGCCGGCTGAGTCACCAGCAGCAGAAGTGCCATCGGAGGTAGCGGATATGCCGTCCCCGCAGGCAGTAGACATTTCCATGGCCATTTCAATTACCCCGACCAGTCCCTATCTCTCACTGTGGGAGGCAGAGTATATGCGATTAGCAAGCAACCAGCAGCAGGATGAAGACACCAAAGTATTACATCTGGTAGCAGTACACAATCAGCAGCTTCCAGAACCCCAGGAGGGGACTAGCACTAGTAACCTACACTAATTCTCGTGACCCAGGAGGGTTTGTTTGCACCGTTGTGTCTTTTGTTCTATTTTTGACCATCATGGTCCAGTTTTGTTTTTTCCCAGTGTTGCCCTGTTTTGGTTGGCAGCCTCTACATTTGAACTGAGCGATCATGAACTTGGAGTGATCCAAAAACTTTTGTTTGTAAATAGTTGCACCTCTTTAAGTGCCCTCTCTTGGTTTTACATATAGACACTTTGCGAAGATTACGTCTACCTCATTTGGAGCATGACTCCAATCAAAGGATACTGCAAGAGATCCCGTCTGGGAGCGGTGTCCAGCACTTACAAGAATTATTGAAAAGTTTTATTGTGAAGTATTTGATGATGATTTGTTTTATAAGAGTATTGGTAACAAGGAAATGGCTTTTATATAGAATTAGGAATGTTTTGATACAGAGATGAGAGATTTGAATAAAGAATTGGAAATGTAGATGATGAACCAGGCATCACGGTTGTTACTTGAAAGAAAGTAGAAAATGTGCACTGGAGAGAGAAAAGAAAAGTGTACTAGAGATGGAAAGATGAAGAATGCTGAAGTGATAGAGAGTAACAGATAATAGCACTTTGAATTAAGTATTATATGGAAAAATTGAACTTTTGACTTAGAATTTTAGATAGTTAATTAATAACTGTTTGCAACGTTCAAGAATGAGTGCCTCTCACATTGGGAAGTTTAGTATAAGAAATGTTTATTCAGCATTATAAAAATTTTGTATGTTCCTGTACTGTCAACTTTGTTTGCCTTGCAGCCCGCGGACGTGCTGTGTTTGACGGGGGGGTATGTGGCGCCCCTGAGGCTCAGTCGCCACAGAGGTACTGCACCTTCTCCTAAGGTGTGGTGCCCCACCATCCAGGTAAGTTGGGGGCTCCTGACCATGCTCCAACACTCGCACCCCACACAATAGAGTAGTTCAGCAAAACCACATTGCGGCTCCTTGCTTAGAGAGAGGCAGAGCACCTTTGGTGGTTCCCTGCTTGGAACACTAGACATGCTGGGAAGTGGGTGGAGTTAGATACATAAAAGAGTGGGACAGTTCCAGGATAGGGGTTCAGTTGAGTTCAGTCTGACAGGAGGTTGAGTAGGAGAGGAAGCCACTTGGGAGGAGTGGGAACCCTGGAAGAGGGATGGAGGAAGGAGTTCTGTAGCTGCCTCAGTGACCTTAGCCAGCTGGCACAGGAAAGGAAAGAAAAGATGGAGAAGGACATTGAACCGAAGCATGAGCTTCCATAGAAGGGAAAAGACAAGTGCGGAACGTAGGAGTAAAAGGGAACATAGAGGATGTGGGTTAGAGGAAGAACCCTGCCTAGAAGTTCTAAGCGCAAGACCGGGGCCCGGTCCCCGAGGTTGTATGAACACTAATAGTTCTGCAGCAGACACCGGTGGAGTAGTGGGCTGTAAATACACTACTCCCATCTAAGACTTGAGGGCACAACAGCAATACGGATAGAGAGCCGGGACTTAGGAGTAGAGAGTCCCCAAAGCAGGCTACAGCTGTCTGCCGTGCAAGTAGAGTTCTTGGGAACATATGTCAGGAGGAACTCCAGTGTAACACAGTACTAGGAGATCTTCACACTTAAAGGCGCTATAGAGGAAACGTTCAGAAAAGGCACATAAGTTGGCGGAGTGTGGAAGGGAGCTTTCCATCTTGCCTGGAGGTTGACTGAGTCCCTGACCCGGAGGACACGGCACAGAAGCGGGCACTACAGACTGTGAGTAAAGCTTTGGAACTACATGCCCTGGTGTCCTCCATTTCTTCCTGCGTCCGTCCGCCTAGCACTCCTGCATCACCTGCGCCAGACACTACACCACCTAAGTGTCTCCTCATCTACACTGCCCTGGGACAACAGCCCTGCTTGTGGAGTGCTATACCATCATTGTTGCACCACACCATCTGTCCCGGAGGATCTGTCTGCAGCGTCGGCTTAACACCTCCCTTGCCGAGCACCACAGGTGGCGTCACGAACTATTCCATTAACTACATTACCATTCACATCCTCCCCTATTACTTGGGCACCCAGGGCCACGGTCCGGGTCACCGCCACTGTGACACATCCCACCGATACCGAGTACCGAGTACCCCACAGCCCTGGGAGGGTGACCCAGGTGCCCCAGGGGCCAATTTACCGCTGGGGGCCATGCTCAGTAACCTCCCAAAGTTTACAGGGAGCAACTCGCTGCTATGGGACTGGACTGAGAGGGTCAAGGGAATTCTGAGGATGCACCCTATAACACCCTCTATGCAGGCAGAGATTGCTGTGATGGCTTTGGACAGGGAAGCCAGATGTTCTGTTGTGTTTCTGCCCCAACATGAGCAGAACACTTTTACTAAGGTGTTATAAATTTTGCAGGAGATGCATAGGGACCACACGGATGTCGTAGAATTGCGCATGCGCTTGTTTAGCCACATTCAGGGCAAAGGGGAGTCCGTGACCCAATATATGAATGCCTTGCAGGAAATTCACGTGGCCATAACCAAGCGGGACGATGTGGGCGTGGAGCCCCCAGACGTGATTCTGAGAGACCAACTCGTAGTCGGTCTCAGAAGTCCGCTGCTTATACAGGCTCTGCGGGAGTGCTTGTAAGTTAATTCACGCATGTCTTTCCTAGAGATTGGAGCGGACGCGCGCGTACATGAGCAGGAGCGAGGGACGGCAGCCTCGACAGGGAGGGTTCGGAGAGGGGAGGTGTCTGCTTCGCCCGTAGCTGAACCAGGATGGGTCAGAGATATCCAGAAGGAGATACAAGATTTGCGGGAAGAGTGGTCCGACCTCAGAAAACTAGCAGGGGTGGTCTGGATGCAAATTACCGTGTGTAGCAAAGATGTGGGCCAAAAAGGAGTTGTGTTGACCGCCGGAGAAGATAGCAATGGCCCTCCAGTGACTCTGGGGATGAATGTGTTGAAAGAACTCGGGACCCTCTTAATCAGTGAGTCCCCAGACGCTTTTCTGCACCGGTGGAACCCACAAACCCCCCCAGAGGAAAGTGTTTCAACAGTTGATATGGGTCGCCCAGGCTCAGGAAACGTCGAATGAAGGGAAAGTTCTAGGAAAAGTGCTAGTCCCTGCAGCTACTAAACTCGTCCTCCCGCCTGGATGGACTGTGCTCACATTGCCCGTATGAGCTTGTACGCCCCTCGAAGGAGTGGAAGTCCAGACAGAGCCGACCTCAATGGATCAGATGCTCGCGGGACTCCTCATTGCTTGGACCTTAGCTGTTGTCTACAATGGTAACATTGTAGTGCAGTGCGTCAACCTGTGAGAGGATAATGTTACTCTCCCACTCAAGAGTGAAGTGGCGCAGGTGCTGGGAATGCCGGAAGAATTAATGCAACAGGAGGCCGACCAGTTGTCAGTAAAACGAGGAGATCCAAGTATTGTAGCGGTTACCATGACCCCAGAACAGTCGTTTGGAAGCATAAAAGAGGGGCGTCGAATCCTGGAGCAGATGCAGGCTGAACTGACGGAGCTCTCCCCCCCAACAGGTGCAACAGGTGTAAGCTGTGCTGGAGCATTACTAGGACGTCTTCGCCCGTCATGACGATGACTTTGGGTGTACCACAGCCTTAACCCACGAGATACCTAAAGGAAGTGCCGCGCCAATCTGTGAGAGATATCGGCAGATCCCACCTCAAATGTACCAAGAAGTAAAGGAGGTGTTGACCCAAATTCTACGAAGTGGAGTTATCCGGGAGAGCCAGAGCCAGTGGGCAGCCCCATCATCCTATTTCGAACAAAGGATGGAATCCTGCGTTTTTGGGTCGATTAAAAGCGGCTGAATGCATGTACGGTGCAGGATTCGTATCCCCTACCAAGAATTGAGGAGTCGTTGTCTGCCTTGGGAAAAGCTAAATACTTCTCATTCCTAGATCTGGCCAGTGGATATTGGGAGGTGGCCATGGCAGAGCATGAGTGTCACGTCGCCGTCAGACTCGGGGCCGGCTGTTCCGCCCTCAGCCACTAGGAGGCGACGGACTGTCACGCCGCCCTCAGGCTCGGGGCCTGCTGTCCAGGCCTCGGCCACCAGGAGACGCCGGACTGACATGTCGTCGTCGATCTCGGGGCCTGCTGTTCTGCCCTCAACCACTAGGAGGCGCCGTGGCTCGCGCCCGAGTGAGGGCGGCAACAATGAAAGGGCTTCTGCGCAGGCGTCTACTGGACGCAGACTCCGCTCCACTGTCAGTCATGAAGGGGCTGGTGCATCATCATCAGGTCTGGTCCTGGGGGCGGTCCTGATGACATCACCAGCCCGGGAGCCTGTGAGGGATGACCTGATCCCTCAAATACCTTGGGACTGGGCTTGCAAGCCGCTGAATATAGTCTTGGTTCCCCTACGTGTTACTTGTGATTGCCTATTGTTAACTCCGACCTCAGCCTGAACTTCTGACTACTCTGTTGCCTGCCGTTTTTGTACCTTGCATTTCTCCTGATTACTGACGCTGACCTTGGCCTGGATTCCTGACCCCCTCTACTGCCTGATGATTTTGTACCTCTGCTACTCTCCCGGTTTTTGACCTCTGCCTGGACTCTCGACTCTGCCTCTGCCTGCCGTTTCTGTACCTCCACTGCTCGCCTGGTTTCCGACTCCATTTTTGGCTCCCTTCCTGCTTTTCTATTGCGACCGTTCTGCTCTGGCACTCTGCTCCTGTTCAGACAGCGCTTCCTGGGCGTGCTAAAGGGTGTCGGTGCTACTCGGGGCGCTGTCTGTCTGCAGCCCAGACTTGCAGACGGACGCGACATTATATCCGGCCCAAATAAAACTGTCTCTTGTGTGTGTATATATATATCACACCTATATGAAGACAGTTTCTCTGAATTTTTTTTTCTTTCCTCTCTTGCCTGAGCTGATTGTTGGCCTAAAACACCTGTTACAAAGCCTCAGTATACAGCCTGGAGGATCAGTCTCACCTTCCTGCTCGAGCATGCTGCAGTTAGGAGACTCCAGGGACAAAGCTGAACGTCAGAGATCCGTACCCCGGGAACATCAGCCTCTGAGCAGCTCTGGCTATGGTTGCGCAGAGGCTCAGGTATTGCCCGCAGATGCGGCCAAAGTTTTACTACCTATTTCGTTGTATTTTGGTCAGGATTCTCTGTGTTTAAAAGCCTATGTCGATAGCGGATCTGAAGGGAATTTTATGGACTCTTTTGCTGCTAAAAACTTGGTGTCCCACTACTGAAACTTAATATTCCAATTAAAACCACGGCTATTAATGGCACATCCATTATTCAGGAGGGGGTTAAATTTGTTGCTGCTAAGATAACTATGTCAGTAGGAGCACTACATACTGAGCTTATTTCCTTTTTTGTGTTGGACAATCTATCCTCTGCAGTCATTTTGGGGATGCCGTGGCTACGTCAACATAACCCTGTCATTGACTGGCACCTGGGTGATGTGGTGCGCTGGAGTTCGCAATGCCAGGATAATTGCATGTCTGTAGCAGTAAATCAAACCAAGCTAAAAAAACACCCCTTCATACCGTTTGCTCTCAGGGATTATGGAGATGTCTTTTCCGTTATAGAGTCTGAGAAACTACCACCCCACAGAGAGTATGATTGTCCTATAAACCTAATTCCAGATGTCCGTCTTCCAAAAGGGAGAATATTTAATCTCTCTGGTCCAGAGCATCAGGCCATGAATGAGTACATAGCGGATAGCTTAAGAAAGGGGTTCATTAGACCATCTATTTCACCAGTTGGAGCTGGGTTCTTCTTTGTAGAGAAGAAAGATGGTGGTCTCAGACCCTGGATTGACTACCGGGAATTAAACGCAATCACTATAAAGAACCAGTACCCGCTTCCACTCATCCCTGATCTTTTTAATCAGCTAATTGGAACCCGTTGGTTTGTAGGGAAGGTGACCTGACGTACGGACGGACGTGTCAGAATGGAGAAAGATAGGTATGCACAGTGTAGGTAGGTGTCAGTTATTATAGAGGGGAAACAGCTAGGAAAGTGTAGTGGACGTGCAGTACCTTGGGTGGACATTAGATGGCAGGGAGGAGTGTGAGCAAAGGACTTTACAGCAGCTTAGGGCTTTAGAAACCGTTGGTCATGGGGGGCGTGGTGACAGTTGGAGTGACAGTTTCAAGGAACCGGGTGAGCTATAAATTCTGAGGGAGGGTTCCAGAAGATTCCAGTCCCCAGGGGGAGCTCAGGTGACAGGAGGACTACGCCAGTCTGTGTGCCCTGAGGAGAATCCGACCAAGGGGACTGAGGAGAGGAAACGTCAGGGGGGTGGTCCTGACAGGAAAGGACCGCAGCAGAGACGAGGCTCTGGGTGAAGGACACCGTATGTAACACGACGACTGAGCAGTAGAAGCGCTGTTGGTTTACGGGCCTAAGGCGGCCACAGTGACGGACCTGTCAGGAGCGTCGACAGTAAAGGAGGGGACGGTGTGTGCAGACACGTCCCTAGTGTACGGTGTGAGAAGCGGCTCTGGAAACGGAGGGCCGTGAGGTGTGCCGTCAGTCGGACGGCCAGCGTGAATAAACTTGGACCTGTTGCACCCAGAATCTGCCTCCATCGTGTCTCTGTTATCATCTCTGCGCGGTAAGAAGTGGGACCACCCCCTATCACCCCCCCCAGCTCAGCCCACCACCGACACTACATTTGGCGTAGTCGGCAGGATGGCCGCCGCTAATACCTCATCTTCTGCGGCAGACCTGCCTCAAAGAATGGAAAAGGACTCGGACTACTCAGTTTGGATTACAATTACCGGTGGATTACGATTGGCTTACCAGTGGATTACAAATGAGGAGCGCAGTGATGAATCTGTGTGGCCAGTAGAGGATCCGGGGCGGTACCAGGGACAGTGCAGTATGGCGGTGCTCCTTCAACGCAGAGACGAGGTCCGGGTGTTCGCAGTTGTTCAGAATGGACTGGGACCCCCTCCAACGTACCCCCGTGGACAGCAGTATGTGCCCGGAGGCCGACGTTTCCATATATTGGACCCTGACAGGTGGGTGGAGAGGCCTGCCAACGCCCCACCCCACAGAGGGAGTGACACCGAAGAAAAGCTTGGGAGCGGCTGTTTGGCGCCATTCGATTGCTGCCCACCGGACGGTATGAGACGCTGCGGGTGTCGGGGCATTGGCCGCTTAGAATGGCAGTGGCGGCAGGAGAACGAGCTGAGACAGAAGACGTCATCTTCGGGTCCATGGGCAAGAAGAGGAGTCTGTGCGGAGCCCGTGCAGAGCCAGAAGGAGCGGCCGCCATTGATACCGGCGGAGAGTCTCCCCGCGGAGCCCCTGAGTCTGGAAGCTAGGCCCGCTGAGCAGCGAGTTGGAGAGCGGAGGCTGCGGGATGAGCCGTGCGGTGGTGTGACGGAGGCCGCGGCGCCGGGGATGGTGAGAGTTCCCCCGGCCCTGCCGGCGGCTTCACAAGCGGCCCCTATCATTTTGCCACAACACGCAGCCTCCAGTGTACCGGAAGGCCCGGCTGCGGAGGGCCCTATGCTATACGTGGAATTGAGCAAGGCCCTAGCTCCCGTTCCCGAGCCTTCCCGCCCGGAGTCACCAGGGCGGAGCTTATTTACAGAAGGCGCGGTTGCGCTCCCTTGGTCGGTGTCAGCCTCATCACCCGAACCGGCCGTTACTCCGGCTTTGCTGGAAGTTGTGGATGCGGCCTACCCTGCGGCCGCGGTAATGCCAGTATTGGAACCGGCTAGGGTCTGTTTAACGGGCCCTGTGGACCAGCCCTCCGGAATCACGGCTGCTCCCATCCGCTACCCGGCCCCAGCGGCTGCTGGGCCACAGATATCATCGACCGCCTCTGCCCCGCGCCCTTTCTCGGCAAGGTCCCGCCCACCGGACTCTGGGACTGGCGCGGTACCCTCCGTTTGGGTTGCGGAGGTGGTAAAACAAAAGAAGGTTCGAGAGCAGGAGGTATGGAGCCTACTTCATTCAAAAGGGGAGGCTGGCATGGCGGTGGAAAGATCCCGGGGGCGGCTGGTGTACACCAATGTGGCCCGGGGGTATGGCTTCATACGTGATCAGACTGGTCAGAAGGTATAAGTGAACGTAGCCTCCATACGCCACGGCCGTGCCCTGGAAATAGGGGACTTTGTCTCTTATTATAAAGAATACTGCCCCCGCGGGTATTATGCGGTGGCGGTACTGGCGGTACCTGAAGAACACGAACCCCCGTAAAGAGGACTGTATTGGACACTCCCTTCACCCCAGGAGTTCCACGGCTGTGGGCCCCTTGCTACCGGCCATCAGGAGATGGCCTGGACTGTCAGAGTCTGAAAGAACAGTTCTAGTTTTAAAAAAAAAAAAAAAATGTTTTATGTGATTAAGCTGTTTTTTTTAGAATGTTCCTCTTACAGGATGTTATTTTACTGATTTGGAAACTTGACAGAACGGGGATACGAAGACAAGAGGGAGTGTTCATGTCCAAGGAAGGGGGAGGGAAAAGGAGTACTGGCGATGTTTATTGTTGAACGTTGAGTTTTAAAGCAAAAGAAAATGAAAAAAAAATTAATTATAAAAATGGGTACTTGTGATATTGTAAAGTTGTTTTGGTGTACAATATGCACAAGTAAAATGCAACAGGTCCGGGTAAGGGAAGGTCTGCGGGACCAAAGGAAAGTGTGAGATCCGGTAGGGATCTAAGAGTTGAGGTCTGGGAGACCGGGACGCCGACCATGACATGTAATTGAAAGAAGGAAAATGAGTTGGAAGACGTGAGAGAGACAGCCGTCCTAGGTCAGGTCCCCAACACCACGGACACCCCGGAAGAAGGAAAGGCGGGCGCCGGCAATGATCTGGTAGGTGTGTGGCCTCAATCATGGCGTACCGAATAGTGAAAGGTGACAGAAGGGGAGAGTAGGGGAAAGATACACGCCGTAGAGAGAATACGGGTGTACCTTGCCCAATGTGAAAGACGTTGTCATGTGGCGTGCGCGCTGGTGAGTAGCAGTAGGCTGCTCAGAGCATAGTGCTCCCAGTAAGGTTCGGCCCCCGCAGATAGTGGGTTTGGCTCAACAGCTGGTCCGACAACAGAATGTAGGTGTAGCTTCAGAACGACAAAGGCAGGGAAGACGATTGTCGAGGACGACAATGGACAAAGGAAGGGAGAGTGTAGGGAAGGTGACCTGACGGACGGACGGACGTGTCAGAATGGAGAAAGATAGGTATGCACAGTGTAGGTAGGTGTCAGTTATTATAGAGGGGAAACAGCTAGGAAAGTGTAGTGGACGTGCAGTACCTTGGGTGGACATTAGATGGCAGGGAGGAGTGTGAGCAAAGGACTTTACAGCAGCTTAGGGCTTTAGAAACCGTTGGTCATGGGGGGCATGGTGACAGTTGGAGTGACAGTTTCAAGGAACCGGGTGAGCTATAAATTCTGAGGGAGGGTTCCAGAAGATTCCAGTCCCCAGGGGGAGCTCAGGTGACAGGAGGACTACGCCAGTCTGTGTGCCCTGAGGAGAATCCGACCAAGGGGACTGAGGAGAGGAAACGTCAGGGGGGTGGTCCTGACAGGAAAGGACCGCAGCAGAGACGAGGCTCTGGGTGAAGGACACCGTATGTAACACGACGACTGAGCAGTAGAAGCGCTGTTGGTTTACGGGCCTAAGGCGGCCACAGTGACGGACCTGTCAGGAGCGTCGACAGTAAAGGAGGGGACGGTGTGTGCAGACACGTCCCTAGTGTACGGTGTGAGAAGCGGCTCTGGAAATGGAGGGCCGCGAGGTGTGCCGTCAGTCGGACTGCCAGCGTGAATAAACTTGGACCTGTTGCACCCAGAATCTGCCTCCATCGTGTCTCTGTTATCATCTCTGCGCGGTAAGAAGTGGGACCACCCCCTATCACCCCCCCCAGCTCGGCCCACCACCAACACTACAGGTTTACTAAACTTGACCTCCGGGGGGCATACAATCTAATCCGCATAAGAGACGGCGATGAGTGGAAGACAGCGTTTAATACACCTCTTGGTCACTTTGAGTACCTAGTAATGCCTTTCAGACTCAGTAATGCTCCTGCAGTGTTTCAGCACTTTGTTAACGATATTTTCAGGGACATCTGTGGTGTGTATGTCGTTGTATACTTGGATGACATTTTGATTTACTCCACTGACCCTGTGACACATGCTCAACACGTCCGTTCAGTACTGCAGAGACTGCGGGAGAACTCCTTGTTTGCTAAGTTGGAGAAATGTGTCTTTTTCGCTGAGGAGGTACAATTTTTGGGGTACATGGTCTCAGGCAGGGGGTTCCGCATGGATCCTGTCAAGATCCAACCTATTAAGGCGTGGGTGCAACCCAAATCGCTGAAAGCACTGCAGCGATTTTTGGGATTTGCCAATTACTACCGTAAGTTTATCAGGAGTTTTTCTGAGATTGCCAAGCCACTCACGGATCTAACCCGGAAGGGGGCGGACGTGGCCAACTGGAATCCCGAGGCCATTCAAGCATTTTCTACGTTAAAAGAATGCTTTGTGGCCAACCTGGTTTTAGTACAATCTGACTTAGACCGCCCATTTATTGTGGAGGTGGATGCCTCCGAAGTCGGAGTGGGAGCAGTGCTATCGCAAGGCACTGCAGCCCTCACTCAGCTGCGCCCATGTGCTTTTTTTTCCCGAAAGTTCTCTGCCACAGAGAAGAACTATGATATTGGGAATCGGGAATTACTAGCAATCAAATGGGCCTTCGAGGAATGGCGTCACTTTCTCGAAGGCGCCAAACACAAGGTCACCGTCATTACAGACCACAAAAACCTGACCTACTTGGAGTCAGCTAAAAGACTGAATTCCAGGCAGGCCAGGTGGGCGTTGTTCTTTTCAAGGTTCGATTTTTTTTTTTTTTAATCACCTTTCGCCCTGGTACGAAAAATGTGAGGGCCGATGCCCTCTCTCGCAGTTTTTGCCCCACACAAGCCGTAGACTGTGAACCCGTTCCGATATTAGCCAATGGGATCGTCGTGTCGGCAGTTTCCTTGGACCTTCTGGAGGAGATCCGTAGGTCTCCGGAACGAGCTCCTGACACTACACCCCCCCAAAAAATTGTTTGTTCCGAATTCCTTTCGCCTTCAAGTTCTTAAAGAGTCACATGACTCTGTTCTGGCAGGCCATCCTGGGCTCAATAATACCACCAGGTTGGTAACTAAGAACTTTTGGTGGCCGACGGTGGTCAAGGACTGTAAGAACTATGTTTCAGCATGTGAAGTCTGTGCCCGCGCCAAATCCCCCCATAATCGCCCTGCTGGCTGGCTTCAGTCCTTGCCCACCCCAGAGAGTCCATGGACCCACATCTCCATGGACTTCATCACAGACCTGCCGACCTCAGATGGGAAAACATGTATCTGGGTGGTGGTAGACAGGTTCAGCAAACACTGCCATTTTATTCCCCTGTCTGGCTTACCTAACTCCGAAACCTTGAGCAAATTGTTCCTTGTGCACATTGTACGTCTTCATGGTGTTCCGTCAAATATTGTGTCCGACAAAGGTACCCAGTTCGTCTCAAAATTCTGGAGGGCGTTCTGTAAACGCATCGGTGTTGAGTTATCCTTCTCCTCGGCCTACCACCCCGAAACCAATGGGCAAACCGAACGTGCTAATCAAGCTCTGGAGCAATACCTCTGTTGTTACGTGTCAGGACACCAGTCCGATTGGGTAGAACATCTGCCATTGGCTGAGTTTGCCTTAAATAATCGCTAACAGGACTCCATTAACACTACCCCTTTTTTTTGTAACCTTGGATTGCATCCGTGCTTTGGGTCGTTCTCGGCTAGGATGTCGGAGCTCCCTGGGGTAGAGAAAAACATACATCGCTTGAAAACAATATGGTCTGAAGTAAATACGAATTTGAAAGGGGCTCAGGTTAGACAGGCTTCAGCTGCAAACAAACGATGGTCCAAGGGGCCACACTTGGGGGTTGGGGGCAAGGTTTGGCTTTCTACTAAAAACATCAAACTGAAAGTACCGTCTGCCAAACTGGGTCCCAGATTTATCGGCCCATATGAAATTATAGAAGTGGTTAACCCGGTAGCCTTCCGTTTGAAACTTCCGCAGTTATTTAAATTACCTAACGTGTTCCACAAGTCTCTCCTCAAACTGTGTCGCTCCCCAATTCACCCTGTCCAGTCCCCTCCTCCTCCTGTTTCGGTCGGAGGGTCCTTGGAGTATGAAGTCCAGGGTATCCTTGACTCCCGCCTTGTGAGAGACTCCATACAGTATCTTGTACACTGGAAGGGCTATTGCCCGGAGGAGAGGTCCTGGGTCCCCGCAAGGAACATCCATGCCAAGGCATTAATTAGGAGATTTCATCTCCTTCACCCTGACAAACCGGGTTTTGAGGGTCCGGAGGCCCCTCCTGGAAAGGGGGGTACTGTCACGTCGCCGTCAGGCTCGGGGCCGGCTGTTCCGCCCTCAGCCACTAGGAGGCGACGGACTGTCACGTCGCCCTCGGGCTCGGGGCCTGCTGTCCAGGCCTCGGCCACCAGGAGACGCCGGACTGACATGTCGTCGTCGATCTCGGGGACTGCTGTTCCGCCCTCAACCACTAGTAGGCGCCGTGGCTCGCGCCCGAGTGAGGGCGGCAACAATGAAAGGGCTTCTGCGCAGGTGTCTACTGGACGCAGACTCCGCTCCTCTGTCAGTCATGAAGGGGCTGGTGCATCATCATCAGGTCTGGTCCTGGGGGCAGTCCTGATGACATCACCAGCCCGGGAGCCTGTGAGGAACGACCTGATCCCTCAAATACCTTGGGACTGGGCTTGCAAGCCGCCGGATATATTCTTGGTTCCCCTACGTGTTACTTGTGATTGCCTATCATTAACTCCGACCTCAGCCTGAACTTCTGACTACTCTGTTGCCTGCCGTTTTTGTACCTTGCATTTCTCCCGATTACTGACGCTGACCTTGGCCTGGATTCCTGACCCCCTCTACTGCCTGACGATTTTGTACCTCCGCTACTCTCCCGGTTTTTGACCTCTGCCTGCCGTTTCTGTACCTCCACTGCTCGCCTGGTTTCCGACTCCATTTTTGGCTCCCTTCCTGCTTTTCTATTGCGACCGTTCTGCTCTGGCACTCTGCTCCTGTTCAGACAGCGCTTCCTGGGCTCTGCAGTAAATCCAGATCCCTGTATAGGGGTAAAGGGTGTCTGTGCTACTCGGGGCGCTGTCTGTCTGCAGCCCAGACTTGCAGACAGACGCGACAATGAGCAGCCGAAGACGTTTGTACTGCCCATGGAATTATTTGAATTCAATCGAATGCCTTTCGGCCTGACTAATGCTCCTGGCACATTTCAGCGATTAATGGAAAGATGCTTGGGAGATCTGGAGCAGCTCTCATCTACCTGGACAACATCATTGTCTATGCAACCACCTTCGAAGAGCATTTCCGACAGTTAGAGCAAGTGTTGAGTCGTTTACAGAAGCATGGCCTAAAAGTGAAGCCTCAAAAGTGCCACCTTTTTCGCAAACAAATTGAATACTTGGGATATGCTGTATCCGCTGATCGAGTGAAACCAGCACAAAAGAAAATAGTAGCAGTGCAGGACTGGCCCGCCACGAAGACCGTGAATGATGTTCGGGCCTTCCTGGGACTCACTGGGTACTACCGAAGGTTTGTGAAGAACTTCATGTGAATTGCTAATCCGCTGCTGGAGTTATTAAAGGGAATCTGTCACCCTTTTTTTCGCCTATCAGCTGCCAGCACAGACATCAGGGGCGTATCTACAGCATTCTGTAATGCTGTAGATAAGCCACTGATGTAACTTGAAAGATAAGAAAAAGGAGATAAATTATACTCACCGGGGGGGGGGGGGGGGCAGGCAATGGGTGTTGCGGTAGATAAGCCCCTGATGTCGGTGCCGGCAGCTGATAGGCGAAAAATAGGCCAGAGACACATGGAAGGAATTTGGAATCCTTAACCAAGGAGACAGCTTCAATTTATAGGAAACCTCGTTGATCCGCTTCTACACTTCAAAAGGCCCAATAAACCGAGGACCCAACTTATAAGAAGGAACCTTCAGCCGGACATACCTGGACGAGAGCCATACCTTGTCACCAGGGCGGAAGCACGGAGGGTCCATGCGCCTTTTGTCTGCATGTCTCTTCATACGGGTGGAGGATGTTTCTAAAGCGACTTTGGTGTCCTCCCACAACTTTACGAAATCCTTGGAGAGGACATCTGCTGCAGGGACATCAGAATGAACCGTCACTGGGAGGGAAACCTTGGTTTGCCGACCGAACACAATGTGGAACAGATGTTCTCCCGAGGCTTTACCAATGTGACTGTTGTATGAGAACTCCGCCGAGGGAAGCAATTTCACCCAATCATTATGGTGGGCATTGATGAAGTGTCGCAGATAATTGCCCAGGACCTGGTTGACACGTTCCACTTGCATTTGTCGTTTTTCCTGATAAAGAAGTCTTAGAACTTTGAAATGCGTTGAATAAAACCACATTCTATATGATATACGTCCAGAGCTTCAGTTATTCAGCAGTGCAGAGTAAATCCACGCTTGCCCAAAAATTTTTTCCCTTCGGTTGGTCATCAGTGGACCTGTGGATCTCCTGCAGCGAATATTTCTATAAGGCTGGAGTAACACTACCGTAGAATACATACGAGTGCTATGCGAAGAAAATAAATAAATAAATCGCATAGCACTCGGACCAATGTTAATTTATGGGGCAGCTCCCATCATCCGTTTTTTTTTCTCGCCTGTTTTATAGGTGAGGATGAAATCGCAGCATGCTACGATTTGCACCGTATTACGCCTGAGACTCACCAATGCAAGTCTATGGGTGTGAGAGAAAAAAACGGATTACACATGGACCATGCATGTGACTTGCGAGAAATACCCACTGGTGTCCTTTAGAAAAGGCGGCAATTCAGTGCGCTATACTGTAAAATCACGCTGACAGGTTAAAATAGAATACAAGTATACACATAGTATAGGTATATAAATACACTGTATATACACATAGTCAAAATTGTTGGTCCCCCTCGTTTAATGTCAGAAAAACCCACAGAAACAAAACCCACAGAAAAAAACGGATTACACACGGACCATGCATGTGACTTACGAGAAATACCCACCGGTGTCCTTTAGAAAAGGCGGCAATTCAGTGCGCTATACTGTAAAATCACACTGACTGGTTAAAATAGAATACAAGTATACACATAGTATAGGTATATAAATATACTGTATATACACGTGGTCAAAATTGTTGGTCCCCCTCGTTTAATGTCAGAAAAACCCACAATGGTCACAGAAATAACTTCAATCTAACAAAAGTAATAATAAATCAAAAATCATGAATGATGAAAAAATGAAAGTCAGACGTTGCTTTTCAACCTTGCTTCCACAGAACTACCGTATTAAAAAAAAAAAAAAAAAACTCTCATGAAATAGGCCTGGACAGAAATGATGGTCCCCTTAATTTAAAAATTTGTTGCACAACCTTTTGAGGCAATCACTGCAATCAAACAATTCCTGTAACTGTCAATGAGACTTCTGTACCTCTCGACAGATATTTTGGCCCACTCCTCAAGAGTTTTATTTATTTTTTTTAATTCTGTGGAAGCATGGTTGAAAAGCAATGTCTAAATTTCATTTGTTCATTTTTATTGATTTTTGATTTATTGTTAATTTTGTCAGATTCAAGTTACTTTTGTGACCATTGTGGATTTTTCTGTCATTAAACGAGGGGTACAACAATTTTGTCCACATGTACAGTATGTATATATACACAGACTGGACATCTCAACATCACTTGTCCGGAGAAGCAGAAGAGCCCCCCAGCTAAGGCTTCAGAGCCTAATGCAGCAGTTCTATTTATGGGTGCAGCAGTTGGGAGGTCTTGTGAACATTTGCAGAAAATCAGCGTGGGGCACGCTGTTGTTATAGGCCTCAAGTACACTGGGTCCGAACGAACCCTCATCTGACCCGAACTGAAGAGATTATTCTGGAGAAAACCCTTAGTGTCACCGGGAATGGGGGCGTCCACTATCGCTTGCTGATGGACTGCGTTTTTATTGATTGGGGTGTCGGGAGACGGGTGAAGAAAGTGGGGGTGTCCAAAAACTTGCGCACACACACACACACACTTTTGTTGGTAACTGATTTGGGGAGGATGTTTGTGTGGTGCCCCTGAGGGTCCAGAGGTACTGCACCTCACCCAGAGGTGTGGTATCCCATGACCAGGTAAGGTGGAGACACCCGACCAGACTCCAACACCCACATCCCACACACACCAGTAGTGTAGCAGAGCACCCTTTATGGCCCCTGCTTGGAACACGAAGAGTGCTGAGAGGTGGGTGGGCGTAGTTTGAGAGCATGAGAAAGATAGGAAGTTAGGTGCAGATCCCTCTGAGGGAGGGAAGGAGAAGGACGTGTCTGCAGCAGCGCTTGTAATCAGAGGCTGCTGGACAGATTGGATTACAAAGAAAGCTCCCTAAAGGAAAGAAGGTTCTTCTGGGACGCAGTTGGAGCATACTCCCCATGGGTCCCTTCTCCACGCTGACTACAGGTCAGGTGGAGAGAGAAACTGGTCGCAAAGGGAACGGTCCCTAGCCTAGTTCGCGTACCTCAGGGCGCTACTAGCAAGCCGATAGCTTTTGTTACTTTATGGACCATCGCCCCTGCCACGGATAGTCCGACTGGAAAGGCAGCTATATAGGATCACAGAAACGGCAGGGCATTGTCTGACAGGATTCGCAGTTGCTGGCCCAGAACGATAACTGTGAAGTGCTGGAAAGGAAGGAAGGAGTTAAAGCAGCATATTGTGTGGAAACGGCCAAGAAAGGTACATACTGACAGGGAAGGCTGGAAGGGTGTACTTCATCTTATCTGGAAGTTGTCTGGACCCCTCACCTGGAGGACGCAGCACTGAAGTGGGCACCTGTACTGCAGACAGAACTGTGAGTAAAGCCCATTGGAACTACATGCAATTATGTCATCTGCCTTCTTTCTGCGCCTCTCACTCGGCACGGATACATCCTCCACTCCACATTATCTCACCAGCTACCAACTCATCTCCCCCGCCCTGAGACTACAGCTCTACCTGTGGAGAGCTTTTACAACTCTGCTGCATCACAACATCTGTCCCAGAGCAGCAACACTGCAGCGCTGGTCACGCTGACCAGAAACACAGGTGGCGTCACGAATTACTACATATAAACTTTATCCCTAATCATTACTCCCCTTTTACATGACTGGGTCACTGCCACTGTGACACATCCATTTAAGACGACCGGCCCGGTACCGAGTATTTCATGGTCCCCGGGGCGCGTCATTTGTGTATTATGACCCCGACACCCCTCCCTGATCTGATACTGAGGGTAATGTTAATGCTAGTGATGTGAATGTGCATGCTTTACCTGATAATGTTGACGTATCTGGAGGTACAGGAGTGCTCAGCCACGTCATGCTGCAGGGTGATATGGCTGAAGACCCCCTAACAGGAGCAAGCGACGGTACCAAGGGAAATGGGGAGAGGCACAGGAACCATAAAGAAGTTTATGCCGAGCAACTGACCAGTGCCACAAAGGAAGGTGACCTGGCCGATGGCAACTGCCCCATATACTGTATGGCACTGATCCTGAGGTAATGGGGGAGGATGGGGAGGTGGCACCCATACCCGAGCAGGTTGATGGGACTGTGGTAATCCCCGGGGAGACAGCCTATATAGCAGCCACCCACAGTCAGAGTTTCCAGAATGCAGGTAATGCCCTACCTTCTGGATCCTCCTCAGTCAAAGGGATAACTGAACCAGAGACGGACTCAGAGCAGGTCCCAGAGGGTCCTCGTGAGGAAGGGACCTAAATGTCACTTCTAGCTGCCTCCAGCCAGGAGTTCCAGGCTGCTCTGCACTCCGATGCCAACCTGGAGACCCTGAGAAACCTCGCCTAGAAGCCCACCTCCGAGACTAATAAGGAGAGGGTATTCTAGGAACAAGGAAGGTTGTATCGGGAGATGGTTCCTGGCAAAGTCCAACGGGAGTGGTGGAGGGAAAGACAGCTGGTCGCACCCTACCAATTTCGGGGTGAGTTGTTACGGATGGCCCATAAGATTCCACTCGCTAGACACTTGAGGATCGGCAAAACTAAGTCCCGGTTGTCTCAACACTTCTATTGGCCCAAAATAGAGACAGATGTAACCAACTACTGCGGCTTCTGTATTACATGTCAAAGAGTGGGGAAGTCGGGGCTTGCTCCCAAGGCTCCACTGATCTCTTTGCCAGTTATAGAGGAGCCTGTCCATTGCTGTAGATATTGGAGGACCACTGTCCATACCCAACAGCTCTGGAAAGCGCTACATCTTTACTGTGGTAAACTTTGCTACCCAGTATCTGGAGGCAGTGTCTCTGTCTTCAACTAGGGCAGATAAGGTGGCAGATGTCCTGTTGGCCATCTTTTCCTGAGTAGGATTTTCCAGGGAGATGCTCACCGACCAGGGGACTCAATTCATGTCTCGCCCAATGGAGGCTTTCTGTAAGAAAATGCAGGTGAAGCATCTGGTATTGAGCGCGTATCACCCACAAACCAATGGTTTGTGTGAGCACTTCAATGGTACCCTCAGATGCTAAAAATGCTGGTTGAGACCCAGGGGCATGACTGGGAGCAGAATCTCCCACACCTGCTATTCGCTTACTGAGAGGTTCCGCAGGCCTCGATGGGGTTCTCCCACTTCGAGCTCCTGGACGGCAGGTGAGTCCGGGGACCCCTTGGGCTGGTAAGGGAATCCTGGGAAGAAGAACTGAGCCCTTCAGAAGTGTCCATAGTGGAGTATGTCATGCGCTTCCGTGACTAATCACGTAAATCTCCTCTATTATCTGCATGTCCGGTAATCGATATATTTGTGAAAATGGTTAGTAAAGACTTTGAAAAAATTCCTCAGAATTCCAACCTGAGAAATTTAAATTATGAAGAAAAGTTGAGCCTTAAAAAAATGGCAAAAACTAAAGGATGTCATGTTTAAATCCGCTGACAAGGGGGGTAATGTAGTTGTATGGCCAAAATCACTATATGAAGCAGAAGATTTTCAGCAGCTTAAAGATAGCAAATGTTATAAAATACTTACATTTAATCCTTTGATTAAATTTCAAAAGGAATTATCTAGTATTTTGAATTCGGCTTTAGAGAATGCTATCATTACTAAAGAATTATATGTGGCTTTGCATATGAGTGAACCTACAATTGCAACCCTATACCTATTACCAAAGAATCATAAAAAGGAGACTGTACCACTTGGCTGTCAAATTGTATCTGGATGTGGTAATTATTTAGACAATACTAACAAATGTATTAATTCTTTTCTCCAACCACTGGTTAGTTCACTGCCATCATTTACCAAGGACACCAGTGACTTTTTAAAAAAGATTGACGGGCTAAGCATTGAAAGTGACACTCTATTAGTAACATGTGATGTAGAATCACTTTACACTAATATTCGACATGAAGACGGCATCATGGCAAATTAATTTACAAACTTCTTCCAGCTTTGTTGCTATGTCTCAATTTGTTATTCAATTTCTTGAATTTTCATTGTCCCATAATTTTTTTTTATGGGGTCCTTCTACCTGCTGCTCCAGGGAACAGCTATGGGAGCGTCTTTTGCGCCCTCATATGCTAACTTGTTCCTGGGGTTGTGGGAGAGGGACCTCTTCCTGTCTGACAGTCTGTCATCAGTGGACCGTGTCCTTTTTTGGACGCAGTACATTGATGACATATTTTTTGTCTGGCAGGGTTCATTGCTATGAATGGGAAACCGAGGAGGAAAAAAAGACAAAAAGCTAAGTCTCAGAAAACCAGAGAAGTTGATAACTATGCAGATTGCAGATCCCTGATCTTAACCGCACATCTAGCAGCAGTCGTGGAGCGTTCCTACGTTGGTCCTAGACGCCTCTTCACAACCAGAGAACTACATAAGCCTAAAGCAGGAAAAGAGGAAAACTAACTGCCCCAGAGCAGACCCCAAAGGAAAGACAGCCAACCACATGTATTAACGGTGAAGCAAGATGAAAATACAAACAAAGGCAGGAAAATAGGCTGAGCAAACGATGGGGCCCGGCTAACTAAAAAGGACAGAAAAAGAAAGACACTGTCTGCAATCTGCCAAAAAAACCCTACAAAAATATTGTCCAACACTTCTGATAGCAAAATTAACCCTGAAGTCACTAGACTTCTAAACCTATGTCAGCACTCTGAAATATTCTGAGACAGAGCAAAAAAGAGGCCAATCTAATAAGGGACAAAAAGCAGATTGGCAAATACTGATTAATAGGAGAGGAATTTCAACATAGCCCCAGTAGGGGCAGGCTGATTACACAAAAAACTGAATTGACCAACAAGCGCAAGTGTGAACATTAGCAAAAAACAAACTTAACTTGAGAAGACTGGAAGAGAGCTGAAGTCCAGGACCTGAGAAGCAGACTGAATCACCAGCACCCGGATAGGGCGTCGGCTGACTTATATCCAGTCTGATACTCCAGAGACCAAATCGTTATCTTCCTCATCAGGTGGCAGATCACTACCACTTAAGCCAACCGCATTACCTCCTGTCACCACCAGAGGGAGAATGGAAGGGGAACTCTCAACTGGTGGAGCAGAAAATGAGTTCATGACAGTTCATCGGATTTGTCACACAAATTCATTGCAGAATTGAATAACCATGCATCTAATATCCACCTTACTTACCATTTTGATAGGGACTCCATTGATTTCTTGGATGTAACTGTAAAGAGAGATCAGAACAATTGTTTACAAACAGATTTATTTAGGAAACCAACTTCTGTGAATGCCCTTCTTCTAGCTTCCTCATCTCACCCTCCTTCTTTAATTCAATCCATACCTATAGGGCAATTTCTACGGTTAGGTAGAATATGCTCAGATGATCAGGATTTTGAACGGCAAGCTGATGATCTCAAATTTAGATTCCTGGAACGTGGGTATAGTCATCGCTCAATTAAGAGAGCCTATACTAGGGTTAGGCATACCACTATACATGAATCCTTATATGTCAAACTTACCTTCAACTAATCAACCTATGAGATTCATCACTCAATATCATGGACAGACAGGGCATATGCGACAGTATTATTATTATTTATTATTATAGCACCATTTATTGCATGGCACTTTACATGTGAGGAGGGATATACAGAATACATACAAGTACAGTAATCTTAAACAATAGAAGTCACGACTGGTACAGGATGAGAGAGGACCCTGCCCGCGAGGGCACACAATCTACAAGGGATGGGTGAGGATACAGTAGGCGAGGGTAGAGCTGGTCGTGCAGCGATTTGGTGGATCGGTGGTTACTGCAGGTTGTAGGCTTGTCGGAAGAGGTAGGTCTTCAGGTTCTTTTTGAAGGTTTCCATGGTAGGTGAGAGTCTGATATGTTGTGGTAGAGAGTTCCAGAGTAGAGGGGATGCGCGGGAGAAGTCTTGTATGCGATTATGGGAAGAGGAGATAAGAGGGGAGTACAGAAGGAGATCTTGTGAGGATCGGAGGTTTCGGGCAGGTAAGTACCGGGAGACAAGGTCACAGATGTATGGAGGACGGCTTTGTATGTCATGGTTAGGGTTTTGAACTGGAGTCTTTGTTTAATGGGGAGCCAATGCAGGGAGAGGCCGAGGAATAGCGGGGGGGACAGGTTGATTAGTCGGGCAGCAGAGTTTAGAATAGATTGGAGGGGTGCGAGAATGTCAGAGGAGAGGTCACAGAGCAGGAGGTTGCAGTAGTCAAGGCGGGAGATGATGAGGGCATGGACTAGGGTTTTTGTAGATTCTTAGTTGAGGAATGTACGGATCTGTGAAATGTTTTTGAGTTGAAGTTGGCAAGAAGTGGAAAGGGCTTGGATATGTGGTTGAAAGAGAGATCAATGTCAAGAATAACCCCGGGCAGCGAGCTTGTGGGACTGGAGAGAGTGGGCAGCCGTTTACTTTAATGGATAGGTCCGTTGGAGGGATCACGTGAGATGGGGAAAGATGATTAATTCTGTTTTGTCCATATTAAGTTTTAGAAATCTAGCAGAGAAGAAGGATAAAATAGCAGACAGACATTGAGGGATTCTGTTTAGTAGGGAGGTGATATCTGGTCCAGAGATGTAGATCTGTGTGTCATCAGCATAGAGGTGATACTGAAAGCCATGAGATTCTATGAGCTGTCCGAGGCAGAAGGTGTAAATGGAGAAGAGCAGGGGCCCTAGGACTGAACCTTGCGGGACTCCGACGGATAGGGGGCACGGTGAGGAGGTGGTGTGCGAGTGGGAGACGCCGGTCTGTTAGGTATGACGCAATCCAAGATATGATGAAGTCTGTGATACCAAGAGATGAGAGGGTCTGTAGTAATAGGGAATGGTCCACTGTGTCAAAGGCAGAGGACAGGTCCAGGAGGAGGAGGACAGATTAGTGTCGCTTGGCCTGGGCGGCTAGTAGGTCATTGGTGACCTTAGGGCAGTTTCAGTGGAGTGGTGTGGCCGGAAGCCAGATTGTAATCGGTCAAGGAGGGAGCAAGAAGAGAGGTGGGAGTACAGTTCAAGATGGATGTGTTGTTCCAGTAGTTTTGAGGCATAGGGGAGAAGTGATATAGGGCAATAGCGAGATACAGAGGATGGGTCAAGAGAGGGCTTTTTGAGGATAGGTGTGATTGAGGCATGTTTAAAGTTTGAGGGGAAAACACCAGTTGTTAATGATAGGTTGAAGAGGTGGGTTAGGGTTGGGGTGAAGACTGTGGTGAGTTTTGGGATGAAGTGGGATGGAATCGGGTCAAGTGCACAGGTAGTGAGATGTGATCTTGAGAGTAGAGTGGAGAGTTGATCTTCTGTAATGGTAGAGAAGTTGGTTTTGGAGGAGGAGGGCAGGGCAGTTAGGAGGAAGGGCACTGGGGGTTTTTGACCAAGACTGTCTCTAATGTTACCAATCTTCTCCTTGAAAAATGAGGCAAAGTCTTCAGCTGAGATGAGTGGGGAGGGTGGAGGTGCTGGGGGGCAGAGGAGAGAATTGAAGGTGTTGAATAACTGTTTAGGGTTGTGAGACAGGGAGGATATGAGAGATGAGAAGTAGGTTTGTTTTGTTGCAGCGAGTGTGGCCTTGAAAGTAGTGAGGGAATGTTTGAATGCGATAAAGTCCACATTGGAGTGGGATCTTTTCCATCTCCGCTCATCAGCCCTGGAAGCCCGCCTCAGTTCTTTGGTCAGACTGGTGTGCCAGGGCTGTCTGTTGATTTTGCGAGCTTTGGTATGTTTGAGAGGGGCAACTGATTCCAAAGCTACAGCTATTGTGGTGTTATATAGAGCGGCAGCGGCATCCGCATTGTGTAGGGAACTTATGTCTGTAAGAGGGAGGAGGGATTCAGACAGTGAGTGTAGATCGAGTTGTTGAAGATTTCTGAGAGGGTGTGCAAGTTTTTGAGGTGGGGATTGTGGAACTGAGGAGGAGAGGGAAGGGAATGTAAGTAGGTTTTGGTCAGAGAGAGGAAGAGGCGAGTTAGAGAAGCTAGATATGGAGCAGAGGCGGGTGAAGAAGAGGTCTAGTGTGTGGCCATCTTTGTGAGTTGCTGCAGAAGACCATTGAGTGAGGCCGAAGGAGGAAGTGAGAGATAGAAGTTTAGCGGCAGCTGAGATGGAAGTGTCAATGGGGATGTTGAAGTCACCCAAGATGATAGTGGGGATATCAGTGGAAAGGAAATGAAGTAGCCAGGTAGTGAAGTGGTCAAAGAAGGTGGTGGCTGAGCCTGGAGGGCAGTATATGACAGCTAGTTGGAGGTTGGGGGGGAAGTAGATGTGCACAGAGTGCACCTCAAAGGAAGGAAGGATAACAGAGGGTGGCAGTGTGATTGGGGTGAAGGAAGCAGTTATCTGACAGGAGAAAATCAACTCCTCCACCATGCTTGCTGCTGTGGCGGGGGGTGTGGGAAAGGTGGAATCCACCATAAGAGAGTGCAGCAGGAGAGGCTGTGTCAGAGGGGGTGAGCCAGGTTTCGGTGATGGTGAGGAAGGAAAGTTTGTTAGTAATATAAAGATCATGGATGAAGGAAAGTTTGCTGCAGACAGAGCGAGCGTTCCACAGAGCTCCTGTTAGTGGGACTGGGGAAGCTGGGGCCGGGCGAATGTGTATAAGGTTGGAGTGATTACGGAAAGTTGTGATTCGCTGGGGCGACTCTGACTGGACTTTCTGACTGTTTTGCTCCTGGGTGATGTATTGCACTCCAGTTTGGGGTGTGGAATTATCGCAGATTATTAGCCTTTTCACTTGGAGCTTCAGTGGCTCGTTTGAATAGTGATTTTACCCCATGAGGAGATTCATTTGTTACCCATGGTTTTTCTACCTTTCCCATCAGGTATTTACCAAACACTGCAGGGCTCTTATCAGGGACTGTTGATTGTTATTCCCTGCTGCTTGTTATGCATTTAGTGCAATCTATCACTATAGGGTTACAATAATATGTCCAGTCATTTTTGATTGCTTCTTTCTATTGCTCCCACTGTATTGTCTGTACCATATGGAGCTTTACTAATAGCTTGATTGATCTATATTAGTGCCTGTATATTTTGCAGCCAGCGGTCTACATGCTGACTAGATTGTTTTAACTGTTTTGTAATGTGTGGTGTTTTTTGCTGCTTTTGTGCAATCAATAAAAACTTATATTTTCAAATAATTGTTTCATGCGTGGTGATCCCACACATATGTATAGTCTTTTTCCTTCCTTTGTTTATTGATCTAGTTTACTTGCATGTGGTGATCCCTGCCTTAGTATACTCCTTAGGTATAGTTGGATGGTGCCCACTCATTTGATTTTCATTCGGAAAGTTGTGATTGGGCATGGATGGGAGGTAGAAATGACTGTGGGAATGTGGAGAGGAGGACCAGGATTTGGAGAGATATCGCTGGCAGTGAGGAGGAGTAGAGAGAGAGTGTTAGCAGGTGGGAGCAGGAGGGGGCTGTCTGTGTTTGGACACAGAAGATTGTATGTTGAGAAACAGATCTGAGGAAGAGGTGAGATGGATTGGAAGGATTGAAGAAGAGATGAACAGTTCCTTGCTTGGTGTAGGGATTAGTGGGGTTATCAGAAAGTGAAGGATTATAGGGGTCAGAGTGGAAACAAACAGAAACAATGTTTACAGTTACTCTTTCCAGTTACCTTCAGTTCCCTTCTGGTTCCATTCTGGATTAATTCATATATTCAAATCATCTCACACTTTTAAGATACACAGTTATAGGATACACACTGCAGACTAAAGTCTTGGCAGACTTGTGCTATGCAATATATGTGCTACAAAGTGCATTCAGGTGTGAAGCTGAGAGGAGTGGTCTGTGCGCATCTTGGTCAGACAATTAAGAGTGGACCACATGCATATGATCAAGCCAGAGTAAACAAGGTCATAAATAACACTGGGGCAAAGCAGGGGATTAGTTGAAAGACATACCAAGTGAATATTAGAAGCAGAGGTAAGAAGTCTGTATGGAAAGCTGGGTGACGTACCTGTAGGGAGAATAGACAGACATGCTGGTTAGAGTGCGATGATGGCAGATGGCAGGGCACAGTCTGTATGCATCATTCTGGATTAGTTCAGTATCTTCAGAAGTATTGGCCAATTTTACTTTCTGACCCTATATTATCACAATGCATTGATACAAAGCTTACTAACATTGCTTATAGGAGGACAAAAAATTTCGGGGACATACTGGTTAAAAGCCATTGTACAAATCCATCTGAGACTTTTCTTTCAGTTTCTAAACCAGCATGGGGCTGCAAACCATATGGTAGCTGTGTTGCATGCCCTAACATAGATAAAGTACAAATTTTCTTTAACTCGGACAACTCCAAAAAATGTTCTATTACACAATCAATTAATTGTTCCACAAGTGCCGAAGTTTATTATGCTACATGTCCCTGCAAATTAATTTATGTGGGACTAACAACCAGGCAATTAAATGTACGAGTACGTGAACACGTATTTGGCATTATTGCAGCTAAGGAGATCATGATTTTTCTGTGCTTAAAACATTGCCGAGGCATTTTAAAACGCACAGTGATTGTGATGCATCACTATTACGTGTGATTGGTATCGAAAAGATTACACCTAATATAAGAGGTGGAAACATTGGTAATGCTTTAGCAAGACTTGAAAGCAGTTGGATTTGGACACTTAATACTATATCTCCCTTTGGTCTCAATGAGAATTTGAGTTTTGTTCCCTTTTTGTAAACCTGGTTGATTTTATTTTAAAGCTTTTAGTTTTATTTATTTTTTTTAAATCTCTTTTATTCAGTTCCGGTTTTATATAATTTTATTTATCATTTTTTTATTTATTTTTTAGATTTTTTTGTGGCCTTGTCCTGATAAACCATAGTTTCCCTGAGGTTCCTCATGGCCCTTGGACGAAGCATCTGGTTCCTGTAATATGGTCTTTTATGGATTTTGATAAAAAGATAGATATTATTACTAATGGACTATTGAAGAAATACTGAAGACTTTTGGAGATTAAAATATAAATATATATATTTTTGTTTATTTGCTTTAATTTTATTATTAATATTATTTTCATTATTTATGGATTATTCCTATTTGTATTTCATTACTTATTTTTTATTTTTTTTTCCTGCTACATGGCATGATTGAGAGTATTACTGGTTGCCTGTATATTTTATTATTATTTACATTATTATTATTATTATTCACTATTTTTCATCTAGCTCTCCAATTATTATTAATTATTATTTTTTATTTCTCATTTTTTATTATTTACTAGCTGAAGAGCCCGGCGTTGCCTGGGCATAGTAAACAACTGTGGTTAACTATAACAAATTATAATGATTATATTGCACATAAAAACATTTCAGGATGGACAGCTACGACAGTTTGACGCCCAACGGGGACCGTGGAAACCAGCCTATTTGAAATCCGTATGTGGGAGCTTCCTGGGAGGTTGGACATGCAAAATCCGGCTGCAGCAGGTGAGAACATTTATTCTTACATTATTTTGCATTTGCAACCTCTCTAAGGATCTCTACATATTTCTGGGTAAGGCTGTACAACACGGTTCAAAAGAACCCACATCACCAGTGAGCAGTGAGTATGTCCGTATGAGAGTTGAATAATAGAGAACTAAGATAATAATTGTCACCTGTATTATCTGTCAATCTGTTCTGGCAGTATACAGTACTAATATACTAACTGGTTGTGTACTGGTGTTCTGTGTAGCACAGAGCCTGGGATAGACTCCGTGCAGTGTTGATTTTGGATTGGCAGTAAATCACATGAAGCTGAAATTTGTATAGGGCTGTGGTTTTTGGTTGTTTTGTTTTTTGTTGATTCTTGTTGTTTAAGAAGTTGGTTTTGGTGTTCTCAGAGTGTCAGTGGACACTGC
The DNA here is from genome assembly GCF_039654945.1 of Dendrobates tinctorius. Lineage (NCBI taxonomy): Eukaryota > Metazoa > Chordata > Amphibia > Anura > Dendrobatidae > Dendrobates > Dendrobates tinctorius. The sequence goes on from NW_027361696.1 coordinate 12,233,342, forward strand.
TGTAGGTTAAGGTGTCAAATCCAAAGTGCAAGATAGGCAGGCTGTGTGAATCCTTGTATGTATGTCTATGAGAACCTCTGAATGAGATGAGAGAGGAGTAATTGAGTATAAGGGATTTTTGTTATCTTATCCTTGTAAAATCAAATGACCACTGAAAAGTGAAAGGAAAAAAAAATCCCTGAATGAGCACGTATGAATGAATCATCACATATCATTTTGTGTCAAGAGATTGTTACCTTTCTAGTTTTTGTGGGAGATCTCAGACAGATGCGTTAGATATTTCAAATCTACATCTGAGACTGAATGAATTGAGTAATGATATAGCTCTTGTTTATGTGGCATTACATTGTAAAGTTTCCTTGATGCATTTAGCCAGAAAAGGGCAAGTCTCGGTTACACACATTATACAGTTACCTGCTCTTATAGTGAAATCCCGTGATTTTAAGGGTTTTGTAGAAATTGATTTTGATTAGGTCTAAAGAAACTGCTGCATTCTGTTAGTGTGAAGGACACTACTTTTCTAAAACTCTGATGGGAGGGGGGAATGAAAGGGCTGTGCGGCTCTCCTCTCCTCTCGCCTTATCTCTGCTGAGTGTCTAATGGGAGGATTCACGGAGCTGCGCTCAAGATTCTCTGTGTTTCTGTCCTTGGCGTAAATACTCGCTAGGAGATTTGTGCATTTTAAAGCAACAGTACTTAATTGAAGTGGAATGAAATTTTGTAAGTTGAAGTTGGAAGTTGAAAGTAAAATATGGTGCCTAATTTAGAAGGAAATTGTAAGTGATTTTTTGGTCATTAATGTGTTTGAACCTGTTTCTAGTTGTGTGATTGATTTATAGCAAATTGTGGATCAACAAAGGAGGTAGCTGGCTGTATGGCTGATAAAGTAGGTTAGAGGCCTATCACACCTGGGCCTTCTTACTTTAGTCAGCGGGTTTTTTTGTTGTGGGTGAGAGGCAAGGGCAAGGAGCCTTCTGGATACACGTTGGCAGGCTCACTCTGACTTGCTATGTGTGGCCTGTAAGACAAAGGTCCAGGCACACAGAAGGGCATTTCAGAAGAAAGATGAGCTGTCTAAGTTGAAGCAGCCTTCCCACATTCCATGGAGCTGGGCTGGAAGGAAAAAGGTCTATTCCTATTCTAGCCAGCTGATCTAACGGGTGAGAGGCAGAGAGCCTTCTCGTTACATCCTGTAGGTCTACCGGGTGAGAGGCAAGGAGCCTTCCCGCTACACCTTGGCAGGCTCTCTCTGACTTGCTAAGTGTGGCCTGTAAGACAAAGTCAGGCACACTAGAGGGGCATTTCAGAAGAAAGGTGAGCTGTTGGGAGAAAAGGTTGAAGCCATGGGCAACTTTTTCTGTGTACAGTCGGTGCCCCCAATGGGATCCAAGACAGCTATGCAAATTGTAAAAGACAGAGAAGAAAGAAAGCAGTAAAACAAGTGGGACCAATATTGAAAAAAAACAACCCCAGAGTGTGAATGTTTGGATGAACAAAAAGGCACAGGCAAGGGAAGAAAATAGCAAGTGAATAAATGATGTTTGAGAATGTGCAGCAGTATGGAAGGTGTATTATGAATGTTTTGATTGACAAAGTTTAACCAGAGACCCAGACAAAACAGATGGACTTGTAAACACTGTGGTCAGTCTCAGACAAACCCAGACTGAATAGCTACTTGTGTGACCTGTGCTTCTGACCTAAGCGAGTTGCGCTAAATCCTGTCCAGACAAGATCATATGGGTCGCCCCTCACACCCAGGGCAGCGGGGTACCCGGTACCGGGCCGGTGTCAGGGGGATGTGTCGCAGCAGCAGTGACCCGGTCCGTGGCCCTGGGCGCCCAATATCAATGGCGGTGATGTAATAGTATAGCTTATATGGATAGTTTGTGACGCCACCCGTGGTGTTTGGCAAGTAAGATGTTGAGCCAACGCTGCATGCAGACCCACTAGGACTGATGGTGTGGTGCAGCAAAGATGGTGTAGCTCCCCACAGGTGGAGCTATAGTCCCAGGGCAGTGTAGGTGCAATGGACGAGGAGAGGTGCAGAATGGTATAGATGCTGTTACCCAGATGTAGCGGTGCTGGAGGTGCTAGCGACGAATGAATGGAGGACACCAGGGCTTTCAGTTTCAAAGCTTTACTCACAGTTCGTGGTACCAACTGGTGCCTGCCTCTGTGCCGTGTCCTCCGGGGTAGAGACTCAATCAACCTCCCGGGCAAGTCAGGGTTCTCCTCTCCAACACTTCGCCAACATGTACCTTTCCTGAACGACTCCTCTATTGCGCCTTTTGGGTGAAGAGCTCCAGTACCATGGTACTCTGAAGTTCCTCCTGTCAGATGTTTCTAACAACTCTACTTGTATGACAGACAGCTGTAGCCTCTATCGGGGACTCCTCTCAGAGTCCTGGCACTCTAATCGGTTGCTGTTGTGTCCCAAGTCTTGGATGGGAGTAGTGCATTTACAGTCAACTACTCCACCGGTGTCTGCTGCAGAACCATAAGTGTCCATACAACCTCGGGGACCGGGCCCCGGCCTTGCGCTGAGAACCTATAGGCAGGGTTCCTCTTTCAACCCACAACTCCTCTCTGTTCTCCTACTCCTTTGTTCCGCGCTGTTCCTTCTCTCTCTTATGGAAGCTTAGGTTGCAGGTCTACGTCTTTCTCCTTCTCTTCTCTTTCCCGTGCCAGCTGGCTCAGATCACTGAGGCAGCTGCAGCACTCTTTCTAAACTGAACTCAAACTAACTTCAGAACTGAACTCTTCTCGCCTGACCTCCCGTCAGACTGACGTGCAATTCTAAACCTTCCCACTCTTTTATACTAACTCCACCCACCTCCCAGCACATCTCGTGTTACGAAGCAGGGTTCCACGAAAGGTGCTCTGCTACCCCCAGCCTGAAGCTGCTATGTGGACCTACTGAACTATCCTATGTGTGGGATGCAGGTGTTGGAGTGTGGAAAGGAGTTCCCAACCTACCTAGGCGGTGGGGCACTACACCTTAGGAGAAGGTGCAGTACCTCTGTGGCGACTGAGCCTCAGGGGCACCACACATATGTAGTGACATAAGAAGCTGACATAATAGTGTGGGTAGTGGGTAGTGGGGACATTGACCTTTAAGGAGTAATCTGACAGTAGACATCAGACGACCAAGCACATCAGGACCTAAAAGGGCGACTAGAATAAGAAAGATGCAGGTGTATTATCCCTGGAGCCCCTCTGACCAGCTAGCTTTGCTGGAGCAGCTGCCTGACCCTGAAAATCAAACATTCCCGTTTTACAGACACATAAAGGAAATACGGGAGACATATAAGGGTACCTGGGCAGACCTAGAGAGGTTAGTGAGTTTAAAGGCAGGTGACGCACTAGGACATATAATTAAGACACACACAGATGTGGCAAAGAATCAGGCTTGGGGCATGGATGATAAATCTGCACGGTCTGTGAGTCACTAAAACAATGCGCTATAGTGAAACAATCAGAACAGTCTGTACTCCTGATTAACTTGACACAGCAAAAAGGAGAGAGGGTAGAGATGTACTTTGGACGGTTAAAGCTGAAATGGGCAGACATGGGGTACATTTGCATAAACCCACTTGATGTTAGAATACTGGTGAATGCATTCATTGACGGTATGAACAAAGACTTACGAGACACAGTACAGACAGCCAGACCTGAATGGAGATATGTAGATCCGAAAAGACCTCCTTAAGGTAGCTAAAGTAGTTGAGCAAACAAGGACAATAAGACAACCTGTCATGTATGCTGAAGGAAAACAGTGGAGATGTAATAAGGGACCAAGGGACCTAGAAACAGTGAGGTGCTGGAATTGTGCTGCTTACAAAACTTATTGTTAGTGACAATTGGCGCACCCCTATGAATTTACTGCCATGATTAAATTGGAAAAAAAAAAGAAGAAACACTCCTCCTTGTTTAAAGCAATACCCCTTGAGCCTAGCCAAATCAGTGGCCCTGAGCAGGGATATTAAAGAGTATGATAAGGCAGGGGTTGTGGTGCAAAGATCTTCCCCCTGCAACACCCCTTTGTATCCCATTATGAAAAAAGGACCGAAGGGTTCCCCTGACACAGAATGGTTCATGACTTAAGGGCTATTAATGATGTTACAGAGAGTATAACCTCAATTTTCCCTGATCCACACAGATCTGTCACAGATCCCAGTGATGTCAAAATGTTTCACAGTCATTGATTTAGCGGGTGCATTTTTCTCTGTACCCCTGCACCCTGGCTGTCAGTATCTTTTCCTTTACTCATAAAGGTAAACAATATTGTTGGACAGTCTTCCCACAAAGGGGGAAAGAAATCCCCTGCCATCTATTCAGCAGCGATGGCAGGGATCCTTGAGTAGTGGCAATCACCTCATCCGCAGATTGTACTATTACAGTACGTGGATGACCTTTTGCTGTTATGCCTGGACCAGAGGTCCTGCAGAGAAGCTACAGTTTCCTTGCTATGTTTTTTTTTTAGCAGGAAAGGGTTGCAAGGTCTCACGTGACAAATTACAGTATTGCAAACAAAAGGTGACATTTTTGGGACATTGTATTGCCGAAGGGACGAGACACCTGACTGAAGACAGGAAACAGGCAATTCAAAATCTCCCTTTACTCACATCAGCATCTACGCACCTTCCTAGGCTTAGTGACCTACTGTAGGCCTTGGATAAGGTCTGCTTCACAAATGATGCAACCACTTTATGACTGTCATCAGACCCCTAATGATCTCACTCAAGAAGCAATTGATTCTTTCCACTCCCTCAAACTCATTATTATAATAAATTTTATTTCTATAGCGCTGCACCTTACATTTCAGAGGGGATTTGTACAGACAATAGACATTACAGCATAACAATAATCACATAGATTATAACAAATACCAAGAAGAATGAGGGCCCTGATCGCAAGCTTACAGTCTATGAGGAAAGAGGTAGACAAGAAAGGTGGGTGGTAACAGTTGCCCTGATTGTTTAGACCAGCCATAATGTTAAGTGTGTAACAGTACAGACACAGAGGGCTAATGGATGCATAAAGCATGTGGGAACATGATGCGGGGAACCTGGTTATGGTAAAACTTTTGACTGTGCCACCCAGGGATAGATTAGGTTAATGTGTTGAGGCGGTAGGCTAGTCTGAATAAATGCATTTTCAGGGCACGCTTAAAATTGTGGGGATTGGGGACTAATCGTATTGACCTGGTAAGTGCATTCCAAAGAATTGGCGCAGTGTGGGGAGGAGGACTCCCAGACAGTGAATGGGCAGGTACTCAGGGGACCGCCATCAGGGTTCCTGAGGGAACGATACTGGGAGGACAGTAAAGGGAAAGACTTGATTGAAGTTGTCAGGGAAACAGGGGGCGGGGTAAGCTTAAAAGGAGCGGGGGGCGCGCTGAAGTGGCAGTTGACAGAGAGCCGGACGACACGAAGCCGTGTGAGACAGAGAGGACAGATGGAGCGGACAGTGTGTCGTGGAGAGACCGACAGGGCCCTGTGAAAGGAAAGCTGCAGACTTACCGACTAGCGACCCGTGAGAGTCTTGCACCGGCGGCCACTCCCCTCATACGGACACATACAGCCGCCCCCGCTGTTTCCCTCCCTGCTGGGACAAGTTCACGACCTCCACTGACCGCTACGACTAGAGACCATTCCTTTACATCGGTCAGGACACTGCCCCCCTGCCTTCTCCCACAGCTGCGGCCCTGTCATCACCGGCCCCAGGGAACGCCACTTCGCTACAGGCGGCAGCAGGGGCCCGGTCCGGTTTGCTAAGGGACCCTGAGCAGAGGTTGGTGAACGGTTATATTTAGAGACTGCGTCATAACTCCGCGGTGAGACGAGAGCCGCAAGGAGACGTCTTTTGCGCCCCATCTGCACCGTTTCTTCAGGGCCTGTTGCGCCCCACCGGCATCTTTTCTTCAAGGCCTGTTGCGCCCCACCGGCATTGTTTCTTCAAGGCCTGTGGCGCCCCACCGGCATTGTTTCTTCAGGGCCTATTGCGCCCCACTGGCATCGTTTCTTCAGGGCCTGTTGCACCCCACCGGCATCGTTTCTTCAGGGTCTGTTGTTCCCCACCGGCATCGCTTCTTCAGGGCCTGTTGCGCCCCACCGGCATCCTTTCTTCAGGGCCCGTTGCGCCCCACCGGCATCATTCCTTCGGGGCCTGTTGCGCCTCATCGGCATTGTTCCTTCAGGGCCTGTTGCGCCCCACCAGCATCGTCTATTCAGGGCCTGTCGGACCCACATCACCAGTGAGCAGTGAGTATGTCCGTATGAGAGTTGAATAATAGAGAACTAAGATAATAATTGTCACCTGTATTATCTGTCAATCTGTTCTGGCAGTATACAGTACTAATATACTAACTGGTTGTGTACTGGTGTTCTGTGTAGCACAGAGCCTGGGATAGACTCCGTGCAGTGTTGATTTTGGATTGGCAGTAAATCACATGAAGCTGAAATTTGTATAGGGCTGTGGTTTTTGGTTGTTTTGTTTTTTGTTGATTCTTGTTGTTTAAGAAGTTGGTTTTGGTGTTCTCAGAGTGTCAGTGGACACTGCTGTAGGTTAAGGTGTCAAATCCAAAGTGCAAGATAGGCAGGTTGTGTGAATCCTTGTATGTATGTCTATGAGAACCTCTGAATGAGATGAGAGAGGAGTAATTGAGTATAAGGGATTTTTGTTATCTTATCTTTGTAAAATCAAATGACCACTGAAAAGTGAAAGAAAAAAAAATCCCTGAATGAGCACGTATGAATGAATCATCACATATCATTTTGTGTCAAGAGATTGTTACCTTTCTAGTTTTTGTGGAAGATCACAGACAGATGCGTTAGATATTTCAAATCTACATCTGAGACTGAATGAATTGAGTAATGATATAGCTCATGTTTATGTGGCATTACATTGTAAAGTTTCCTTGATGCATTTGGCCAGAAAAGGGCAGCAGGGGCCCGGTCCGGTTTGCTAAGGGACCCTGAGCAGAGGTTGGTGAACGGTTATATTTAGAGACTGCGTCATAACTCCGCGGTGAGACGAGAGCCGCAAGGAGACGTCTTTTGCGCCCCATCTGCACCATTTCTTCAGGGCCTGTTGCGCCCCACCGGCATCTTTTCTTCAAGGCCTGTTGCGCCCCACCGGCATTGTTTCTTCAAGGCCTGTGGCGCCCCACCGGCATCGTTTCTTCAGGGCCTGTTGCACCCCACCGGCATCGTTTCTTCAGGGCCTGTTGCGCCCCACTGGCATCGTTTCTTCAGGGCCTGTTGCACCCCACCGGCATCGTTTCTTCAGGGCCTGTTGCACCCCACCGGCATCGTTTCTTGAGGGTCTGTTGTTCCCCATCGGCATCGTTTCTTCAGGGCCTGTTGCGCCCCACCGGCATCGTTTCCTCAGGGCCCGTTGTGCCCCACCGGCATCATTCCTTCGGGGCCTGTTGCGCCTCATCGGCATTGTTCCTTCAGGGCCTGTTGCGCCCCACCAGCATCGTCTATTCAGGGCCTGTCGGACCCAGTTCCTTCCCGGAATATCGAGGCGTCAAGGCAACCGCATCAGCGACCTCTACGCGGCCACGCTTGTGATCCTAACAGACCCCTGGAAGGATAAGTTTAATATAGGAGATAATGACCCGTTGTTTGGTCATACGTGGCCTACAACACCCGGACTAGCCGGATTAGTCGCATTTAGTATAAGAAAAGTGTTGTAAATGTTATTGCGTCCCTGCGAGGACAGTTTGTTGTTGCCTATTTGGTTTGTTCAGCAAAGCCCCAGCGGCACCAATTTATAAGCGTTTATTTTACAAATCACACTCAGTCTCGTGTCTCGTCACTGCATCCTGAGAACCTGTCTGAACCCTACACTTGGCGTAGTCGGCAGGATGCAGTCTCCGAGCACAGACAGTGGTGCCCCAGATCAGGGTAGAGCTGTAAACTCTACAAATGAAGAGGGTCCCCATACCAGCATATCATTGGGGGCCATGCTGAACAACCTGCCTAGATTTTCCGGCTCCAATGCTATGTTATGGAGCTGGACAGAGCGGATGCAGGGGCTCTTCCAGATGCACCCAATGACCCCTGATCTGGAGGCCGAGGTGGCAATCATGGCACTGGACGGGGAGGCGCGGAGGTCAGTGATGTTGAAACCTCCGGGGCACCGCAACACTTTTGAAAAAGTGTTACAGATAGTAGAAAAGACCCATGGGGACCCTACTGATGTGGGAGAGTTAAGAACCGGTTTGTTTAGTCGGATGCAAGTAGAGGGGGAGACGATCACAGAGTATATGAATGTCCTCCAAGAATTGCATACGGCTATAGAAAGAAAGGACAGGGTAGGGGCAGGACCTGTTGACATTACCCAACGTGACCTACTGGTGACAGGTTTGCGAGATCCATTAGTCAAACAGGCACTGTGGGAACAGATCAGAATGAATCCCCGAATAGATTTTTCAGAGGTGGGAAGTCAGGTACATGCTCGAGAGCAGGAGCAGGGGATGGCGGTCCCCGTGGGGAAAGTCCGAGGTGTGGAGGCCTCCGCGAATGTAGTTGAGGAGCCTCAGTGGGTGGTAGAGATGAAGCAAGAGCTGAAAAGTATTAAGGGCGAGTTGGCCGAAGTAAAGAGAAGAACCGAGACCGGGACTGGACGACCTAGCTTTAACCCCAGGTCCTGGGGCTCACGCCCCCCGCGGGGTGGTCAGCCTACACAGGCCCGAGGTTTTGAGTGTGGAGAACCAGGCCACTTTGCCCGAGAGTGTCCGCGGCGTGGGAGATACCCACCCTGGCGGCCATTAAGCTAAAGGGCTCCAGGCTTGGGGGACGCCGCTCAGAGCCGAAAACCACGACTAGGGGTGGTGGAAGTCCCGAAGATTTGGTAGCAAAATGTCCTGTGGTGTGGGCAGAAGTGGAGGGCCGGGCCATCTGGTGCCTGGTGGACACGGGGTCACAAGTAACCACTATGCCCACAACTCACTTTCAACAGAACTTCCGGGAAGCAGCAAGGCCTCAGTGGGGGCCCGTGATCAGACTAGTAACTGCCAACCAACTGCCGGTCCCAGTTGCCAGGGTGGTGTGGGTGCAAGTGACGCTGTGCGGTAAATCCCTTGGTCGCAGAAGGGTGGTACTGACTCAAGGAGAAGCTGATAAGCAACTGTAAAATAATGCTTATCCTTGTAAAATACTTAGGACTAGTTACCAGATAAAAATGCAGTGGTTTATTTGGATTCTTACATCAAAGAAAAGATTATTACAGAAAAACATAAAAATAGGTGAAAGAGAGATTGTCCATTAGTTCATAGCAAAAGCTTGTCACCTTCTTTCTCTGGGATGCCACATGGCAAATGGCCTCTGTCTCTCTTAGGCTTCTTACCAGTTGTTCAGTTATGTCCCTGCAGAGATGACATCTTGCGTCTGTGTCTCATGATGGTGAGGGAATGATCGAGTGACCTCTACAGTTAGCCATGAATTATATACGTCTCTTAAAGCACGTGATCTTGGTATATATGGAGTTGTCCTGTACCATGAGCTTAAAATATGTAGTGGAGCTGACATTTACCACTTGCTAAAATAGCACATGCAGTGTTAGTGGAAGGCAATGTCCCGTACAGAACTGAGTGTGATAAGAATACAACTCCATAACTAATATATATAAATCCATAACTAATATAAATGCATAACTAATAATATGTAACAATTCCCCCTTTTGAGGGAGACAGACATTAATTGGAACCCTCAAAATATAATGATATCTTTTTTCTTCTTTTCTTCTTCTTTGACAAAATAATTTAATATCAATAATAATAATATCAGATTATCGTTAAACGTACTCAATGGCATAATTGATGTGAATTCATGTTATGGTAAGCCGTGAACAATATTCATATACAATATGTATAATTATACTTCCCTAAATCTAAATTGAAGCATCTCAGGTCCAGTCATCATCATCTGATGTCATCTGGTCGTCATTTTGATGTCTTCTGTCTTCTTCTTGGTTCTTTTTAAAATACAGTTTTTCCTCTAGCATATAGATGTTGTAGAAATCGTGTTGTGTATCAAATCAAAGTCCATAAATTCAAATGTTAATAAGAAACTAAGTTTATAGATGAAATGTAGCTTTAATATCTGTGTAGTGTCACCTTTAAAAACCTGGGCTTACATTGGCTCGCCTTGGATATTCTGGAATCCTTCATCGGTACTAGTCTTTGAACAGGTGTGACGTCTTTGGTCAGCAAAGCAAGGGTTAAAATGACTCTTCCTTGCTAAACATAGCACCATAACCAGTCCTTGTCCTAATGCACAGGACATATGTCAGGGTTGTAGTTTCCTGACAATTACCTTCATTGTTCACCAGTCTTCATCGAAGCTTTACAGGTGATTGGAAACTTTTGGAACTTGATAAGAACGTGATAACACAGTTCATCTCAGCATCATAGGATCATCGTCCTCTGGTTGTCAGGTTAGACACTTTAATTGTGACTGTCAGTGGTGGATACTGCACTTGTGACTGTCAGTGGTGGATACTGCACTTGTGACTGTCAGTGGTGGATACTGCACTTGTGACTGTCAGTGGTGGATACTGCACTTGTGACTGTCAGTGGTGGATACTGCACTTGTAATTAACACAGTCTTACTGAGAAATCATAGCTTTGTTACCTTCTGGGACTTCTGGACAGCGGCATTCTTCTTCTTGCAACTGATAAGAATCAATTTTAATATGAAAAGCCTTTATTAACGTAATTTCAGTATCTTGCTTGAAGTCTTCATTCCCTATTCTATACCAAATCTGGTAATTTTCCTAACCTATATCACAGCGTACCATAGCAATCAGTAATATCCATATAATTATTATCAGAATTTGTACCGTATATGGATTTCAATGATTTAAATAATAAACCAATAATAAGTGATAATACATTATTATCCATATTCTTCATGTGATTGAACATTTTTTTTTTTTATGTCATAGGTGTAATTACCTTTTTCAACCCATAGGTGTCACTGTGTTTTATGTAACCAGTGTTTTCATCTTTATTAATAAGGAATATATTTATTATACTAATAATATGTAGTAATGTATAGCCATGAACCAAAATAAGAATATATAAGTGAGCGAATGAATGAATAAAAGAATTGTTGCATATAACTCAGAAGTGAAACATTTTCCTTTGTAATAGAACCATATCATCCCTATATTTAATGAAGCACTATTCTCAGTAGATATTACTTTATTAAATATTGATGAAAGAAAAAATAAAATTTAAGAATTAAAATAAAAATAGATTAAAAAATTGAAAATTAAAAATAAGAATAAAAATAAAAATAAGGCCTTTATGTTGATGCAGAGTAGTTATGTCCTCAGTAACATATACCCTTAATATTTCCATGATCTGGATTATTTCATAATTGTCATAAACTTGTTACCTAAATATTCAAATTATGCAACTTTGCATATAATACTCCTCTTAGTGTAAAGAAATTACTCTTTATATACTTGTTATTATACCCAATACTTATACCATCGTACCTTATTAATATTTCTTTTCTATTAAAATGTGTGAAGAAGAGGGTATTAATCAAATGTGAGGTTGTAGTCAGGATCAAAAACATATTTTCCCCCTTAATACCAAAAAATATTGTTCTATGAAATAATTCATTTATCAAAACCAAAATTAAAATAATTTATAAATTGTGTGAATATTATACTTGCTTATACCATTATTTGTCTGAAAATGTGTAACCATTAAAATTAATTTGAATATCATAAAATTATCCTTTGGAAAAATTAATTTAAATGTAGATTTTCTTCATAAACCATTTTGATGTGCGACTGCACTTATCCACAATTAACTAAATCAAGAAATAATAATTACTATAGAAATATATGTTGTGTAGATAATATTTCATTATACACTCACTGGCCACTTTATTAGGTACACCTGTCCAACTGTGTGTTAAGACTTAATTTCTAATCAGCCAATCACATGGCGGCAACTCAGTGCATTTAGGCATGTAGACATGGTCAAGACAATCTCCTGCAGTTCAAACCTAGCATCAGTATGGGGAAGAAAGGTGATTTGAGTGCCTTTGAACGTGGCATGATTGTTGGTGCCAGAAGGGCTGGTCTGAGTATTTCAGAAACTGCTGATCTACTGGGATTTTCACGCACAACCATCTCTAGGGTTTACAGAGAATGGTCCGAAAAAGAAAAAAAATCCAGTGAGCGGCAGTTCTGTGGTCGGAAATGCCTTGTTGATGCCAGAGGTCAGAGGAGAATGGGCAGACTGGTTCGAGCTGATAGAAAGGCAACAGTGACTCAAATTGCCACCCGTTACAACCAAGGTAGGCAGAAGAGCATCTCTGAACGCACAGTGCGTCGAACTTTGAGGCAGATGGGCTACAGCAGCAGAAGACCACACTGGGTACCACTCCTCTCAGCTAAGAACAGGAAACTGAGGCTACAATTTGCACAAGCTCATCGAAATTGGACAGTAGAAGACTGGAAAAACGTTGCCTGGTCTGATGAGTCTCGATTTCTGCTGCGACATTCGGATGGTAGGGTCAGAATTTGGCGTAAACAACATGAAAGCATGGATCCATCCTGCCTTGTATCAACGGTTCAGGCTGGTGGTGGTGGTGTCATGGTGTGGGGAATTTTTTCTTGGCACTCTTTGGGCCCCTTGGTACCAATTGAGCATCGTTGCAACGCCACAGCCTACCTGAGTATTGTTGCTGACCATGTCCATCCCTTTATGACCACAATGTACCCAACATCTGATGGCTACTTTCAGCAGGATAATGCGCCATGTCATAAAGCTCGAATCATCTCAGATTGGTTTCTTGAACATGACAATGAGTTCACTGTACTCAAATGGCCTCCTCAGTCACCAGATCTCAATCCAATAGAGCATCTTTGGGATGTGGTGGAACGGGAGATTCGCATCAGGGATGTGCAGCCGACAAATCTGCGCCAACTGTGTGATGCCATCATGTCAATATGGTCCAAAATCTCTGAGGAATGCTTCCAGCACCTTGTTGAATCTCTGCCACGAAGAATTGAGGCAGTTCTGAAGGCAAAAGGGGGTCCAACCCCTTACTAGCATGGTGTACCTAATAAAGTGGCCAGTGAGTGTATATCCTAATATTCTAATAATTTAACTGATCTGCATATTTCTTCTAAAGATAAAGGCTTTTGGGGTTTTTTTGTTTTTTTTTTTCCTCTCTTGCATTCAGAATCCTGAGGCCTCATACATCAAACGTATCACATTACTCGCTCAGCAGCTGCTCATACACTCAGTTACTGTCACTCATACTCTGTCACATATTATCCCACATACGAAGGTGTGATGAATACACGTATTTTAACCCTAATTATCAATGCATTGTAACCTATTTAAATTTAGTCTTAATATTTCTTTGAATATTCCCCAAATACACATGACATAAATATATGTTGTATAGCTATACTTGACATTTAGGCCTGAAAAAAAAATTCCATTGGTTTGCAAAAGTTGAGACCCCTTAAAATTCTTTTCCTAAAGAACAGGGACATAGTATACTGGTATACCTATTATTAGAACAAGGTTCAAATTTCACATGCTGTGGTAGTCATTCATGCCATGCAGTAAAGGCACACACAGAACACATTTAAAATGCAGTCAGTTATTTTCTTTTAAGTGTTAAATATATGAAATCATGCAATTATTGCAACTTCCTGTGTAAATAAAGGCAGAAATCCTTGTAAGAGAATTTTTACCATTAAGTCCTGCTTTGAAATAAAAATTCTAAGGAAAAATAAAAGATAAGGTTAATATCATATTCATAATTTTAAATATTATTACTGAAGTAGATTACTTCTACAAACACTATATACTGTATGAATATGTATATCTATAAACCATAGAACTACAGGATTACTCTATAAAATAATTACATATAACTAATTAATACATTGCATAACACTTTTACACAATATATATATCATTACTTTTTCTAGCCAGTTCCTACACCCATACTTATTTCTCTGCAAAAAATATCCTGAAAGGTTCTTGCCATTTTGAAGCTGATAGATTCTTGAAGCAGAGTATTCAGTTTACAGGCCATGATGTCACTCACCACCTGCTTCTGTCTGTCAAATTCGGCCATCTTTTTTACAGAAAGAAGATCAAAACTCATCATTTTTCTTAATTCAATCTGTGTTTTTTCGGTGGTCCTTTGCATCATTCCATATGGCTTAAAACAAACATGTGATTTTATTTGTTCTTCATAGATTTGATTTTGGGGAAAACTCATTTTAGAAGGCTTTGCTAATACAGGCTTCTGATAAGATTTTACTCTGCCTGTCTTCACAAAATTAGCATGATTTACTGTCCTTTCATGATTCTCGTGTTTTCTGGCAAAATCAAGGGATTGCGCACATTCAAATAAAGAATCTTTTTGTGACGCAATAACACGAGATGCAGGATTTAAAAACCAAAATTTGCTTGCAAAACTCCTTATGAGGGACGGTGTTTTGACATTCTCACTCAGCATTTTGTACAGACGTTCATATATGGACATAAACGTAAAAGTACATTCCTTCCGACCAATCCTTAATTTTTGAAGAATATCAATATCTGGATGATTTTCATTTGAACAAAAAATTAGAATTTGTAATCTATCCTTATCAGATAAATTATCATGTTTTTCACCAGATAACTTTAAAGTCAATCTCCTAGCAAAGTTTACAGGGATCCACATTTTGAACAACTGATTCTTCTCCTCGTTAGATAACTCAAATTTATCAACACAGCTTTCAAAAACCTCAGAGTTTCTACAAACATGGATTTTGTTATCATATGCAGGAATGATTTTGCATATTTTTAGCAAAGTTTTTCTTACTTTACTTCGGAGTTGGGCCTGTGAGTCGTCTATTTTTAGTGGTACGTCTTTCCCTTGTACGTCCTCTACGTCAGTTCTGAAGTCTCCTCCTACTTCTCCATCTTGTTCCACGTCTGCAAGGTCACCTTCAATGGCTGCTGCTACTATTTGCCTTTCATCCTGTAACTGCTTTTCTACATTACAATGTATCTCGGGAACATCACTATTTTCCTTTACACAATCATTTTTGGATTTCTCTAACACAGATCTATAATATATATCTACCATCTGTAGAATATTTTTTAATCTCTCTCTTTCTCTATTGAAAAACTTACAATCTAACTTCTGATTCTCCAGTTCGCACTATGCATATAAGCTAAGCCATAATACTTCTGGAATAGACTTGTCTACAGACTTAAATTTCAATTTACTCTGCTTAGCAAGAGAATTAATGACATCCATTTCTCTTACCTTGAAATGTCTCAGCTTGTTCCTTTGATGGACAACGCTGGGCTCCGGTCTTCACACGTCTGGCTTCAGCACGTCTGGCACTTTGGCACTTGTAGTACTTCTCAATCTATCTGGCAATTCTTAGTCCTCACTTCTAGATTCTGTCTGATTCTTGTGAATAGTGGAGTTCCTGATAACTTGCACATATGACGTTAGCAAAGTTCAATCCCCCTTTTGGGCAAGTTGAGGGAAATCCGCAAAAAAACACAAAAATTCAGATCTGGCTGGCTCTCCAATGTAAAATAATGCTTATCCTTGTAAAATACTTAGGACTAGTTACCAGATAAAAATGCAGTGGTTTATTTGGATTCTTCCATCAAAGAAAAGATTATTACAGAAAAACATAAAAATAGGTGAAAGAGAGATTGTCCATTAGTTCATAGCAAAAGCTTGTCACCTTCTTTCTCTGGGATGCCACATGGCAAATGGCCTCTGTCTCTCTTAGGCTTCTTACCAGTTGTTCAGTTATGTCCCTGCAGAGATGACATCTTGCGTCTGTGTCTCATGATGGTGAGGGAATGATCGAGCGACCTCTACAGTTAGCCATGAATATATATGTCTCTTAAAGCACGTGATCTTGGTATATATGGAGTTGTCCTGTACCATGAGCTTAAAATATGTAGTGGAGCTGACATTTACCACTTGCTAAAATAGCACATGCAGTGTTAGTGGAAGGCAATGTCCCGTAGAGAACTGAGTGTGATAAGAATACAACTCCATAACTAATATATATAAATCCATAACTAATATAAATGCATAACTAATAATATGTAACAGCAACACCCCGTCACCCTAGGCATGAATGTTCTACGAGAGTTCGACAAACTACTGCTCAATGACCCTACACAGAGGATTCTGAAGCAGTGTGGTTCTCGCACAGCCCTGGGACAGGTATTCCAGCAGCTGGTGCGGGGAGCACGGGTACATCAGGACCGCCAGGAAGGCGAGACTCTGGGTAAGGTCATCATGCCAGCGACTCCCCTGCTTGTGTTACCTCCTGGACAGACTGTGGTGGCCCTGCCCATTCGAGCCCCGATACCCTTGGAGGGCGTGGAGGTGCAGGTGGAGCTGTGTCACTCGGAGCGCTTACCTCCTGGCATACTGGTGGCCCATTCCCTGGCTACTGTGCAAAAAGGAGCCGTCCTGGTGTGATGTGTTAACCTTGAAGACCGAGACCCTGTTCTGAAAGCACGGACTGTACTGGCCAAACTAGTAAGGCCTTTAGAAGAAGTGCTGCCAGCTCCTGCGGTTCAATTACGGGTACAACCTGAGGATCCTTGGGAAGTAACAATACGAACCTTACAGGCCCACGAAGTCTCGACACAAGAGAAGGGCCGAAATATTTTGGAGCAGATGCGGGCTGAGCTTTCTGGATTAACTGCAGCCCAGCTCTCACAGATAACAACATTGCTGGGACAGTACCATGAAGTATTTGCTAGTCATGAGGACGATTTTGGGTGTACCACCGCCATCACTCATGAAATCCCCACAGCAGGAGCGGCGCCTATCCGGGAACGATATCAACAGATTCCGCCACAACTCTATCAAGAGGTGAAAACTTTGCTGACCCAAATGCTGCGAAAAGGGGTGACACGGGAAAGTCAAAGCCCCTGGGCAGCCCCAATCGTGTTGGTCCGGAAGAAAGATGGAACACTACGATTCTGTGTGATTATTGTAAACTGAATGCTTGCACTATTAAAGACTCATACCCACTGCCCCGCATAGAAGAATCCCTGTCCGCCTTGGGGAAGGCAACATATTTTTTGACCCTGGACTTGGCCAGTGGGTACTGGCAGGTGCCCATGTCAGAAGAAGAGAGAGCCAAGACGGCGTTCATATTGCCCATGGGACTGTTTGAGTTTAATCGGATGCCGTTTGGGCTGGCCAACGCCCCCGAGACCTTTCAGCGATTGATGGAGCGGTGTCTGGGAGATCTCAATTTTGAGGCCACGTTGATCTACCTGGACGACATCATTGTCTATGCCGCCACCTTCGAGGACCACCTGAAGCGGTTGGGACAGGTACTCAGCCGGTTGCAAAAGTACGGGTTGAAGGTGAAGCCTCAGAAATGCCACCTATTTCACTCTCAGATTGAGTATCTGGGTCATGTCGTTTCGGCAGAGGGTGTGAGGCCATCCCGGGAGAAGGTTGCTGCTATCCAGGAATGGCCTACCCCCAAGACGGTGAAAGATGTGCGGGCTTTTCTGCGGTTAGCTGGATATTACCATCGCTTCGTAAAGAATTTTGCATGTTGAGCTCGAGCCCTGCACAACCTACTGAAGGGGGCTCCCGCTGGGGCCAATGGGCGAAAAATCCAGTGGCAACACCCTCAAGAAGAGGCCTTCCGAGACCTCAAGGCTGCGCTCTCGGATGCCCCGGTGTTGGCTTATGCGGATTTCTCTCAACCGTTCATCTTGCACACTGACGGGAGTCTTCACGGGCTGGGGGCTGTGTTGTCACAGGTTCAGGATGGCCGGGAGAGAGTGATCGCATATGGAAGTCGCTCACTCCATGACTCCCGAGCGTAACCCTGACAATTACAGCTTTTAAGCTCGAGCTCCTCGCAGTGGTGTGGGCTATGACGGAGAGATTCGCAGAGTACCTAGTGGGCTCCGAGGTGGTAGTGCGAACTGACAACAACCCGCTGGCTCATTTGGAAAACACCAAATTGGGGGCTCTGGAACAACAATGGGTGGCCCGGATGGCGAAGTACAATTATAAGATTATCTACAAGAGAGGGGCCGAGAATGTCCATGCAGATGCCCTCTCCAGGATTCGACATACAACTCCAGGGCAAAATCGAGATGAAGAATTGGAAGGAGAGGAAATACCGTTCGCTCTCACTGCTACCGTGCTCACAACCGACAATAAAAAGATATCTTCCGCTGAGACCCCAAGGGGCATACTGGAACAATCCCGGTATAAATGGATACAACAGCAACAAGGAGATGAAGAGGTTGGCCTTCTCAGGACATGGGTCGCCACTGGGCAATTACCCACTGACTCTCAACGGAAAAATTTGACTCAAGACCTTTTGCTTATGCTGCGACAATGGGAGAGGTTGGTTATCCGAAAGGGATTATTGTATCGCAAAATAACATCACAAACAACCTCAATGACGGTTTGGCAGGTGGTTACGCCAGGAGCCCAACTTCATGTACTGGCTCGGGAGGCTCACGAAAAAGGGGCCCATTTCGGAACAAAAAAAACTTTGCAATGGCTGCAACAGGAAGGTTACCATGCACGCTTGCCGGCTGTTGTGGACGAAATTTGCCAGACCTGCCGCTTGTGTGAATTAGCCAAACCACCCGCTCAGCGAGCCGCAACACAGACTATTGTGACCTCAGCGCCCCGAGCTCCTGACGGTGGATTATCTGACCATTGGGCCCGCATTTCAGGGATACGAACACTGTCTCGTTATGGTAAATCATTTCACTAAATTCGCTGTGGTCATCCCCACTCGGGATCAGACTGCAGAGTCAGCTGCCTCCACAATTTGTAGAAACTTTATACAAGTATACGGCTGTCCTCAACGAATACATTCTGATCAGGGAGCATGTTTTTTGGGAAAAGTCATGGCAGAACTACATCACCTCTATGGAATTTGTCACGCTTGCGCCTTGGCTGAATGGCGCGAGTCGGGGATTTGTGGCCCCACTGTGCCACAGACCAGACTACCCTGGAAGGGGCGTGACTACGACAGCTACCTCGGTCTTCACTGGAGCCTCTGATGGTGAGGTCAGGCTTGTGCGGCAGATAGCTGTCGGGTGCCACTCCAGGGTGGTGTCTGGCTGTGGCTGCTGGTCCCACTCGGGGACAAGTCACTTTGACAGAGGCTATAGACAGGCAGGTAGACACGACAGGCACAGCGGAGACACAGGGCAGGCGGGCACGGCTTGGAGACACAGGACAGGCGGGCACGGCTTGGAGACACAGGACAGATTGGCGTGGTATGAGAAGGAGCAGGTAGGGACCTGTTCACACAGCAGGTGTAGGCAGGAGGGAGTGGTGTATGCTGGAACAGGATCTGGACCTGTTCACACAGGAGGTGCAGGTATGGATATAGGCAGGAAGGAGTGGTATATGAGACAACAGGTTTGGACCTGTTCACACAAGAGGTGCAAGTATGGGTATAGGCAGGAAGGAGTGGAATATGAAGGAACAGGTTTAGATCTGTTCACACAGGAGGTGCAGATAGGCAGAGCCGCAGGAGTGGGGAGCAGGCAGAGCCGCAGGAGTGGGGAGCAGGCAGAGCCGCAGGAGTGCGGAGCAGGCAGAGCCGCAGGAGTGCGGAGCAGGCAGAGCCGCAGGAGTGGGGAGCAGGCAGAGCCGCAGGAGTGGGGAGCAGGCAGAGCCGCAGGAGTGGGGAGCAGGCAGAGCCGCAGGAGTGCGGAGCAGGCAGAGCCGCAGGAGTGCGGAGCAGGCAGAGCCGCAGGAGTGCGGAGCAGGCAGAGCCGCAGGAGTGGGGAGCAGGCAGAGCCGCAGGAGTGCGGAGCAGGCAGAGCCGCAGGAGTGGGGAGCAGGCAGAGCCGCAGGAGTGGGGAGCAGGCAGAGCCGCAGGAGTGGGGAGCAGGCAGAGCCGCAGGAGTGGGGAGCAGGCAGAGCCGCAGGAGTGGGGAGCAGGCAGAGCCGCAGGAGTGCGGAGCAGGCAGAGCCGCAGGAGTGGGGAGCAGGCAGAGCCGCAGGAGTGCGGAGCAGGCAGAGCCGCAGGAGTGCGGAGCAGGCAGAGCCGCAGGAGTGCGGGGCCGTGCAGACAGAGCGGCTAGGGAGCCGATGCACAGATAAAGCTGCGAGGGTGCAGATGCACAGATAAAGCTGCGAGGGTGCAGATGCACAGATAAAGCTGCGAGGGTGCAGATGCACAGATAAAGCTGCGAGGGTGCAGATGCACAGATAAAGCTGCGAGGGTGCAGATGCACAGATAAAGCTGCGAGGGTGCAGATGCACAGACAGGGGGGACACAAGGAAAGACACGGCAGAGAAGGAACCACAAACAAGGAGACTGACAGACAGAGGTAAGACTGAGTTCAGACAGAGACACCGGGACAAAGACACAAGGACCAGGATATTCTGCCTCCTGGCAAGCAGACAGAGAACAGACAAGGCACTGGGAACAAGACTCAAGGACCAGGATATTCAGCCTCCTGGCAGGCAGACAAGGTACAAAGCAAGAATAGGAGTAAACCTCCAGAGAAGGAGATACACAGACCAGGGCCTGGCTTCCTCAGCAGCAAGATACTAACTGAGATTAGACATTGCACAGGCAATGTTTCAGTGGGAGTGGTGAAACTAAATAGTCAAGGGCTCCAGGTGATTGGTCAGGGATAGATTACCCAGGTGCACCCTGACTGCATAAGAACCAGAGTTCAGGCGCCGCCCCCCTATACACACAGTCTGGAAACATGGAGAGCAGAGGCACAGAGCTGGCAACAGACAGAATTCACAGCATGGCTTGAAGCAGAAAGTAAGTTGGTGTGCGGGGGATGGGAGGCCATGTAGTGATGCCAGCAGGGTTGTTACAGTATCCCCCCTTTACGGCCCCTCCTCCTCAAGCCTGCCAGAACGACCCGAAGAAGGAGTATGGAACCACACAGTCCAGGTCGACAGGGCATCCCTCTGGCGAGACGAAGCAGGTGTGCCATCCGGAGTCACCGAGTGCCAAGTCTCTTGGTGCCCAACAGCCTCCAACACAGAGGGCACAAGGACCTCTTCCTCCTGATTGGCAGAAGGCAGGGACCTGGAAACTTTAGACTTGACCCCTACATCAGCCGGCCAACTAGAAACAGCAGACACCTTCACTGAGTCCAACTTCAGCCCGACATGCCAGAAAAATTGGACCTCCTCCTCCCGATTGGTGAGAAACGGAGATACGTAGGTCACTGTTCGAACCTCTTCACCCACCTGCCAAATGGAAGCTGGAGGCATACATACAGGGAGCCACTTCAGCCTGTTACCATGAAAAAACTGGACCACATCTTCCTGGTTAGAGGATGGGTGAAGCTCTGTCTTGGGACCTTCACGCCTGGGCCACAGGGGAGCTGAAGGCATACACTCAGGATCCATCTTCAGCCCTTTATCCTCTGGAAGACAATCAAGAGGCAGGGTTGCTCTTGGGAGCAGGACACTGGTATAGTCGCTGGGGACGTGTGAGGAGACTGAGACCGCCTCCCCCTCTTCAGAGGCATCCTCACACCTTGACTCGGCGACTCGCAAACCAGACGAAGAAGACGACCTTGCTGACTGTATGCGACACAAGGGAACCAGACACCTCTTGTCACTTGGTTGTTTCAAGTGTGGTGCCTTGCTGGGTCTCCAAACATAAATGGGCACCAGGATCTCTGGTTCAGAATGACCCATAGGCATACCAGTCAACACATGGAAGATGAACTTCTTCATGTATAAAGATTAGATTAGATTAGATTAGATTAGATAAACTTTATTGATCCCGGAGGAAATTACAGTATTACAGCAGCAGAACAAAGATCAAGAACATTACAAGAACAATACACACTTTACAAAATAAGTCTATATGGACAGCAGATGCGGATAGACTGGTACTTGTAACTCACCAATTCCCCCCCATACACTTTGAACTTCATTTAGTCTTGGGATGCTTTACACTTATACATTTGTTAAACATCCCCACAGCTGTCGGAACAAACGATTTTCTATATCTTTCCTTTTTACACATTAGTTGGAGTAGACGCTTGCTGAATGTGCTCTTTTGCTTCGCAAACAGTTCATAGAGCGGGTGTGTATTGTTGCTCATTATAGCCTTGCATTTCTTAGTAATTCTATCCTCTAATACCTCCTCGAAAGTCCTGAGTTGTAGACCCACCGCCGCACTAGCCTTCTTGATAAGTTTATTCAGCTTATTCGCGTCAGCTGTGCGCACACTACTACCCCAGCATATAATTGCATCAAAGATTGCACTCGCCACAATGGATTGGTAGAACATTTCAAGCATTTTGCTACACACATTAAACGACCTTAACTTCCTTAGGAAGTAAAGTCTACTCATCCCTTTCTTGCAAACCTTCTCCATATGGCACCTCCAATCAAGCTTGCTGTCCAGGTGAACCCCCAAATATTTGAAATTCTCCACCATCTCCACATCCTGACCATCAATAGTGATAGGTAAGCAATCCTTCATGCACCTTCCATAACTCAACACCAGCTCCCTGGTTTTCTTTACGTTGAGTTCTAAATGGTTAGCCTGGCACCAGTCAACAAAGTCCAAAACCACCCTTCTGTATTCCTCCTCCCCCCGGTCTCTCTCAATACCTCCGACTATCACTGAGTCATCAGAGTACTTCTGAAGGTGACAAAGGTCTGATTTATACTGAAAATCAGCTGTGTATAACGTAAAAAGGAATGGCGACAGCACCGTTCCCTGAGGGGCTCCAACACTACTCCGCACACTATCCGATACGGCCGCCCCCAACCTCACAAACCAACCTGGAGCTGTAGTGGTCCTTGTAGGACTAGACTGTTTTCCAACAGGGCTCGGCCACCTCGAGACAACGCCCACGTCGGCTTCGGGAGCTGTATGACAGAGACGACACACTGACTCTGTATGGCTGGCGGTTTATACACACCAAAGCTCCCAGAAGGCAGAGAAACAGTCATTGGCTGCACAGGACAGAGACCGTCGGGATGATCCTTCACGAGACCAGATTGCGGCTGTAAGCTTGCCAGCCGCTTTTTCTTAGACCTCTTGGACGTTACACGGGAGGCCGCCTTAGCAGGCTGAGGAACAGGAGTGTCAGGGACGGTCACAGACGGATGAGAGGATTCACCCATAGGTTCCTCTTGTCTGGTCTGTATCTGGAAGCTTGAAGAGGAAGACTTTTCAAGAGCAGCTGGACGAGGCACGTCGAACACTTTATGGAAGGCCACCAGGAAGGCCCCCAGGCTCATGACGACAGGGTCCCCTGCTTCCCAAAGGGGACAGATCCATATCAAGGCATCACTAGCTAGGTAGGACATGATGTATCCCACCTTGACCCGGTCAGAGGGGAAACAAGCTGCATTCTGCAGGATGTAGTGCAGGCATTTCTTCAGGAACCCTTGTCACTCTTTAGGGTCCCCATAGAACCTAGGCGGGTCTGCTGGGTCGCGCTCTTCATAGGCCAGGAGCTGATTGTAGAGGGCATTGGAGACGATGATTGGTTCAGAGGTCTCCACAATCGGAACCACGCAGGACGGAACAAATTCCTCTGGTTGCTCATCCTGGCGGAACACAGGTTCATGACGCTCTGCGAGCGGAAGGACATGGGACTCAGCGGGGACCATGGCCTGTGCAAACTGTCACGCTCACGCCTTGGCTGAATGGCGCGAGCCGGGGATTTGTGGCCCCACTGTGCCACAGACCAGACTACCCTGGAAGGGGCGTGACTACGACAGCTACCTCGGTCTTCACTGGAGCCTCTGATGGTGAGGTCAGGCTTGTGCGGCAGATAGCTGTCAGGTGCCACTCCAGGGTTTTGTCTGGCTGTGGCTGCTGGTCCCACTCGGGGACAAGTCACTTTGACAGAGGCTATAGACAGGCAGGCAGGTAGACACGACAGGCACAGCGGAGACACAGGGCAGGCGGGCACGGCTTGGAGACACAGGACAGGCGGGCACGGCTTGGAGACACAGGACAGGCGGGCACGGCTTGGAGACACAGGACAGGCGGGCACGGCTTGGAGACACAGGACAGATTGGCGTGGTATGAGAAGGAGCAGGTAGGGACCGGTTCACACAGCAGGTGTAGGCAGGAGGGAGTGGTGTATGCTGGAACAGGATCTGGACCTGTTCACACAGGAGGTGCAGGTATGGATATAGCCAGGAAGGAGTGGTATATGAGAGAACAGGTTTGGACCTGTTCACACAGGAGGTGCAGGTAGGAGGGAGTGGTGTATGAGAGAACAGGTTTGGACCTGTTCACACAAGAGGTGCCAGTATGGGTATAGGCAGGAAGGAGTGGAATATGAAGGAACAGGTTTAGAACTGTTCATACAGGAGGTGCAGATAGGCAGAGCCGCAGGAGTGCGGAGCAGGCAGAGCCGCAGGAGTGCGGAGCAGGCAGAGCCGCAGGAGTGCGGGGCCGTGCAGACAGAGCGGCTAGGGAGCCGTGCAAACACAGCTGCGAGGGAGCCGATGCACAGATAAAGCTGCGAGGGAGCCGATGCACAGATAAAGCTGCGAGGGTGCAGATGCACAGATAAAGCTGCGAGGGTGCAGATGCACAGATAAAGCTGCGAGGGTGCAGATGCACAGATAAAGCTGCGAGGGTGCAGATGCACAGATAAAGCTGCGAGGGTGCAGATGCACAGACAGGGGGGACACAAGGAAAGACACGGCAGAGAAGGAACCACAAACAAGGAGACTGATAGACAGAGGTAAGACTGAGTTCAGACAGAGACACCGGGACAAAGACACAAGGACCAGGATATTCTGCCTCCTGGCAAGCGGACAGAGAACAGACAAGGCACTGGGAACAAGACTCAAGGACCAGGATATTCAGCCTCCTGGCAGGTAGACAAGGTACAAAGCAAGATTAGGAGTAAACCTCCAGAGAAGGAGATACACAGAACAGGGCCTGGCTTCCTCAGCAGCAAGATACTAACTGAGATTAGACATTGCACAGGCAATGTTTCAGTGGGAGTGGTGAAACTAAACAGTCAAGAGCTCCAGGTGATTGGTCAGGGACAGATTACCCAGGTGCACCCTGACTGCATGAGAACCAGAGAGTTCAGGCGCCGCCCCCCTATACACACAGTCTGGAAACATGGAGAGCAGAGGCACAGAGCTGGCAACAGACAGAATTCACAGCATGGCTTGAAGCAGAAAGTAAGTTGGTGTGCGGGGGATGGGAGGCCATGTAGTGATGCCAGCAGGGTTGTTACAGAATTGACAAATCCCGGACCACACCGTATCACCCGCAAGGGAATGGGGCTTGTGAACGATTTAATTGGACATTGATTCAGATGTTGCGCACTCTGGAGAGTGACAAGAAGGCCAGTTGGCCCGAATATGTTTCCGAATTAGTTTGGGTCTATAACAATAGGGTACATCGAGTGACTGGCTATACCCCCTATTCCTTGTTGTTTGGGCGAGAAGGTAAAGGGATCACGGAGGTGGAGCTAGACCCCGAAGAGCCTCAGCCCTGGGCTGGAGTGTTGTCTTGGGTCCAAAATCATCGCCATCGGCTGCAAACTCTTCACTGAATTGTACACACCAAGCTCCGAGACTGGGAGCACCCAGGGAAGAATGCAACCCCGCCTCCTCACCTCCAAAGCGGGGACCGGGTGCTTGTACTAGATCAATGCCCCCAGAACAAACTGGAGCCGCGTTGGGAAGAAAGTCTTTATCGGGTCTTATGCCGTATCCATCCGGACGGACCGGTGTACGAAATACGACCTGAGGAGGATGAAACACTGCCCACTCATGTTGTGCATCGTAATGTTACGCCCATGTACTTCCTCCGACCTGAAGCAACCGGAGCCTATCCCGTCAACATCTGAACCGTCTTCCACATGTTGGGACCCGGACGACGACGAAGATTGTCTCCCAGGACCCGGAGGCCCTCCACTCAGTAATGAATCATCTGACACAATTAGCCCGCCTGCACCAACCAGCCCACCGATGTCCACCACCCCAGACGACTCTACCCTAGTTGAACTTAGACGCTCCGAGCGGTCAACAGTCGGCAAACCCCCTGAACGATATGAGCAAGATCAATTCATATGGCAACGAACATTGAAACCCCTAGAGACCGATCTCAATAGACTAAGGCCCTCGCCCGAGGACTGGCGAGCTTACAGGGTGGGAGAGTGTGGGGAGGAGGACTCCCAGACAGTGAATGGGCAGGTACCCAGGGGACTGCCATCAGGGTTCCTGAGGGAGCGATACTGGGAGGACAGTAAAGGGAAAGACTTGACTGAAGTAGTCAGGGAAACAGGGGGTGGGGCAAGCTTAAAAGGAGCGGGGGGCGCGCTGAAGTGGCAGTTGACAGAGAGCCGGACAACAGACAGGAAGCCGTGTGAGACAGAGAGGACAGAGGGAGCAGATGGTGTGTTGTGGAGAGACCGACAGGGCCCTGTGAAAGGAAAGCTGCTGACTTACCGACTAGCGACACGTGAGAGCCTTGCACCGGCGGCCGCTCCCCTCATACGGACGCATACAGCTGCCCCCGCTGTTTCCCTCCCTGCTGTGACAAGTCCACGACCTCCACTGACCGCTGCGACTAGAGACCATTCCTTTACAGCGGTAAAGACACTGCCCCCTGCCTTCTCCCACAGCTGTGGCCCTGTCATCACCGGCCCCAGGGAGCGCCACCTCGCTACAGGCGGCAGCAGGGGCCCCTGTCCGGTTTGCTAAGGGACCCTGAGCAGAGGTTGGTGAACGGTTATATTTAGAGACTGCGTCATAACTCCGCGGTGAGACGAGAGCCGCAAGGAGATGTCTGTTGTGCCCCATCTGCACCGATTCTTCAGGGCCTGTTGCGCCCCACCGGCATCGTTTCTTCAGGGCCTGTAGGTTAAGTCGCTAATATTTACACTGATTCGAATTACGCATGGGGAAAAGCCCATGATTATGGCCCTATCTGGAGAAGCAGAGCGTTCCTTACATCAGCCGGTAAACCTGTTAAAAATGCAGAGCTGGTGAAACAATTAATGGAGGCATTGATGTTACCAGTCCAGGTTGGCATTGTCAAGGTAAAAGCACACACAAAAGGTGACTCCATGGAGGTAGAGGGCAACAGAAGGGTGGACGAGGCTGCTAAAGTAGCAGCAAGGCGACCTAGGGAGCAGTGGACGGTGGCGGGGAGTCAGCGTATTCCAGCCACACTGAGCCTAGATGTCCTGTAATCTCTCCAGCAACAGGCTGCCCAAACAGAGAAGGTACACTGGGGGAGACTGGGAGCTGAGCTGAACTCAAACGGAGTATGGGAGAGTAAGAATAAATTGTGCCTACCAAAGTCTCTGTTCCCAATCATGGCGCAAGCACCACATGGCCCCACTCACGCCTCAAAAAGTCACATGTGTGCCATGGTAGATGCCTTCTGAATCGCTCCTGGTTTCAGTAACGCAGCCGCGAAACTCGTACAATCATGCCTCATCTGTGTATGGGAGAGAGGGTCCCCGCCGAGTGTCCGGGTCGGAACCAAGGGGGCCGTCACCTAGGTTCCGGGGGAAACTGTTCCCGGGGGACAGAGTTCAGGGACGGACCGGTAAGACTGACAGAAGGGCTGGGGGAGGAGCCGGTATAAAAGGGGCGGAAAATGAGTCAGAGTGAGTCAGCAGAATGGGACAGAAGGAGCAGGAGATCGTGGGAGCGACTGAGAGCCAGAGCGACTCACCGGGGCCAGGAAGGAGGCCAGAGACAGGAGGGATACTCCCCCTGGACATCAGTGGGTCGGCGCCGAGACGACCGTCTGAGAACCGCTGCCCCGCGTCGACCAGCAGCCGCTGCCGCCTTACTCCAGCCCGCGGCTTCGGCCTGCCCGTGGTCACCAGCAGCCACTGCCGCCTTCCTCCAGCCCGCGGCTGCGGCCTGCCCACGGTCACTCTCGGCCGTTGCCGCCTCACTTCAGCCCGAGGCTGCGGCCTGTCTCCCGCCGCCCGCAGCTGCCCCGCTTATACCCGTGGCCACGGCTAGTTCTGTGCCGTCGGCGGCCACCACTGTCCCGCTCCAGTCCGCGGCAAGGGCCGGGCCATTGCTTGCGGCAGGTCCTCCGTTGCAGTCGCTGGCTGCGCAGGCGGCCAGCCAGCCGCCACCCCGCATCGCAGCAGCTTGCCCCTATCCAGGGGCTGCAGCCCATCTGCCCAAGGACTCCTCCAGGGCCTGTTGTGCCCCGGCTTCATCGGAGCGTTGGAACGCTCGAAGACTACGAAAGATCTTCAGGGGCTGGGCCCAGCGGCTGCTACTGCTACGCCGAAGAACCATCGTCCAGGACGCCGAGGGACGTCGAGCCAGTTAAGTGACACTATATAGTTAAGGACCCGTAGTCGGCCATACAGTGGCCCTATAGTGACCGGCTTTGCCGGACTTAGTCGTGTTCTTAGATTTCCGTGAGCCCTCAGCCAGAGATATGGCAAGTAGAAGCTTTTAATAACTTTTCAAAAGGGGCGTACATCCTCTAACGCAGCCCACCAAGTGAGGTTAGCAAGGGAGGAGTCCCTAAGTTTATGGTCAAACTATAAACCAGGAACCAGTGACTGAAACGTCATACGTTTCTTATTTTAATCCCTTTTATTTGCAACTGTTTGTACATACTGTATTTTGTATCCTTTTGTAACATCTTTGTATTTTTGTAAACACTGCCTATATTTTCTGGAGTAAACTTATACTAGTTTTGATCTTTTGCCGACACGAACTCTGTGCCAAAACACGCTATATATTGGGTTGGTTCCTGACCCGATATATGCTTTAGTATCAAACGAGGACCTGGTGGCAGTGAAGCGTCCTGGTGGTATTGGGGAACCCTGGCAGTGATGGATAGGTTATGTGTGTATTCCCTGCCTGGGACTGGTGATATACATACCGCCCTCACTGCAGAGTGACCAATAGCCAGTACGCGTCAAGACAGCTTTTCCGGCGACTACTTATCCTAGGTGCAATTCCCGGACTGGACAGAGGGTAAGGGGGCGCCAGAGAGCTGCAAGTTCCTAACTGTAACTGAAAGTGATAACAAAAGTTGGGCTATATTCTTCAAATCTTGACAGAGCATGTAACGCTGACTGCTGCATGCACACTCACAGTATGACCCGACATTATTGCCATATTCTGAAGCTTTGCTCCATCATCCTCAGGATTCTCAGCTGTCCCATAATGGAGCCTGCATCGCTGAACGCTGCATGCACGTGTGGTACTAGCAGGTACGCAGGATGCAGTGACGAGACGTGAGACGGCCTTGTGTTTTTGGTAACAACTTTTATAGGTTTATAGGTAACTATCTGCAGGGATAGTCTAAGCAACCGAACAAGATAGCGGGAATTGTCCTCGCAGGGACTCAATACAAGCAAACACGGAAATATAAGAACACTGCTAAGTCCGGCAAAGCCGGTCACTATAGGGCCGAGGTATGGCCGACTACGGGTCCTTAACTATATAGTGTCACTTAACCGGCTCAACGTCCCTCGGCGTCCCGGACGTTGGTTCCTCGGCGTAGCAGCTGCTGCGCCCAGCCGCTGAAGGTCTGTCGCAGACTTCGAGCGTCCCGACGCTCCGGTGAGGCAGGGGCAAGACAGGCCCCAGAAGAATCCTTGGACAGATGGGCCGCAGCCCCCGGATCGGGGCAAACAGCGGCGATGAGGGGTGGCGGCTGGTAGGCCACCTGCGCAGTCAGTGACTGCAACGGAGGACCCGCGGCGAGCAACGGCCCGGCCCTTGCCGCGGACTGGAGCAAGACAGTGGTGGCCGCCGACGGCACTGAACTAGCCGCAGCCACGGGTAGAAGCAGGGCGGCTGCGGGCGGCGGGGGACAGGCCCCAGCCGCGGGCTGACATGAGGTGGCAACGGCCACTGGGACCCACGGGCAGGCCGCAGGAGCGAGGCAGCATCGGCCGTGAGTGACCGCGGGCAGGCCGCAGCTGTGGGCTGGAGGGAGGCGGCAGCGGCTGCTGGTGACCGCGGGCAGGCCGCAGCTGCGGGCTGGAGGGAGGTGGCAGCGGCTGCTGGTGACCGCAGGCAGGCCGCAGCCGCGGGCTGGAGTAAGGTGGCAGCGGCAGCTGGTTGATGCGGGGCAGCGGTTCTTGGACGGTCGTCTCTGTGCCGTCCCAATGATATCCAGGGGGAGTGTCTCTCCTGTCTCTGGCCTCCTTCCTGGTTCCGGTGAGTCGCTCTGGGTCTCAGTTGCTCCCACGGTCTCGTGCTCCTTCTGTCCCGTTCTGCTGACTCACTGTGACTCTCATTCCCCGCCCCTTTTATACCGGCTCCTCCCCAAGCCCATCTGTCAGTCTTACCAGTCCGTCCCTGAACTCTATGCCCCGGAAACAGTTTCCCCCGGAACCTAGGTGACGGTCCCTTGGTTCTGACCCGGACACTCGGCGGGGACCCTCTCTCCCACACTCCCCCCACCCTGTAAGCTCGCCAGTCCTCGGGCGAGGGCTTTAGTAGACTCGAGTTAGTCTTTTGATACGACAGTTCTTGTCGCCATACGAACTGGTCCTGTTCATAGTGTTCAGGGGGTTTGCCAGCTGTTGACCGCTCGGAGCGTCTAAGTTCAGTTGTGGTGGAGTCTTCTGGGGTGGTGGATGGTGGTAGGTTGGTTGATTCTGGTGGGGTGGCTGGGTCCACTGCGATATCACTACTTGGATGGCCCGTGGACGCGGCTGGGGAGTCCTCCTCATCATCCAGGTCCCAGACCGCTGACGGGGGGGTCGGCTCTGATCGCAGGGGGTTAGTATACACACAGGGCCGTAGCATGCTACGGTGTACAACACGAGTGACAGGCATGCCGTTTTCTTCATATTATATTTCATACACAGGCCCATCGGGGCTTATTCGGCGCAACACTCATTACGGGTTTTCCTCCCACCGTGGCTCTAACTTGCTTTGGGGGCGCTGATCTAGCATGAGTACCCGATCCCAAGTTTGAAAGTCAATAGGTGGCGGTAGCGCTCCCCCCTGGTGTTCTAGGTCCTGGAGCTTTGTATGGACGATTCGATGGAGGGTTTGTAGTTGGTACCGGTGGCTCCGGACCCAAGAGGATACTCCAATCCAGGGTTGAGGTTCCTCCGGATTTAACTCCACTTCTGTGATCCCTTTGCCTTCTCGTCCAAACAGCAGCGAATAGGGGGTATAACGGGTCACCCAGTGCACTCGGTTGTTGTAAACCCACACCAATTCAGGGACATACTCGGGCCAGCGGGCCTTTCGGTTGCTTTCCAGGGTACGCAACATTTGAATTAGTGTCTGATTAACTCGTTCGCAAGCTCCGTTCCCCTGCGGGTGATATGGTGTATTCCGAGACTTATCGATACCGTAGAGATGATGCAGTTCTTCCATGACTCTTCCTAGGAAGCACGCTCCCTGATCCGAATGTATTCATTGCGGGCAGCCGTACACTTGGATGAAGTTTTTACAAATCGCATAGGCGGCCGACTCTGCAGTTTGGTCTCGGGTGGGAGTGA
Organism: Dendrobates tinctorius; assembly: GCF_039654945.1. Lineage (NCBI taxonomy): Eukaryota > Metazoa > Chordata > Amphibia > Anura > Dendrobatidae > Dendrobates > Dendrobates tinctorius. The sequence continues at coordinate 12,264,822 of NW_027361696.1, forward strand.
CCATGGCGAATTTGGTGAAATGATCCACCATAACGAGACAATGTTCATACCCCTGGTATGCAGGACCTATGGTCAGATAGTCCACCGTGAGGAGCTCAAGGGGAGCTGATGTTACGATTGTTTGCACCGGGGCTCGTTGTGCGTGTGGTTTAGCAAGCTCGCATGGGCGGCATGTTCGGCAAACTTCCTCCACAGCGGCATGTAAGCGCGGGTGGTAAACTATCTGTTGTAACCATTGCAAAGTCTTTTGAGCACCGAAGTGAGCCCCTTTTTCGTGGGCTTCATGCGCCAGTTTGCCTAGGTAGGCTCCGGGCACGACCACCTGCCACGCTGTAGCAGACGTCGTCCGGGACATGGCCTTCTGATATAACAGCCCCTTTCTGATGACTAGTTTTTCCCATTGGCGCAACATTAGCAACATATCCTGGGTCAAAGTCTGTCTCTGCGAACCAGTGGGCAATTCGCCGGTGGCCACCCATCGGTGCAGGAGTCCAATTTCTCCATCTTCCTGCTGCTGTTGGATCCAACTGTCGCGTGGCTGTTCCAGCATCCCCCGGGGGGTCCCGGATGGGGCGCTCCCTGCATGGCAGCGGTAGGCGCGGCGGTGGTGAGGGCAAACGACGTCTCTTCTCCTTCCAATTCATTGTCGATTTTTCCCTGGGGTGGTGTGTCGGATCCTGGAGAGGGCGTCAGCGTGCACGTTTTCAGCACCTCTCTTATAGCCATCCGAGCCACCCACCGCTGCTCCAGAGCCCCCAGTTTGGTATTCTCCAAATGGGCTAGCGGGTTGTTGTCAGTCCGCACCACTACTTTGGAGCCCGCCAGATACTCTGCGAATCGCTCTGTCATTGCTCACACTACCACAAGGAGCTCGAGCTTAAAGGAGCTGTAATTGTCAGGGTTGCGTTCGGAGTCATGCAGCGACCGGCTACCATAGGCGATCACTTTTTCTCGGCCGTCCTGAACCTGTGACAACACAACCCCTAATCCCTGGAGACTCCCGTTGGTATGCAGTATGAATGGTTGCGAGAAATCCGCATACGCCAACACCGGAACGCGTCCTCTTGCGGTTGCTGCCACTGGATCTTCCGCCCATTCACCCCAGCGGGAGCCCACTTCAGCAGGTCCTGCAGGGCTCGGGCTCGGCGTGCAAAATTCTTCACGAACCGACGGTAGTAGCCGGCCAACCCCAGGAAGGCTTGCACATCCTTTACCGTCTCGGGGTAGGCCACCCCTGGATGGCGGCAACCTTTTCCAGGGATGGTCTAACACCCTCTGCCGAGACGACATGCCCCAGATATTCTGAGTGCGGAACAGGTGGCATTTCTGGGGCTTTACCTTCAACCCGTACCTTTGCAGCCGGCCGAGCACCTGCCCTAACCGCCGCAGGTGGTCCTCGAACGTGGCGGAATAGATGATGATATCATCCAGGTATATCAGCGTCGCTTCGAAGTTGAGCTCTCCTAGACACCGCTCTATCAACCGTTGGAAGGTTCCTGGGGCATTGGCCAGCCTGAATGGCATACGATTGAACTCAAACAGCCCCATGGGAAGAATAAATGCCGTCTGGGCTCTGTCTTCTTCCGACATCGGCACCTGCCAGTACCCACTGGCCAGGTCTAGAGTTGAGAAGTATGTTGCACTTCCTAAAGCAGACAGAAACTCTTCTATGTGGGGCAGTGGATACAAATCCTTGATGGTGCAGGCGTTCAACTTCCGATAGTCCACACAAAAATGCAGAGTGCCATGTTTTTTGTGTACCAGCACAATGGGGGCCGCCCAGGGGCTCTTGCTTTCTCGTATGACCCCCTTCCGGAGCATTTGGGCCAGTAGGGTTCTCACCTCTTGGTATATCTGCGGAGGGATTTGCCGATATCGTTCCCGGATGGGGGCCGCTCCTGCCGTGGGGATTCCATGCGTGATGGCCGTGGTGCATCCAAAGTCATCCTCGTGGCTAGCAAAGACACTGTAATACTGTCCGAGAAGTGTCTCTACCTGGAGAAGTTGGGCTGGCGTTTGGCCGGAGAGCTTAGCCCGCATTCTCTCCAGGATGGTTCGACCTTTCTCCTGGGTCGAGGACTCGGCAGTCTGCAGGGTCCGTATAGTTACTGCCCAAGAATCCTCGGGCTGCACCTTCAACTGGACCTTGGGGACTGGCAGCACCTCCTCCAAAGGCCTTACTAGTTTGGCCATTTCAGCTCGGGGCTTCAAGATGAGACGATATCTTGGTCTTCCAGGTTGATGCAATGCACCAGCGAGCTACCAGTATGCCAGGGTGCAGGCTCTCCGAGTAGCATGGATCCAACTGCATCTCCACACCCTCCAATGGCATTGGGGTGCGGATCAGCAGGGCCACCACCGTCTGTCCTGGGGGAAGCACTAGCAGGGGAGCCGCCGGCGCGATAACTTTGCCCAGCGCCTCGCCCTCCTGGCAATCCTGGAGCACTCGCGCCTCCCGCACCAACTTCTGGAAGACCTGCCCTTGGGCCGTGCGGGAACCCCACTGGCCCAGGGTCTCCTGCGTGGGGTCGTTGAGGAGTATATTGCCGAACTCCCGTAATATGTTCATACCCAAGATAACTGGATGGCGGTCGTTAGTTTCTCCTTGGGTCAGGACCACTCCCCGGCATCCGAGGGGTTTACCACACAGCGTCATTTGGAGCCATACCACTCCGGCGACAGGTACCGGCAGTTGGTTTGCGGCTACCAGCTTTATCATGGGCCCCCACTGGGGCATCGCTGCCTCCAGGGAAATGCTGCCGAAAGTAGGTTGCAGGCATGGTCGCTACTTGCGACCCCGTGTCTACTAGGCACCGTTGTCATGCCCGTCATGCCGGCCATGCTGCTTGCGCTGCATGATCCCCATTGTCATGCCTGTCATGCCTCATTGTCCCCAGGTCCGGGTCCCTGAGGGCGCCCCGCGGGTCTCGCCTGTGTGTACAGGCGCACTTCTTGACTGTTATGCCGCAAGATGCCTGGAGCAGTGTGCACGCACGCCTTACCTCATGGCTGCACGCTGTTGCTAGGTAACCATCCGTCTCTGCTCTGATTCAGCAATCCTCTGTATTCCTGGAACCCCTGATCATATGACCTTCTCTATGGTCCAGCCAGTCTGATCTAGCAATGCTCTCTATGACCCAGGAGGACCTGAACCGGAAGTCCTTCCCTGGTCCTGACCCAGAAGTCCAGGTGCTATGGTGCTATATCAGACCGCCCCTTCCTATGGTCGGGGCCTGAGTATCGTGTTGCTTCCCTGCATGGCTGCTTGGTCTGCTCGGTCGCTCCCTGTATTTTGTGCCCCTGCACTCTGCTCTGTAGTGCGTCTCTGCACACGCTCTGTGCTTGTACTCTGTCTCTTGTCTCACGCCATGTCTTGTGTTGTCTCTCGTGCTGTGTTTGCTTTTGCTATGCTTTGCCTTGTAGTACTTCCTCTGTTCTCTGCCTTTGCCTGTTTCGCTTTGTCTTGCCTAAGCTCTTCCTTGCCTTGTTGTTCGTCCTGTGGTCCGTGTCTAGTCTCAAGGCTCTGCCTTGACCTGGCTCTGGGCTTCGGCCTATGCTCCGCTGCTAGACTCTGTCCCTGACTAGTCTCAAGGCGGAGCTTTGACCCGGCTCTGGGCTTTGGCCTACGCTCCGCTGCTAGTTCTCTATGTCTCTGTCCCGGACTAGTCTCAAGGCTCTGTCTTGACCCGGCTCTGGGCTTCGGCCTACGCTCCACTGCTAGATCTGCTCTCTGTCCTGAACCCTGACCCTGGCGTGCCCTCTGCACGCGCAGGACATTGTCTTGAACTCTGTGTCTTGCCTCCGTTTTCATGCACCCCTGCTCCTCTCGTACTAGGCTTTGCTGTGCTGTCTCGCACGCGTCTCTGTCCTGTACCTTTGCCTAGCCCTGCCTTGTGGCTGCGTGCCCTCTTGCACGTGCCTGGTCGCTCCGTGCCCGCCTGTTGTGCCTCAGCCATGCCGCCCCTAGTCGTGCCCGCCTGTGTGCCTCAGCCGTGCTTGCCGTCCAGTGCTATTGTGGTTTCCACCTGTCTGTGCCTCAGCCCTTCCGCCTCTAGTCGTGCCCGCCTGCCTGTGCCTCCAGACGGTACCGCCTGCTGGTGCCCCAGTCGTGGTTTCCGTGCTCCCTTGCACTCACGCTGTTTCTCGCACTGTGCATTTTTGTGCTACTCTTGCACAAGTCTTTTGCTATCCTTGCTCTGTCCTGAATCTTGTCTCTCTGTCGTGTTCTGAGTTCTATGACCTGTCTTGTATCCTTGTCTTGCTAGTACCTTGCTCTGTGCTATGCTCTTTGCCTTGAACCCTGATCTTGGCGTGCCCCTCTGCACGCGCAGGACACCAGTCCTGACCTTCAAAGCCCAACGTGTTCTCTAGCACATGTGGGACCCGCTGCTAACCTTGTACCCTGGGTGCCCCCTAGCACAGCCAGGACCATGTACCGTGCCCCTGGCGTGCCTTAGCATGCGCAGGACCTTGAATCTTGAATCCTGGTGGCTTCCTTAGCGCGCCGAGGACCTTGGACCTTGAACACTGGCGTGTCCCTACACATGCACCCTGTCTTGTGCTTTGATCCTGGTGTGTCCCCTACACACGCACCCTGCCTTGAACTTTGCCTTGGACCCTGGCGTGTTCCTTAACACGCATCATGTCTTGAACCTTGTCGTGTCTCCTTGCCTGAACCTTGGTTTGCCTGCCAGATGCCCAGAACCTGCCGATCGCTGCTAGAGATCCTAAGCCTGATGACTGCGGCCTGATGTCTGTAGCTGATGTCCGGAGCCTGATGCCCTGATCCTGTCGATCGTTGCCTGCTGTCCGGAGTCCGACATCATCGTGCCTTTGCCTGTTCCTAGGCATACCATCTAGCACGTATCAAGCCATGGACCTTGGCGCGCCCCCGCACGCACCTTGCTGTGGTTTCCCTGTGTTTTCACGTCCTGTACCTGATGTTACCCTGAAGTTTTCCTTAATGAAGATACCTTGAACTTACGTCTTGCCTTGTCTTGTTTCCTGCCCGTCCCTGGTCGTCAGACACTCACATTGTGTCTTCCTTGAGCCGGCCGCCTGGTTCCAGCAGTCGTGGTGGCTCACCCCCTTGGTCTTGCCCCTGACAATCCCTGTATAGAGGGTGGTTCCTCACAAGGTCAGCTCGCCCTCGGTGGGTGGATGCCACGACCCAGAGGGTCCACTCTAAAGAAAAGTCGACTCGGCTAAAGCTGACTCCTCACAACCGTACAGCGCGGCCCTCAACTTCTGCCCATACTACTGGGCACTTGGCGACCAGATCTTCGGGACTTCCACCACCTCTTGTTGTGGCTTCTGGCTCCGAGCAGCATCCCCCTTGCCCGGAGCCCTCTAGTTTAATGTCCGTCGGGGTGGGTATCTCCCACGCCGTGGACACTCTTGTACGAAGTGGCCCGGTTCTCCCCACTCATAACACCGGAACTGCGAGGCCCGGCCGCCCCGGGCATTGAAGCCAGGCCGCCCAGGCGTGGGCTCAGTTCTCTTCTTTACTTCGGCCAGCTCGACTCAGTTACTCTTCAGCTCCTGTCTCACTTCCTCAATCCACTGGGGCTCTCCGGCAGCATTCACTGTTGCCTCCATGCCCCGGGCCTTCCCCACGGGGACCGTCATCCCCTGCTCCTGCTCTCGTACCCGGGCCTGACTCCCCACATCAGAGAAAGCTATACGTGGGTTCACTCGGATCTGCTCCCGCAATGCCTGTTTTATTAACCGGTCCCGGAGTCCAGTCACTAACAGGTCACGTAGGGTAATGTCGATAGGTCCTACCCCTACTCTGTCCTTCCGCTTGATGGCTGTGTATAACTCCTGGAGGACATTCATATACTGGGTGATGGTCTCCCCCTCTCCCTGCATTCGACAGAACAACTGGGTCCTCAACTCTCCCACGTTTGTTGGATCCCCATGAGTTTCTTCCAGAATCCGCAAGACCCTAGCAAAGGTGTTGCGGTGTCCCGGGGGTCACAACATTACTGAATTCAGGGCTTCCCCATCTAATGCCAGGAGAGCTACCTCCGCTTCTAAATCAGGGGTCATTGGATGCAAGCGGAAGAGCCTCCGCATGCACTCTGTCCAGCTCCATAACAGGGTATTGGAGCCGGAAAACCGTGGCAGGTTGCTTAGCATAGCCCCCGAAAAAATGCTGGACCGGGGGCCCCCCATTATCGGCGGTGCCTGCGGCCCCACTTTGGTCGGGAGTACCGCTGTCTGCGCTCAGAGACTGCATCCTGCCGACTATGCCAAATGTGGTACTAGCAGGTACGCAGGATGCAGTGACGAGACGCGAGATGGCCTTGTGTTTTTGGTAACAACTTTTATAGGTTTATAGGTAACTATCCGCAGGGATAGTCTAAGCAACCGAACAAGATAACAGGAATTGTCCTCGCAGGGACTCAATACAAGCAAACACGGAAATATAAGAACACGGCTACATCCGGCAAAGCCGGTCACTATAGGGCCGCAGTATGGCCGACTACGGGTCCTTAACTATATATTGTCACTTAACCGGCTCGACGTCCCTGACGTTGGTTCTTCGGCGTAGCAGCCGCTGCGCCCAGCCGCTGAAGGTCTGTCGCAGACTTCGAGCTTTCCAACGCTCCGGTGAGGCAGGGGCACGACAAGCCCCGGAAGAGTCCTTGGACAGATGGGCTGCAGCCCCCGGATCAGGGCAAACAGCGGCAATAAGGGGTGGCGGCTGGCAGGCCACCTGCGCAGCCAGCGACTGCAACGGAGGACCCGCGGTGAGCAACGGCCCGGCCCTTGCCGCGGACTGGAGCGGGACAGTGGTGGCCGCCGACGGCACTGAACTAGCCGCTGCCACGGGTAGAAGCGGGGCGACTGCGGGGGACAGGCCCCAGCCGTGGGCTGATGTGAGGCGGCAACGGCCGCGAGTGGCCGCGGGCTGGAGGGAGGCGGCAGCGGCTGCTGGTGACCGCGGGCAGGCCGCAGCCGCGGGCTGGAGGGAGGCGGCAGTGGCCGCTGGTTGATACAGGGCAGCGGTTCTCAGACGGTCGTCTGTCCAGGGGGTGTCTCTCCTGTCTCTGGCCTCCTTCCTGGCTCCGGTGAGTCGCTCTGTGTCTCAGTTGCTCCCACGGTCTCCTGCTCCTTCTGTCCCGTTCTGCTGACTCACTGTGACTCTCATTCCCCGCCCCTTTTATACCGGCTCCTCCCCCAGCCCATCTGTCAGTCTTACCAGTCCGTCCCTGAACTCTATCCCCCGGAAACAGTTTCCCCCGGAACCTAGGTGACGGTCCCCTTGGTTCCGACCCGGACACTCGGCGGGGACCCTCTCTCCCACACACGCTCACTGTATTCTCCTCTCCCTCCATATGCACCTTACCTGTAGGTACCAATACACATGGTCTGTCCGTCACTGCTTCTTTTCTTCGTCTCTTTCTGTTTCTCCTTCATTGTTTTTTAATTGCAAATATTAAGTTTTCTGTATTTTACCCACAATCTTCTATTTCTCTTGTTTTTTTCAATTCGGATGTTTTTTTCCTTTGTCTCCATTTTTTACATTTCTATTCACCATCCATCGCTCCTTCCAGCAGGTTTGTTACAATTTGTCTTTTGCTCTGATACATCCTACACTGATACATTGTAACAGAGCCACAAGTAGCACGGTCATAGCTGTTATGAAGGCGGTGGACGGTCGTGGCTTGGTTGGTGTGGTTGACAGTCATGGCTTGGTGGAGCTGGTGGACGGTCGTGGCTGTGTCGGAGGTGGAGGACGGTTGTGGCTGTGACGGAGAACGTGGACAGGCCATTACACCCTTGCTCCTCTCTCAGCGTTGGGTGTAGTCTCTCGGCTTCTCAGCCTCAGGCTCTAATGATGCAACTGAGATAAGAAAGAAAAAAGATGGAATTGCCAAGTCCCGCGCCCTGATCACACTGCCATTCACTGAGCAGACGGCACCGGCTGCACCAGATTCTGACCCTACATGACATACGTGACCTACAGACCCCTCGATTACGGCTATACAGGGGCACAGGAGACACCACCGGCACAATGAAGACGGTCCTCCTCTGGGTATCATTGCTGCAACTGGCAAGGTTGGCTCTGCCCAGCACATTCCCAGGTGAGAAATGCAGGTGAGAGATCTCATCACCTGGTAGTGATCCGGTCATCCTCCAGTCTCCTCCAGAGCTGCAGTCACTATTCTGCTATTACATCATGCCATATCCTCCAGTCACCTCGAGAGCTGCACTCACTATTCTGCTGTTACATCATAGCTCATCCTCCAGTCACCTCCAGAGCTGCGGTCACTATTCTGCTGTTACATCATGTTTTATCTTCCGGTCACCTCCAGTGCTGCAGTCACTATTCTGCTGTAACATCATGTCCTATCCTCCAGTCACCTTCAAAGCTGCGATCACTATTCTGCTGTTACAGCATGTCTTTTCCTCCAGTCACCTCCAGAGCTGAAGTCACTATTCTGCTGTTACATAATATGTTATCCTCCAGAGCTGCAGTCACTATTCTGCTGTTACATCATGTCTTATACTCCAGTCACCTCCAGAGCTGCGGTCACTATTCTGCTGTTACATTATGTTTTATCTTCCAGTCACCTCCAGAGCTGTAGTCACTATTCTGCTGTTACATCATGGCTCATCCTCCAGTCTCCTCCAGCGCTGCAGTCACTAATTCTGCTGTTACATCATGTCCTATCCTCCTGTCACCTTCAAAGCTGCGATCACTATTCTGCTGTTACAGCAAGTCTTTTCCTCCAGTCACCTCCAGAGCTGCAGTCACTATTCTGCTGTTACATATGTTATCCTCCAGAGCTGCAGTCACTATTCTGCTGTTACATCATGTCTTATCCTCCAGTCACCTCCAGAGCTGTGGTCACTATTCTGCTGCAACATCATGTCTTATCCTCCAGTCACCTCCAGAGCTGCAGTCACTATTCTGCTGTTACATCATGGCTCATCTTCCAGTCACCTCCAGATCTGCAGTCACTATTTTACTGTTACATCATGTCTTTTCCTCCAGTCACCTCCAGAGCTGCCATCACTATTCTTCTGTTGCATTGTGTCTTATCCTCCAGTTACCCCAGAGCTATAGTCACTATTCTGCTGTTACATCAGGTCTTATTCTTCAGTCACCTCCAGAGCTGCACTCACTATTCAGCTGTTACATCGTGTCCTATCCTCCAGTCACCTTCAAAGCTGCGGTCACTATTCTGCTGTTACATCATATGTTGTCCTTGAGTCACCTCCACAGCTGCAGTCACTATTCTGCTGTTACAGCATGTCTTTTCCTCCAGTCACCTCCAGAGCTGCAGTCACTATTTTACTGTTACATCATGTCTTTTCCTCCAGTCACCTCCAGAGCTGCCGTCACTATTCTGCTGTTACATCATGTGTCTTATCCTCCAGTGCTGCAATCACCATTCTGCTGTTACATCATGTCTTATCCTCCAGTCACCTCCAGTGCTGCAGTCATTATTCTCCTGTTACATCGTGTTCTAGCCTCCAGTCACCTCCAGAGCTGTGGTCACTATTCTGCTGCAACATCATGTCTTATCCTCCAGTCACCTCCAGAGCTGCGGTCACTATTCTGCTGCAACATCATGTCTTATCCTCCAGTCACCTCCAGAGCTCCGGTCACTATTCCGCTGCAACATCATGTCTTATCCTCCAATCACCTCCAGAGCTGCAGTCACTATTCTGCTGTTGCATCGTGTTTTATCATCCAGTACCTCCAGAACTGCAGTCACTTTTCTGCTATTACATCGTGTCTTATCCTCCAGTCACCTCCAGAGCTGCAGTCACTATTTTGCTGGCATATCATGTCTTATCCTCCAATCACCTCCAGAGCTGCAGTCACTATTCTGCTGGTACTACATGTCTTATCCTCCAGTCGGCACTACTGAAATACAAGCAGTCAGAAAGTTATCAGGAAAGCAGCAGAATTATCGGTGCAGATCTGGGTGTGACTAGAGCATTAGGAATGAGCACCTGGAACTATGGGCTTCTGTACATAGAGAAGTCTCTTCAGCTCCTCTGTGCTGCTGTTGCTCGGTATTGTGTTGAGGACGGTGATCTGTACGAGTATTGGCTGTGACTTGTGACCATGTGATGTGTTGTCCGTCTGACTGTTCTTCTTGTTACAGATGAGGAGAAGGAACCGCAGTACTGGAGAGACCTCGGGCGTCAGACCCTGGAGGAGGCGCTGAGGCTGCAGAAGCTGAATCTGAACATGGCCCGAAACCTGATCCTGTTCCTGGGGGACGGTGGGTAAATGGTGGAGCAACGCTGGTCCTTCCTGGTCACCACTGATGTGCCGGCACCCAGGGTCCCATATTCCACACTCCCCTTGCTGTGCAAGGCCCCAACTTCTCTCAAGTTATGGGCCCCCATTCCTCCCACACTCCGTGGACCCCACTCCTCCTCTCACACCCTTGACCCTCACTCCTCTAACACTCTGTGCACCCCAGTCCTCTCACTCTTCGTGGACCCCACTCCTCTCACTCCCCGGGCCCTCACTCCGTAGACCCCACTCCTCTCACACTCCGTGGACCCACTCTTCTCACACTCTGTGGACCCCACTCCGCTCACACTCCGGGCCCCCACTCTTCAGACCCAACTCTTCTCACACTCCGTGCCTCCACTCCTCTCACACTCCATGGACCCCACTCCTCTCACACTCTGTGGACCCCACTCCTCTCACACCCCGGGCCCCACTCTTTTCACACCCCAGGCACCCACTCCTGTCACACCCAGGATCCCCCACTCCCCTCACACTCCGGTCCCCCACTCTTTTCACACTCCGGGCCACCACTCCGGGGTTGCCACTTCTTTCACTCTTTGGGCCATGGAATTTCTGGTCCTGCTCAGCACTCTCTGGGGTTCAGGATTCTCCCCCATACTCATTATGGTAATGGCGGCAGCAGTCAGGGTTTGGGGCGGTAACAGTCAGGGTGTAGGGTGGCAGCAGTCAGGGTGTGGGCTGCAGTCACTGCCTCGCTACAATGTATCATCCTGACAGGACTTGTACCTCATGAATCATTGCTACTACAAGTCCTGAGATCCTGGATCATCAGTCTCCTTCCCCTTCTGGCAGCTGACACTACGATCCCTTCTTAGCTTCCTAAAGCTAAGTTCACACTGGGCATTTTTGCAGATTTCTTTATGCTAATTTTCAGCTGCGTTTTACAGTACCAGCAAAGCTTATGAGATTTCAGAAGTCTCATGCACACACATCAGTATTTTGTGCTTTTCATAGTTTTTGGACATAGATCATGTAACTTCTTTCATTGATTTTGAAACATTTTTCATCCATTGACACTTTCAAGAGACATATCTAGCGTGCCAAAACCGCAGCAAAAAATGCAAGAAAAACCTGCCTGTTTCTTCAGCTTCTTTCCTGCCAAAAGATCAGGTTTGCTGAAGAAAAAAACGCTGAAAAAATGCCTAGTGTGAACTCTTGCAGACCAGATCTGCAGCCCCTCTGATCCTTTCCCGACAAGCAGGCACAAATCTATTTCTAATGGCTGTCCTGCGTAAACCAGGGGAGGTGATAATAACGTTACATCAGTACATTATTCCGATCACTTGCAGGAATGGGAGTCTCCACCATCACCGCTGCCCGTATCCTGCGAGGACAGATGGACAGAGAATCCGGAGAAAGCAGCCGCCTGCACATGGAGACCTTTCCCCACGTGGCTCTATCAAAGGTAGGAGGGAAAACAGAGGAGGGTCAGGGATGATGGGGGTAGTAAACGGTGTCCTCCTCTTCGCAGACATAACATGGACTCCCAGGTGTGGCACCCCAGGAGTCCGGTTGCCACAGTGGCATTGCCTCCCGCACAGGGAGTAATGTCATGCCTGGGAAGCAGGGAGGGGTCCCATTTACCAGGTGTCAGTAGGAGAGAAGTCGAGCAGAACCTGGGGAGTGGAGCTGTGATTAAACTTGCCCCAGAGCTGAGCACTAGGAACCGGATACTGGAGTCAGTGGTTGTGTAGGTACTGAAGTCCCAGCAGCTAAATCCGGAAGGCAGGGGACTGCAGGTCTCCTGGTCCGACCTAAGACCAGGTGGCACAGCAGCATACCAGAGCCTGGAGCCGACACAAAGGAGCGGCACCTGTGATAGGCTCGAGCTGCCTGCCATGCGGGCAATGGTTTGTTTTTAAAACAGAGAGAGACAGTTAGCAGCAGGAGAATGAGCTGTTAGGCAGTGAGGAAAAAGGGAGGGCAGCGCAGAAGGAAGTGCTCCGTACCTACCTGGCCAGGTGTATCCAAATTTGCTTCCAGGCTGCCCGGTTCTCCATTACGATCTGTTGCCGGTGCCCTGGTCTGTACTATCAACCATCAAGTAAAGGAAAAGAAAACTACAGCCCTTGTGTCCTCCAGTGATCTCCTGCGCCCTGAGTCCTGCACCACAAGGTACACAAAGCCTGACATAAACGGAACCGGTAGCCCTGTGGCCCCGCTCCACCTGTGGGGAGCAGAACCATCCCAGCTGTGTCACCATCAGCACCAGCGGTCTCCTTTAGCAGCGTTGGCCATCAGTTGCCGAACACCACAGGTGGCGTCACGTTAAATCCCATATACATATTCCCCATTTTAAGGCACAATCAGGGCCATGGAGTCGGGTCACAGCCCCGTGACTTCCCCAAAGAACTGTCTGTGTTCCGAGTTCTGAGTACCCGACGGCAGTGGTGGGTGTGGCACAGGTACCGGACAGTGCGGGATGATGGGGGTAGTTACCGATGTCCTCCTCTCCACAGACCTATAAGGCTATGTGCACATGTTTTCGGCTCCGCAGCGTTTTTTCCACTTGAATTTGCACCAGATCCGCAAAGGAGTGCTCAAGAAATGTTAAACAATGGGAATCCAGAATTGGTGTGCACATACTGCGGAAAATTCCGCACTGATTCACAGTGTTTTATTTTCCACAGCATGTCAATTCTTTTTGAGGATCTGCAGTGATTCTGCACCCAATGACTTACATTGGATCATTCAAATCCGCAGCAAAACCGCAGGTGTAAAAAGGTCTGTGGATTAGCGTGCCAAAAACGCTGCGGAAAGGAAGGAGGAAGAGTGTGTGAGCGAAGAATATGTGGGTGTCTGTCTGCGGGTGTCTGTGTCTATCTGTGTGTAGCCAGGCATTATCTGATGGGGCTACTACTCCCATCTGGCTATGTCTTCTGTCAGATATAACAGTGACTGCATGAGCCAATGATGGGACAGTAGTAGTCCCATCATCCGGCGACTGCGTTCAATTGTAAAACAAAAAAACACATTCATACTCACCAAACAGCTAATCCCGGATGACCTCAATCTCTTGCAACAAAAGTAAAATAATAAACCAATATATACTTACCTTTCCGCCGTAGTACATTTAATGAGTGTCCCACGACGATCTCATGTGTAGAACAGTCACATTAGTAGATGTGATCTCTCTACCCGACCCCCGGTAATACACTGACAGGAGGTAATCCTTCCGCAGTATATCTGACGAGGCATATTTTTGAACAGGACCTACTATCTATTGTCCCTTTACAGACTTCAGTACATTGTGAAGTGATCTCTGGAGTAGCTGCATCAGTGCTCTTTTCCTCCCCGCCATGCTCACTGTCAGCTGGCGTGCTTTGTGCACTCCATGGAGCTGGGCCAGGGTGTAGGGCAGTGTTGTGATCTGTGGTACCACATTCTGTGTATTTTACACTGACCTTACAATCCTTGGCAAGATGAGTGGTGGATGAGCAGCACTTGTAGCAGATACCGTTCTCTTTCAGGAAGCTTCTGCGATCCGGCATAGATTTTCCCCTGAAGGCTCTGCGTTTCAGGAGAGGATGAGGCTTTTGATGGAACAGGCACTGCCTGTCAGGTTCTTGAACCTTTGCCTCTGATTGGGAGCAGCCAACAGACCTGTAATTGAAACCTGGAGACAAAACATAAGTCTTGTGCGCTGCCACAGACGTTCTGCGTGGATTTGCAGCTGGTGGTGGTGCGGCATATGACATTGCAAAGACAAAGCTGGGATCATTTCTAATTGCCGCTTGTTTGTGTATAAAGTCTACAAAAACGGACAAGGGAGGGAATGGAACTGTTAGGAGTCAGATTTCTGCCCTTACTATGCAGGAATCTAGACCCTCACATTCGGCAGTCTCCTGCTCATTGTCTGCTGCAGAGCAGATTGCCTTGCAGCAACTCTCTCCGGAGGCTAAGTCCTTCGTTCCATCTTCTGAGCATGCTCATGGGACGATCTCCCATTGGAGTTCGGGAGTCAGGTGCTCAGGTCCCGCTCCTGATCCCATTGGGTCAGCTCAGAGATCTGGAGACTTCTGGAAGGTCCCGTTTGATACAAAAAGTGCGCATGGCTGTTCCGCCATGCGCTAGTATAGTCATACTTGCTGCAGTGTGTATGTTGATGGATGCATGATATGGTGAATGACTCATTTGAAACCCCTTTCCTTGGATATTACGACTGTGTGTAGGATTGAGTTATCTAGCCAGTACCAGCGCCAGCACGCCATTGCTCCAGGCACACTTGCTAGCATCAGACATCGCGCCTGCTGTTCAGCGGTGTCACTCTGCGGCACTATCCACGCCACGCTGCAGTAGCAGCCTACTTGGGCGTCCGCGGTTGCGACGCTCGACACACGAATAGCTACGGTAGGTCTAGACGGACGTAGTACCGCCATCTAGGGCTACTCCTGTGACCGCATTACCGCGTGTGTTACTCTGAGTACCTGTGACATTAACAGGCTCAGACTTATTGTGTTAATTTCTGTGTTGCAGCTCTGTGATTCAACATAGATTGCTCTGTGCACTTGGGTGACGTCAAACCCTGTGCACACTACTGCCATATTGCTCTGTCATCACCTAGCTGCGGTTTTTCCATCCACCACACAGTGGACCCAGAGCTGCGAACATACTTTATTTATATTTTTATTTAGTGTGTTCCGCTGTTCCTAACATTATACTAGCGCCAGGATCTGGCTAGTGATGGCAGAACATCAGCAACTTTTGCAGTGTGTGCGGCAGCTCGAGGGCCACTTTTCTGGTGATGGCGCCTCCTGTAGAGGTTTCATCAGCCAGTGCTCAATTCAGCTGGAGCTGCTGGCTGAGCAATTCCCTACGGAACGGGCCAAGGTGGCATTTATTATTTCCCTACTGTCGGGCAAGGCGTTGGAATGGGCTATGCCTTTATGGGAGCGTGGTGACCCCGAGATTCGGACCGCTGCTCACTTGCTAGCAGCCATCAAGCAAGTCTTCCTCGGTCCACGGGTCACACACAGCACCTCTCTTCAGCTGCTTGCCTTGTCTCAGGGATTCCTCTCGGTTAGCCAGTATGCCGTCCGTTTTCGGACACTGGCTTCCGTGTTGGAGTGGTCCGACAAGGCCCTTATTCCTGTATTCTGGAGAGGTTTAGCGGAGCACGTTAAGGATGCTCTCTCTACTAGAGAGATTCCTGCTAGTTTGGAGGAGCTAATTTCTATCTCTAACCGTATCGACCTCCATTTTTTGGAGCGTGGTAAGGAGCGTGCTCACTCCA
This sequence comes from Dendrobates tinctorius, assembly GCF_039654945.1. NCBI lineage: Eukaryota > Metazoa > Chordata > Amphibia > Anura > Dendrobatidae > Dendrobates > Dendrobates tinctorius. Next base: position 12,280,343 of record NW_027361696.1, read on the forward strand.
AACGGAGAGTTGCTCCGGCTCCCAACTTCTTCGAGCCTCTAGAGCTGCCCGAGCCAGTGGTTCTATCCCCAGAGACCATGGAGGTGTCTCGCGCCATTTTTGAGACACGCCCGGCTCAAGATTCCATTTGCGGTTGTCACCGTCTACACGCTGCTTCTCAGGATGACAGCGTTCCGCAATGGTCAGAGTCTGTGCCGGTCGGTGAGACCTTTGTTCCTCCTCGCCTGAGGCCTAAGATTCTCGCCTGGGCACACGCGTCCGGTGCAGACGGCCACCGTGGCTATATGCAGACCACAAAACTTCTGGCTGGTTCGTATTGGTGGCCGCACAGGGCTCGGGATGTGAAAAAATTTATTCGGGCAAGCACCTCATGTGCTCGGGATAGCCTTCCCAGATGGAGTGTGGCGACGGCCGCCGACACACGGCGGCGTTCCACTGTAACTCCCGCTCTCATCGTCTCCAGGGTGTCCCTTTTGAAACCTGGTGATCTTGCTTCCTCTGACGCCTTCCATGTGTCCCGGTTGTCTGTGTCACCTACCAGGACACCAGGCTCGCCTTCGGACGAGTCAGAGGCCTATGCCACACTTGGGCACAGGTTGGTGGGTCGAAAGGCTCAGGGGGGAGGGGGCCCTAGGAGGGGGGGTAATGTTAGGAGTCAGATTTCTGCCCTTACTATGCAGGAATCTAGACCCTCACATTCGGCAGTCTCCTGCTCATTGTCTGCTGCAGAGCAGATTGCCTTGCAGCAAGTCTCTCCGGAGGCTAAGTCCTTTGTTCCATCTTCTGAGCATGCTCATGGGACGATCTCCCATTGGAGTTCGGGAGTCAGGTGCTCAGGTCCTGCTCCTGATCCCATTGGCTCAGCTCAGAGTTCTGGAGACTTCCGGAAGGTCCCATTTGATATAAAAAGCGTGCATGGCTGTTCCACCATGCGCTAGTATAGTCATGCTTGCTGCAGTGTGTATGTTGATGGATGCATGATCTGGTGAATGACTCATTTGAAACCCCTTTCCTTGGATATTATGACTGTGTGTGGGATTGAGTTATCTAGCCAGTACCAGCGCCAGCGCGCCATTGCTCCAGGCACACTTGCTAGCGTCAGACATCGCGCCTGCTGTTCAGCGGTGTCACTCTGTGGCACTATCCACGCTGCGCTGCAGTAGCAGCCTACTTGGGCGTCCACGGTTGCGACGCTCGACACACGAATAGCTACTGTAGGTCTAGACGGACGTAGTACCGCCATCTAGGGCTACTCCTGTGACCGCATTACCGTGTGTGTTACTCTGAGTACCTGTGACATTAACAGGCTCAAACTTATTGTGTTTATTTCTGTGTTGCAGCTCTGTGATTCAACAGAGATTGCTCTGTGCACTTGGGTAACGTCAAACCCTGTGCACACTACTGCCATATTGCTCTGTCATCACCTAGCTGTGGTTTTTCCATCCACCGCACGGTGGACCCCGAGCAGCGAACACACTTTATATTTTTATTTAGTGTGTTCCGCCGTTCCTAACAGGAACACTGTGTTTGTATTTGTACATGGAACCATGTGTGAGCCACCTCTTCTATAGATTGTAGGGCAACTTTTGGACTATAGGGTTAACACCTTTGGCTGTGTCAAGGAATGCAAGTCCTTGTAGGTCACCTTCATGTTTGGCAGCTAGGACTTCCTTTACCAGGTCACTTAGTTCTCTAAGTTTCTGGAGACCTTTGTTAGATATTTTAGGAAAGTCATCGATTCTTTTGAACAAGGCTCTCTCTATTACCTCTGCTGAGCCGTAACACTCATCTAGCCTCTTCCAGATCTCTTTGAGGCCAATTTCAGGGTGATTTATATTAATGTCTCTGATCCTTACTGCATGTTTGACTGACTCTTCTCCTAGGTATTTGACAAAGAGGTCTATCTCTTCCCTGTGTTGTAGCCCCAGGTCTCTAGTGACATTTTGGAAGAAAGCTTTCTAAGCTCTCTAACCTTCAGCGTGGTCAGTGAATTTCATGAGTCCCTTAGCAACCAGTTTGCATCATGTGAAGAACTTAGCAAATTCTGTTGTGAACCGGTTGTCAACAGAGTATACTGGTGATGGGCCGCCCTGATAGTGATGTGAGGTGCGTTCATATCTGTTAGTATCCTCAGGGTGGGCCAGCCGGTGTCATATTGCTTCGGTCTGACGTGCGGTGCATCAGCAAGATGATTCACGTTGGTTACCTGGTGAGGGGCAAGGTAGTCATTAGCAGAGTTGTTTTGCTCCACGTTTTGCTGGAGCTGAGCCTCATGATGACTCTCACTCACTTCACTGGAAATGTCGTGTTCTTGGTTATAGTTTGGATCAGGAAGTTCATTAACATACTGAGATGTGTGTCGTGGTGAATCCTGCAGTGGCAACTTCAGACTTGACGTACTGTTTCGGCTATGCAGCTCAGGGTTGTGCGCGGCTTCCAGCGACTCTGCTTTGGCTAGGGCTGCGGCAGCTTCTCCTTTTGCTGCTAGGCTCTCTAAGGCGGCATCCACGCGTGCCTTCTCTAACTGCGGCTTTCTCTTTTGCTCATCTCTTTCTAAGCATAACCTTCTCTCTTGATCCTCTCTCTCTATGCGTGACCTTCTCTCTTGGTCTTCTAGGCGTGCATTCTCTAATTTAAGTTCCATCTCTTCTACAGCAAAGCTTGCTCGTATTTTGGCGGCTTCAGCATTTGCGCGGGCAATGGTGACCATGCTGCTAATGGATACAGTCTTTGAGGAGACGGAAGTAACAGATTTTGTCCTGTGTGATTTGTGAGACATGGTGTTTTGGGGGGAAATACTTGGCTGTGCAGAGATTGCTGTAGCTGTATTAGTGTCTGTGTAGCCGGTGACTTAAATCTCACTAGGTGGATGGCTGCAGTTTCACTGGCAAGCTGGATGGAAGGCTGTCTTTTCCCTGAATTCCCACTAACTGGATGGCCACTGTTTCACTGGCCCCTGCAGGATGGAAGGCTGTCCTTTCCCTGAGTTCCCACTAGCTGGATGGCTGCTGTTTCACTGTTCTGTCCTCACTAAATGAAGCAGAATTCATGTAGCTTATACAGGCAATGAAAACCTACTCGACAAATGAATAAACCAAATTAAATTGAAGTCCAAATTATAAAGACTTCAAAAATGTTTTATTAATTACACAAAAACCAGACAAAAAGGACATAATGCAATACCATAAAATGTCATAATACATGAAGGTAGTAACTTAGTAGACACATAAGCCATAAATAAGTATAGTGATCATAAAAATTCCATCCGCAACAAAGTGCATATAATAAGCAGGTAAAGAGTATAAAAACTCAAATAAAGTGCATAGGAAATGTAATAAGATCAAAGATACCCGTGATCAATGGCTACATGCGTCTCCAGCTCCCTCCAACGTACGTTTCGCCTACCGTGGCTTTCTCAAGGAGTGAGGTAATGGTGCAAAGGGGGAAATATTTATATGTAACCCAAACCAATGGAGATTCTTGGTTCCCATATCAAAATGATCAAAAGAATAAATGTAAATAATAATAATCAAGCCCCATATTCAATATGATGTCTCCCAGACTAAACACATATGCCAAAGATAAGAAGGAAAAAATGTCCACATAAGATAATAACCAAGTGCGTTCCAGCGTGGAGCGCACGCCGCAGCCGCCATAAAAGTAATCGGAAGTATCTCAGATAATGCGCCCAATACTGGTGTATGTACTGCTTACAGGAGACAACTACGCCCATTCAGAGGGGAACAGCACATCACCATCCACTTGCTGCAGCACCAGATGTAAACACAGATAACTCCTCCCTTACAAAGGGAGGGGGAGTGAGTTGTCACAGAAACACGCTCAAACATGGCAAATGCAGAGAAGTATACATGTTACATTGAAGAAATTATATGCTCCAATTAGAAATACAAATACTAAATAATATAGCAAAAAATAATCATAACGATTAGAACAATTATATCATATCAATTAGTAACATATATATACAACCCAGATATAAATATTATAGGAATGACCGGGGCAAACTAAAATTTACATAAAAAGAAATAGAAGACAATAAGCTATACAGAATCCAATCACAATGTTTATATCATTTCAATAGAGATATATGTGCAGTCATATGAATATATCAATACATTGCAGTAATTTTATAAATATAATAAGAATAAAAATAAAAATAAAAAGTGCAGTGAAACACACGTGCGATTGAGTGAAAAAAATAAATAAAAAAGGAATATATATATATATATACAGTCATATGTAAAAGTTTGGGCACCCCTATTAATGTTAACCTTTTTTCTTTATAACAATTTTGGTTTTTGCAACAGCTATTTCAGTTTCATATATCTAATAACTGATGGACTCAGTTATATTTCTGGATTCAAATGAGGTTCATTGTACTAACAGAAAATGAGCAATCTGCATTTAAACTAAATTTGACCGGTGCAAAAGTATGGGCACCCTTATCATTTTCTTGATTTGAACACTCCTAACTACTTTTTACTGACTTCCTGAAGCACTAAATTGGTTTTGTAACCTCATTGAGCTTTGAGCTTCATAGCCAGGTGTATCAAATCATGAGAAAATGTATTTAAGGTGGCAACTTACAAGTAGTTCTCCTATTTGATTCTCCTATGAAGAGTGGCATCATGGGCTCCTCAAAACAACTCTCAAATGATCTGAAAACAAAGATTATTCAACATAGCTTTTCAGGGGAAGGATACAAAAAGTTGTCTCCGATTTAACCTGTCAGTTTCCACTGTGAGGAACATAGTAAGGAAATGGAAGAACACAGGTACAGTTCTTGTTAAGCCCAGAAGTGGCAGGCCAAGAAAAATATCAGAAAGGCAGAGAAGAAGAATGGTGAGAAGAGTCAAGGACAATCCACAGACCACCTCCAAAGACCTGCAGCATCATCTTGCTGCAGATGGTGTCACTGTGCATCGGTCAACAATACAGCGCATGCATAACGCCTTTTTGTATGACCAAACAACTCAATCTTTGTTTCATCAGTCCACAGGACCTTCTTCCAAAATGTAACTGGCTTGTCCAAATGTGCTTTTGCATACCTCAGGCGACTCTGTTTGTGGCGTGCTTGCAGAAACGGCTTCTTTCGCATCACTCTCCCATACAGCTTCTCCTTGTGCAAAGTGCGCTGTATTGTTGACCGATGCACAGTGACACCATCTGCAGCAAGATGATGCTGCAGGTCTTTGGAGGTGGTCTGTGGATTGTCCTTGACTGTTCTCACCATTCTTCTTCTCTGCCTTTCTGATATTTTTCTTGGCCTGCCACTTCCGGGCTTAACAAGAACTGTACCTGTGTTCTTCCATTTCCTTACTATGTTCCTCACAGTGGAAACTGACAGGCTAAATCTCTGAGACAACTTTTTGTATCCTTCCCCTGAAAAGCTATGTTGAATAATCTTTGTTTTCAGATCATTTGAGAGTTGTTTTGAGGAGCCCATGATGCCACTCTTCATAGGAGAATCAAATAGGAGAACTACTTGCAAGTGGCCACTTTAAATACCTTTTCTCATGATTTGATACACCTGGCTATGAAGTTCAAAGCTCAATGAGGTTACAAAACCAATTTAGTGCTTCAGAAAGTCAGTAAAAAGTAGTTAGGAGTGTTCAAATCAAGAAAATGATAAGGGTGCCCATACTTTTGCACCGGTCAAATTTTGTTTAAATGCAGATTGCACATTTTCTGTTAGTACAATAAACCTCATTTGAATCCAGAAATATAACTGAGTCCATCAGTTATTAGATATATGAAACTGAAATAGCTGTTGCAAAAACCAAAATTGTTATAAAGAAAAAAGGTTAACATTAATAGGGGTGCCCAAACTTTTACATATGACTGTATATATACATATATGTGTATGGACATATACAAATATAAGTATAGCATTATAAATAATCAAAATAATATAATACAGGTATCAGATGAATGGTCAGATGGATGAAAGAATTCCACGGAACAAGTACAAACTAAAAAGCAAAAAAAGAAGACGAAAAATAAATCAGATTAATAAACCATTTATAAAAACGCATTAAAAGATAACTGTTCGTTGAGGCCCTTGGGTGCAATAGTATCCAGTCTAAAGATCCACTTGGTCTCAATTTGCGCGAGACGTTTCTTGATATCCCCTCCTCTAGAGTTCAATATAACATGATCAATCCCTCGTACCTTTAATAATAATTCATTACTTTGATGGAATAACTTAAAATGCTTTGGTAATGTCTTAAGGGAGTCGATATCAGAAACATTTTTGGCTGCTTTGATATCCAAAACATGTTCTCTCACCCTACGCCTAAATTCCCTAGATGTTAAACCAACATATTTTAGGTTACAAGGGCAGCTCGCACAATAGATTACTGCAGTGGTAGTGCATGATATATGATGCAAAATTTTGAAAAACCTATTCTCATCAGCATTGGAGAAGTCCTCACACCTCTCTATATTTGGACATGCTACACATGATCCACAAGGACGACAACCCCATTTAGGACCTCGTGATCCAAACGCATTAACCTCCTTCTTCTTATAGTGACTATGCACAAGTGTATCACGAATATTCCTAGATCTCCTAAATGTAATGGCAGGTTTTGGAGGTAAATATTGTGCAAGGACCGGATCCAACTGAAGAACCTTCCAATGTTTAGTCAGAATAGTACTCATTTCACGCCACTTACAATTAAAGGTTTGAATATAGCGTACCTTATCAGAGGTCTGAATACTGGATTTGCGTTTATGAAGTGCCAATAAGCGTTCAGTTCTTTTTGCTCGCCAATGGCCTTGCTCAATATATGCATCAGGATATCCTCTTTCTCTAAATCTCGTACTTAGATCCCTACTCTGTTTTTCAAACAGTTCTTCCTTTGAACAAATACGTCGCATACGTAAGAATTGTCCCACAGGTATTCCACGAATGAGACTACGTTGGTGGGAAGAAGAGAAATGTAGAAGACTATTTGTCGAGGTAGGTTTGCGGAACACATCGGAATAGACAAAACCAGCATCATCCACTTGGAGTAAGACATCCAGAAATTCAACATTGGATCTTCCCGCTTTGTAAGTCAAACGTAGATTCAAATCGTTTTCATTTAGATGGTCCATAAATGTGTGTAATTCATCCAAGGAACCCTGCCAAATACAAAGAATATCATCAATGTATCTCCCCCAGTATTGCCCCCTATCCACCAAAGGTGTAGAGTCAGTCGTAAAAATTCTTCTCTCCCACAGCCCCAGGAACAGATTAGCATATGAGGGCGCAAAAGCTGCCCCCATAGCTGTGCCCTGGAGCTGTAGGAAAAACTGATCAGAAAAAATAAAAAAATTATGGGTGAGTGCAAACTGGAGGAGACACATGATGAATTCGCAAAACTCACCATCTTCATTGGACATCGACAGAAATTGATTGACAGCAAACAGTCCATCTTCATGTCTTATGGATGTGTAAAGAGATTCGATGTCACAAGTCACCAGGAACATATCCTCTTCCAACTGTAAACCATCCATTTTTCGTAAAACATCATTTGTATCCTTCAAATAAGAAGGTAGGGTTTCTACCAAAGGATGGAGAACATAGTCAATTAGTTTACAAATAGGCTCACAAAAATTATTATTGCCTGCCACAATCGGGCGGCCAGGAGGACACAAGACATTTTTGTGTACCTTGGGGAGTATGTAAAATGTCGCAATAGTGGGATGGTCCATAATCAAATATTCCATCTGTTTTTTGGTATTGACTGAGGAATCAACTGCTTTAGTCAAAATATCTTTCAACTGTGAACAGAAAGAATTAAGGGGATTAAAAGTAAGTCTCCTATAACACTTGGTATCCCTCAACAATTTATACACCTCCTTCTCATACATATTACATGGCCAGATTACAGTATTACCACCTTTATCTGATGGTTTTATAACTACATCTGTTCTTGTGGAGAGTTCTTTGATTGCTTTCATCTGATCCAAGGTGCAATTGTAATCAGAAATACCAGTAGATATGTTTTTCAAATCCAAACTGACCAATTTGACAAATAAATCAATATTGGCATTTAAAGTAAGAGGTGGAAATTTTTTAGATTTGGGAACCAAAGCTCTAGGAAACTTACCCTTCTCTGTGGGCTCCTGTTCCAAAAGTAATTCGTTTAATGTTTCCAATGCCTCTATCTCTTCCTCAGTTTCAAATTCCTTATCCATTCTATCATTTGTCCTGTGGTGTAATTTTTTAAGAAGGAGTCTACGGGCAAAGAGATGTAGATCTTTTATTGCTAAAAACGTGTCAAATTTAGCAGTTGGTGAAAAACTAAGCCCCAAATCTAAAACTTCGATCTGCTGAGGCATCAAATCAATATTGGATAGGTTTATTACCTTGTTAGACGACACACCGCTCGGACCTGGGGTATCTTTTTTCCGGATTGGAGACACCCGTGTGGGGTTGTTCTTCCGCTTGCGGTTCCTTGTATTATAGCTTCTTCCAAGGCCAGAATGAGAGGATTCCATGGATGTAGATGAAGTCATAGAATTACTCCTCTTCCTATTCTGTCTTGAAGGGAGCTTCCATTTATACACCCTATTATTCTCTGCATCTGATAGGTCCCTGGTATATTTTTTTGTTTTTACATCTTTAATTTGTTTTTCCCAAGTTAAATGTAGATCCTCCAATTCTTTTCTAAATTTCTCATTCTCAACAGGTGTAATCAATTTACTGAGGTCCATATTAAGCCCCTCAATCTCTTTCTCAAGTATAGGTAAAGACTGAGAGTTGTATTCAACTATCAATGACAAAAAGGAACGAGAACAGGTATTACAAATATTCTCCCATGCTGATGAGAATTTAGCATAATCTCTTCCATAAGAAGGAAACAACTGCACCCTTAAACCTCTAGGAATAAGATTTTTACTTAAATAATTTTCTAAAAAAACTTTATTCCACCAAATTTTTATTCTACGGTGGAAACAATTCTTGAGTTTGCTTTTGAGCTCACGTATATTATTATGGTTAGAATTGTCCTGTACTGGTTCCCCTTTAAAAACATTTTCTGCCTGTAAGAGCCAATTGGCCTCAAGAGAACGGAGATCCATCTTAAAGAAAGCAGAAAAAAGCACAACTCAGTGATTAAATTACCCCAGAAAACGAGGGTATATAAACAAGCCAACAACCTATATAGCATATACGGATATTCATGAAAGACAATGAAAACCTACTCGACAAATGAATAAACCAAATTAAATTGAAGTCCAAATTATAAAGACTTCAAAAATGTTTTATTAATTACACAAAAACCAGACAAAAAGGACATAATGCAATACCATAAAATGTCATAATACATGAAGGTAGTAACTTAGTAGACACATAAGCCATAAATAAATATAGTGATCATAAAAATTCCATCCGCAACAAAGTGCATATAATAAGCAGGTAAAGAGTATAAAAACTCAAATAAAGTGCATAGGAAATGTAATAAGATCAAAGATACCCGTGATCAATGGCTACATGCGTCTCCAGCTCCCTCCAACGTACGTTTCGCCTACCGTGGCTTTCTCAAGGAGTGAGGTAATGGTGCAAAGGGGGAAATATTTATATGTAACCCAAACCAATGGAGATTCTTGGTTCCCATATCAAAATGATCAAAAGAATAAATGTAAATAATAATAATCAAGCCCCATATTCAATATGATGTCTCCCAGACTAAACACATATGCCAAAGATAAGAAGGAAAAAATGTCCACATAAGATAATAACCAAGTGCGTTCCAGCGTCTCCGCTCTGTTGATTCCTCTGAGCGGGTGGGCGTCACCTCCGGGTCCCGGCTTCCTGTAAGCAGTACATACACCAGTATTGGGCGCATTATCTGAGACACTTCCGATTACTTTTATGGCGGCTGCGGCGTGCGCTCCACGCTGGAACGCACTTGGTTATTATCTTATGTGGACATTTTTTCCTTCTTATCTTTGGCATATGTGTTTAGTCTGGGAGACATCATATTGAATATGGGGCTTGATTATTATTATTTACATTTATTCTTTTGATAATTTTGATATGGGAACCAAGAATCTCCATTGGTTTTGGTTACATATAAATATTTCCCCCTTTGCACCATTACCTCACTCCTTGAGAAAGCCACGGTAGGCGAAACGTACGTTGGAGGGAGCTGGAGACGCATGTAGCCATTGATCACGGGTATCTTTGATCTTATTACATTTCCTATGCACTTTATTTGAGTTTTTATACTCTTTACCTGCTTATTATATGCACTTTGTTGCGGATGGAATTTTTATGATCACTATATTTATTTATGGCTTATGTGTCTACTAAGTTACTACCTTCATGTATTATGACATTTTATGGTATTGCATTATGTCCTTTTTGTCTGGTTTTTGTGTAATTAATAAAACATTTTTTAAGTCTTTATAATTTGGACTTCAATTTAATTTGGTTTATTCATTTGTCGAGTAGGTTTTCATTGTCTTTCATGAATATCCGTATATGCTATATAGGTTGTTGGTTAGCTTATACAGGCAGTTAAACTGCTATACCGGGATCCAATGAGGAGACTGTAATTGAACCTGTGCTTTATTGAACGTGATGGTATATTGGCATGGTGAAACTACAAGCAAAACATATATATATACACTCAGTCAATACAGGGTACATCAGAAATACATATTATACATAGTACATTATAAATCAACATCTGCACTAGTAGCTAACCAGGGGAAGGACTAATTAACCAGGCTAATATGAGACAGGAATTAGATACAGGGAGCATAAATACATACCAGCGATGCTATCACTAGGGGAGAAGAGAAATGAGATGCTTCCTGAATGCAGACAGAAGGAAAATGGAGCACGGGAGGGAAAGAGAGACTAAACTAACCATAATCCTTTGCAAAGGCTATCAGGATGCATTGTAACCTTACCAGAATGCACTGCAAAAGCTTACCAGAATGCACTGCAACGGAGGGAAAAAAATACGAGCATCAAAAGTGAAAGTAAAATAACACAATAACACTGCAGTTATGACTCTGGTCACTAGAGGGACCCAGAAACATTAAATCAATAGAACCTATGGAAAACTGAACATTCTATATATTCTCCAGTAATCACTGTAAATAAACAGACAGTCAAAGGTTTTGAATTAGATGTTGGAGACAGAACAATATCACTACGCCACTGACAGAGTTCACCGGAGTTCATGCTGTCACTTGCGGCACCGCTGCGTGAGAAAAGTGAGAGCGCGAACTCCGGTGAACTCTCAGTGATACACTGCGGGAGCGATTATCTCCTGTCAGTGTATGACTGGAGGCCGTTGGCTTGATGTCACTGGACAATACAAAGGTGACATCAACCCCACAAATATTACCCCACTTGCCACCGCTACATGGCAAGTGGGAAGAGCGAGGCTAAGTGCCAGAATTGCGCATCTATAAGATCTATAAGAGGGGCGGCTGAGAGCTGATGTTTTTAGCCTGGAGGGTGCCAATATACTTTACATGGCCCCTTCCCAGGTTATTAATATCAGCCCACAGCTCTCTGCCTAGCCTTTGCTGGTTCGATTTTATAGGGGGACACCATGTCATTTTTTTTCTGGGGTTCCCCTGTAAACTTGCCAGTAAAGGCTAAGCAAACTTCTATGAGCTGATATTAATAGCCTGTGAACCTTCATGGCTATTGGCTCTTTCCCAGAATATTAACATCAGCCGTCATCTTTCTCTCTGCTGGTTAAAAAAATTACGCGGGAACCCACGCAATTGTTTTACATTTTTTTAAAATAAACAGATATTGCATTTCATGCAAATTTAGTGTGTGTGTGTCTCTCTTTCATTTAACTCTTTATGTACCATTTTATTAATGAGGGCATCTGGCTGACACGTGTTCTTTACTAAACCTCGGGCTTTGGTATTATATACAGTATGTGTATATATATATATATATATATATATATATGTATATATATGTATATATATATATATATATATATATAAAAAGCTCAAGTGTGTGTATGTATGTGTGTATGTCCGGGATTGGCATCCGCACCGTCGTAGCTACAGCCACAAAATTTGGCACAGTCACACGTCTGGACCCCGAGAGCATCCTAGGCTATGTTGTGAGGTGAAATTTTAACCCCGCGCGTTCCAATTTGCCCCTATCTACATAATGGGGAAAAGTGTGTATGGGCACGGGACTATGGGATGGAGGATGTGTGATGGGTATATGAGCACTGGACTATGGGATGGAGAATATGTATGACGGATATATGGGCACGGGACTATGGGATGGTGGATATGTATGATGGGTATATGGGCACGGGACTATGGGATGGAGGATATGTATGATGCATGAAAATCTGCATCAAAAACACATAAAAACCGCACGGAACTTCAACTGCGTTTTCTGCCAAGAGAGGAAGAATCTGCGCAGAATGTTACAACAGCAAATCTGCAACGTGCGCACATACCGGCAGAAAACTCAGTTGAAATTCCGTGCGGTTTTTATGCGTTTTTGATGCGGATTTTGATGCGGATTTGTAAGCTAAATAAAGATATATTATTTAACAAAAAAAAGAATTGTGATGTAATTTCCTTGTCCAACCTCTTCTTTTTCATTCTCCATACTGAACACTATAATATCATCACATACCATGTTCAAATATAATGTTTACACACATAAAACAAATATAAGTGACTGTGTATATATATATATATATATACACTCACTGGCCACTTTATTAGGTACACCATGCTAGTAAGGGGTTGGACCCCCTTTTGCCTTCAGAACTGCCTCAATTCTTCGTGGCAGAGATTCAACAAGGTGCTGGAAGCATTCCTCAGAGATTTTGGACCATATTGACATGATGGCATCACACAGTTGGCGCAGATTTGTCGGCTGCACATCCCTGATGCGAATCTCCCGTTCCACCACATCCCAAAGATGCTCTATTGGATTGAGATCTGGTGACTGAGGAGGCCATTTGAGTACAGTAAACTCATTGTCATGTTCAAGAAACCAATCTGAGATGATTCGAGCTTTATGACATGGCGCATTATCCTGCTGAAAGTAGCCATCAGATGTTGGGTACATTGTGGTCATAAAGGGATGGACATGGTCAGCAACAATACTCAGGTAGGCTGTGGCGTTGCAACGATGCTCAATTGGTACCAAGGGGCCCAAAGAGTGCCCAGAAAAAATTCCCCACACCATGACACCACCACCACCAGCCTGAACCGTTGATACAAGGCAGGATGGATCCATGCTTTCATGTTGTTTACGCCAAATTCTGACCCTACCATCCGAATGTCGCAGCAGAAATCGAGACTCATCAGACCAGGCAACGTTTTTCCAATCTTCTACTGTCCAATTTCGATGAGCTTGTGCAAATTGTAGCCTCAGTTTCCTGTTCTTAGCTGAGAGGAGTGGTACCCAGTGTGGTCTTCTGCTGCTGTAGCCCATCTGCCTCAAAGTTCGACGCGCTGTGCGTTCAGAGATGCTCTTCTGCCTACCTTGGTTGTAACGGGTGGCAATTTGAGTCACTGTTGCCTTTCTATCAGCTCGAACCAGTCTGCCCATTCTCCTCTGACCTCTGGCATCAACATGGCATTTCCGGCCACAGAACTGCCGCTCACTGGATTTTTTTTCTTTTTCGGACCATTCTCTGTAAACCCTAGAGATGGTTGTGCGTGAAAATCCCAGTAGATCAGCAGTTTCTGAAATTCTCAGACCAGCCCTTCTGGCACCAACAATCATGCCACGTTCAAAGGCACTCAAATCACCTTTCTTCCCCATACTGATGCTCGGTTTGAACTGCAGGAGATTGTCTTGACCATGTCTACATGCCTAAATGCACTGAGTTGCCGCCATGTGATTGGCTGATTAGAAATTAAGTCTTAACACACAGTTGGACAGGTGTACCTAATAAAGTGGCCAGTGAGTGTATATATATATATATATATACTGATTAAATTTGCTGATGACACAAAGCTAGGAGGGATAGCTAATACTAGAGAAGAGAGAGAGAGGATTCAAAAAGATTTAAATAAACTGGAGCAGTGGGCAGCAACTAACAGAATGGTTTTTAACAGGGAGAAATGCAAAGTACTACATCTGGGCAATAAAAATGAAAAATGCATATATAGAATGGGAGGAATAGGGCTAAGTGACAGCACATGTGAAAAAGACTTGGGTATACTAATAGATCACAGACTGAATATGAGTCAACAGTGTGATGCAGCAGCAAAAAAGGCAAATGCAATTCTAGGATGTATTAACAGAAGCATACAGTCTAGATCACGTGAAGTCATTATTTCCCTCTACTCCTCTTTGGTCAGACCTCATCTGGAATATTGTGTCCAGTTTTGGGCACCACATTTTAAAAAGACATCAACAAACTGGAGCAAGTTCAGAAAAGAGCGACCAGAATGGTGACCGGTCTGCAAACCCTGTCTTATGAGGAAAGGTTGCAGGATTTGGGAATGTTTAGTTTGCAAAAGAGAAGACTGAGAGGAGACTTAATAGCTGTCTACAAATATCTAAAGGGCTGTCACATTGTAGAAGGATCAACTTTATTCTCATTTGCACAAGGAAAGACTAGAAGCAATGGGATGAAACTGAATGGGAGGAGACACAGATTAGATATTAGAAAAAACTTTTTGACAGTTAGAGTGATCAATGAGTGGAACAGGCTGCCACGAGAAGTGGTGAGTTCTCCTTCAATGGAAGTCTTCAAACAGAGGCTGGACAGACATCTGACTGGGATGATTTAGCGAATCCTGCTTTGAGCAGGGGGTTGGACCAGATGGCCCAGGAGGTCCCTTCCAACTCTACGATTCTATGATTCTATGATTAAAGCACCCATTGGTGGCTCCCTGCTTGGAACATGAAACGTGCTGCAAGGTGGGTGGAGTTAGATTACATTTCAAGGAACGGGAAGAGTTTAAGGTAGTTAGTCAGTAGTTGGTTGGAGAGAGAAGAAGATCCCTAGAGAGAGGGATAGATGGATGGAAGTGCTGCAGCAGATCCCAGTGATCTGGGTCTGCTGGCACGGGAAAGGGAGAGAGAGAGAACAACATAGACTGAAAACTTGACTCTCCATAGAAAGAAAGAGACCCTTCCTAGAAGTTCTAAGCGCAAGGCCGGGGTTCCGGTCCCCGAGGTGGTACGGATACTAATGGTCCTGCAGCAGACATCGGAGGAATAGAAGTAGTGACCACTTTATTCCCACACAAGACTTGGGGGCACAACAGCAACTGGATAGTGAGCCGGGACTTAGTAGCAAGGAGTCCCTGAAGCAGGCTACAGCTGTCTGCCGTACAAGTAGAGTTCCTAGGAACATCAGACAGGAGGAACTCCAGTGTAACTCAGTACTAAGAGTACTTCTTCTGAAGGCGCTATAAGAGGATACGTTCAGAAAGGCACAAGTTGGCGGAGTCTTGGAAAGGAGTATTCCATCTGGCCTGGGGGTTGACTGAGTCCCAGACCCGGAGGACACAGCATGGAAGCGGACACATGTTTGTACAACAGACTGTGAGTAAAGCTTTGGAACTACATGCCCTGGTGTCCTCCACTTATTCCAGCGTCAACCTGCCTGGCCCTGCTACATCCCCTGCGCCTGACACTCCACTACCTAAGTGTCACCACATCTACTCTGCCCTGGGACAACAGCCCTGCCTGTGGAGGGCTATACCATCACTGCTGCACCACACCATCTGTCCCAGAGGATCTGTCTGCAGCGTCGGCCTAACATCTACATTGCCGAATACCACAGGTGGCGTCACAACTTATTCATTCACTCTGAACATTTACAATGGGCGCCCAGGGTCACAGGCTGGGTCACAGCTACCGTGACAACTTCCATTGAGATCCACCGGGCCCGGTACCGAGTACCCCACAGCCCTGGGTGTGAGGGCGTCCCATGACCTTATGCCACTCCTGGTACAGACATTTAAGCAGTTGTTCTTTGATGGCTTGTGACTATTCATCTTCCTCTTGATTACATTCCAGAGATTTTCAATGGTGTTCCAATCTGGAGATTGGGCTGGCCATGACAGGGATTTGATGTGTTGGTCCTTCATCCACATATTGACCTAGCTGTGTGGCATGGCGCATTGTCCTGCTGGAAAACACAGTCCTCAGAGATGGGGAACATTGCCTGAGCAGAAGGAATCAACTGTGCTTCCAGGATAACCTTGTATGCGGCTTGAATCATACATCCTTCACAAAGATTAACTTGCCCAATTCCAGCCTTGCTGAAGCATCCCCAGATCATCACCGATCCTCCACCAAATTTCACAGTGGGTGCAAGACACTGTGGCTTGTACATCTCTCCAGGTCTCTGTCTAACCAATAGACGACCAGGTGTTGGGATAAGCTGAAAATTAGATTCTGTTAGGCGTCAGGTTTCTGCATCTGCTCTGCGGGAATCCAGAGCCTCACATTCTGCGGTCTCCTGCTGTCTATCTACTGCAGAGGAGATTACTTTGCAGCAGACCGCTCCAGAGACTAAGTTCCTCTGTGCTCCTACTGGGCATGCTCACGAGGCGATCTCCCATTGGAGATCGGGAGTCTTGTGCCCAGGTCCTGCTCCAGATCTCATTGGTCCATCTCGGAGATCTGGAAGGTCAGTCAAGGCTATAAAAAGCGCGCATGACCGTTCGGCTATGCGCTAGTATAGACTATACTTGATATGTGTGAATGGTGACTGATGTATGATTCTGGTGACTGACTCATTATAAAACCCCTTCCCTCTGATATTACGTATGTGGAAAGGGAATTAGTTCAGCAGTCTTCGCCAGTCAGTGGCAAGCCTTAGGCCACTGTGCACACCGCACCTCTACGCTAGCATCTGACATTGCGCTTGCTTTCTAGCTTTGTCGTCGAGCGGCAGTGTCCTACGCCGTGCTGCAGTTGCAGCCCTTCTTGGCACTCACAGTAGCGATGCCGGACACACGGTAGGTCTAGAGGGACGTAGCTCCTCTGTCTTAGGTCCTGCTCCTGTGACCAAATACCGTGTGTGCATTTCCCTGTGGTCAGTGACTCCAACAGGCTCAGCGTTTTTTGTATGTTTATGTTGCGGTGCCTCTGTGTGTGAACAGAGCCCGCTCTGTGCACTTCGGGTGAAGTTGAACCCGTGCGCATTATACCGCCATATTGCTCCTCTGTCATTACCTAGCAGCGGTGTAACACCTACTGCACGGTGGACCCCGAGCGGTGAATGCACTTTATTATTTATTTTTATTTTGTGCGTTCCGCCGTTCCTAACATTATACAAGCGCCAGGGTCTGGCTAGTAATGGCAGATCAGCAGCAACTCTTACAGTATATTCGGCAGCTGGAGGGCCGATTGGCTACTCTTGAGAGTGCTATTGTGGTGCCCCCAGGAGTATGGTCACCACAATGGCATTGCCTTCCTCCTAGGGAGAGTGATGTCATGCCTGGAAGCAATGAAGGGTCTCTCTGTCAGTTAACCATAACATGCAACACAGTTCCCACTCCGGGCCAGCAGAGGGAGCTCTGAACCAATACTAAGGGGAAGAGCTTCTCTCTGGGGGCCAGGAGGGGAAATCAGTCAGTTAGTGTGAGGAGGGCATCCTGTGCAGATGTGAAAGAGAAGAGCTGGGGAGACTGAGGAAAGTGGAGAGCTCAGTCCCAGTGATAGCGCACGATCTGGAGCCTGGTCTCCAAGGGTGTAAGGATACTAATGGTCCTGCACCAGAAACCAGAGGAATAGGAAGCTATAAATGCCCTATTCCCACATAATCCTCGGAGGCACAACAGCGATGGGTGAGCCAAGAGAGATAGAAGGCTACGGCTGTCTGCCATGCGAGTGGAGTGTGGATAACATCAGAAAGGAGGAACTCCAGTGTAACTCAGTACTGGGAGTACTTCATAGAGAGCGCTAGTAAGGAGACTGCACAACCCATCTGCCAGAGTGATTCCTGATTTGCCTCCAGGCTAACCAGCTCCTGTGCCATCTGTACTCAGGACCCTGGACTGCATTTGCCAAGTAAAGGTAAAGAAACTGCAACCTATTGTTTCCTTGCCTTCTTGCTGCAACCTCCCTGGCACTGCTAAATCTCTGTGCCTGACACTGCACCTTCCTTCCCAATACCCATCTACACTGCCCTGGGACTACAGCCCTGCCTGTGGAGGGCTATAACATCATTGCTGCACTACGCCATCTGTCCCAGAGGATCTGTCTGCAGCGTCAGCTTAACATCTTCCTTGCCGAATACCACAGGTGGCATCACGAATCATCTATTCATAAACTTTATTCCATCACTTCACTCCCTTACATGGTCGCCCAGGGCCACAGACTGGGTCACCGCTACTGTGACACTTCCCTGTGAAATACCAGCCCGGTACCGAATACCCCACTGCCCTGGCGGGCGATCCATTTTGGCATCACGAACAGGATTAACGGAGCCCGGTATCCCCGGGTCCTGTGTGCCAGAGACTGTGGTGCTATAGACTGTGTGCGTAATTGGCGCCATTACCGCCATTATCCCGCTGATTGGCGCGCGGGAAGAAAAGGGGGCAGACCTTCATGGGAGGAGCCAGCCGAGAAGCGCGAAAGAAAGGAGCGTGCGGGAAGTGAGAAGCTGAGGCCTGCAGTTCCGGTGCCCCCTGATCCAGCCGAGGAGCGACATCCGGTAAGCCAGTGAAACCCCGCGGCCTGGCCCACATTAACTAGGGGGAGAGAAAATGTCTGAGGACAACGCCAATGCAGCGGCGGACGCTCCCGCTAACCTCCCAGCGCCACCAGATGCAGGGTCCAGCGCAGCTGCGGCTCCAACAGCGCCACTGAATCCGGCAGCCAGCGCTGCCTCCAGGGCACCGCAAGAATCAGCGTCTTCAGGTCCAGGAGTTGACCAAAGGTATGGCTGCACTTGCCAAAACCTGCAGGAGTCCTCCAAGGAGAAGATCCAGTTGGCCTCCAGTCCAGAGGATGTCCCATGGATGCGGAGGAAAAGGATCCCGTGATGATTGATGGCATCCCCATGAACGCTTTGCTGGACACTGGCTCTCAGGTGACCACTATGCCGTATATCCTTTACAAGCGGTATTGGGCGGACTCTGAACTTACCTGTGGCCCAATTGATGAACTGACGGTAGTTGCTAGTAATGGTCAGTCTTTACCGCAGATACAGTTGTGGCCAAAAGTATTGACACCCCTGCAATTCTGTCAGATAATACTCAGTTTCTTCCTGAAAATGATTGCAATCACAAATTCTTTGGTATTATTATCTTCATTTAATTTGTCTTAAGTGTAAAAACACAAAAGAGAATGCAGCAAAAAGCAAAACATTGATCATTTCACACAAAACTCCAAAAATGGGCCAGACAAAAGTATTGGCACCCTCAGCCTAATACTAGGTTTGACAACCTTTAGCCAAAATAACTGCGACCAACCACTTCCGGTAACCATCAATGAGTTTCTTACAATGTTCTGCTGGAATTTTAGACCATTCTTCTTTGGCAAACTGCTCCAGGTCCCTGATATTTGAAGGGTGCCTTCTCCAAACTGCCATTTTTAGATCTCTCCACAGGTGTTCTATGGGATTCAGGTCTGGACTCATTGCTGGCCACCTTAGAAGTCTCCAGTGCTTTCTCTCAAACCATTTTCTAGTGCTTTTTGAAGCTTGTTTTGGGTCATTGTCCTGCTGGAAGACTCATGACCTCTGAGGGAGACCCAGCTTTCTCACATTGGGCCCTACATTATGCTGCAAAATATGTTGGTAGTCTTCAGACTTCATAATGTCATGCACACAGTCAAGCAGTCCAGTGCCAGAGGCAGCAAAGCAACCCCAAAACATCAGGGAACCTCCACCATGTTTGACTGTAGGGACCGTGTTTTTTTCTTTGAATGCCTCTTTTTTTTCTCCTGTAAACTCTATGTTGATGCCTTTGCCCAAAAAGCTCTACTTTTGTCTCATCTGACCAGAGAACATTCTTCCAAAAGTTTTAGGCTTTTTCAGGTAAGTTTTGGCAAACTCCAGCCTGGCTTTTTTATGTCTTGGGGTAAGAAGTGGGGTCTTCCTGGGTCTCCTACCATACAGTCCCTTTTTGTTCAGACGCCGACGGATAGTACGGGTTGACACTGTTTTACCCTCGGACTGCAGGGCAGCTTGAACTTGTTTGGATGTTATTCGAGGTTCTTTATCCAACATCCGCACAATCTTGCGCTGAAATCTCTTGTCAATTTTTCTTTTCTGTCCATATCTAGGGAGGTTAGCCACAGTGCCATGGGCTTTAAACTTCTTGATGACACTGCGCACGGTAGACACAGGAACATTCAGGTCTTTGGAGATGGACTTGTAGCCTTGAGATTGCTCATGCTTCCTCACAATTTGGTTTCTCAAGTCCTCAGACAGTTCTTTGGTCTTCTTTTTTTTCTCCATGCTCAATGTGGTACACACAAGGACACAGGACAGAGGTTGAGTCAACTTTAATCCATGTCAACTGGCTGCAAGTGTGATTTAGTTATTGCCAACACCTGTTAGGTGCCACAGGTAAGTTACAGGTGCTGTTAATTACACAAATTAGAGAAGCATCACCTGATTTTTCGAACAGTGCCAATACTTTTGTCCACCCTCTTTTTTATGTTTGGTGTGGAATTATATCCAATTTAGCTTTAGGACAATTCTTTTTGTGTTTTTTCATTTAAGACAAATTAAATGAAGATAATAATAACAAAGAATGTGTTTGCAATCATTTTCAGGAAGAAACTGAGTATTATCTGACAGAATTGCAGGGGTGTCAATACTTTTGGCCGCAACTGTAGGATGTAAAGAAATTACTGTTAAAGTGGGTCGAGTAGAGTTAAAATCTCAAGGTCTGATAGTTGTGGATATTGATCGACGAGAATGTAACCCAATGATGACTCTTGGTACCAATGTGATTGAAAATTGTCTTTCCGAGGTTATTTTCTTGTTGCAACAGGTGGCTGGGACTGCTGGTTCCAGTGAACAACGAGTCCTGCAGAATGAGATCAAGGCCCTGATGCAAAGACAGCAGGTAGAACTCTCTGGCGGAGAAATTGGCAGCGTCAGAGTGAGTGATTCTTTCCCAATTGCAATACTCCCCAGATGTGAAATGTTGATTTAGTGTCGGGCAGCCATAGGCCTTAGAGGAAAAGATTACCAGGCAATGGTAGAACCAGTGTACTCTGATAGCAGGCCCACTGTCCTGACAGCCAGAGGGGTAGCTGATGTTCGCACCTGTACACCTCTTGAATTGTGGGGAGGAGGAGGCCATAGTACCTCGGTATGCCGCAGTTGCTAAGCTGCTTATTGTAAGTAACAACGCAATACAGGCAACAGAGCCCTTGGTCTCATCCGACCAGGTGGAGGACAATGGCTCTGTAAAGCAGCTGGAGGAGTGGTGTCAGCAACTGCATGTGGGAACTGACTCCACCCCTTCATACCAAAAGAATGGGGTTTACCGAGTGACTCAGGAGTATGAGCGGGTATTCAGTAAACACCCTCTAGATTTTGGGAAGGCAAAAGGTTCAACACCATATCACCACTGGAGACCATCCACCCATAAAAGAAAGGTACCGGCCTATACCCCAACACAATACCAGTGTGCTAAAAGTATGTTGCGGGGAATAAAGGAAGCTGGGGTGATCAGAGATAGTTGTAGCCCCTGGGCAGCTGCAATAGTATTTGTGAAAAAGAAAGATGGTACCATGAGAATGTGTGTTGATTACAGAAAAATTAACAGCATTACACATAAGGATGCCTACCCATTACCCAGAATTGAAGAGTCATTAGCCGCACTTAAAACTGCTAACTATTTTTCCACCTTGGATCTCACTAGTGAGTATTGACAGGTTCCCGTGGCAGAGGCAGACAAGGAGAAAACAGCGTTTACCACCCCAATGGGTCTCTGTGAGTTCAACTACATGCCATGCGGGCTCTGCATCGCTCTAGGGACATTCCAACAGCTAATGGAGTGCTGTCTTGGACACAAGAACTTCAAGACAGTCCTGTTGTACCTTGATGATGTCATTGTTTTCTCCAAGACTTATGAAGACCATCTGAAACACCTGGCTGAGGTGTTTGAAGCCTTGTCCAATTTTGGCCTGAAGGTGAAGCCTTTCAAATGCCACCTCCTGAAGCCCAAGGTTCAGTACCTCGGTCATGTAGTGAGTGCAGAAGGTGTGGCACGGGATCCTGACAAAATCACAGTCATCCGGGACTGGCAGAAACCCAGCAACCTCCATGAAGTACGCCAATTCCTCGGACTGGTAGGCTACTACCGAAGGTGCATCAAAGGCATCACTGAGATAGCCACTCCTATGCAAAATCTTCTGGTAGGTCAGCCCAAGAAGGACAGAAAGCAGAGTCCTGCATTCGAATGGAATGAGGAGCTGGAGAGGTCCTTCACTCGACTGAAGATGGCTCTCACAGGAGATGAAGTTCTGGCCTACCCAGATTATGACCAACCCTTTGTGATGTATACTGATGCCAGAAACGTGGGACTTGGAGCAGTATTGTCACAGGTACAGAATGGCAAAGAAAGAGTGATCTCCTACGCCAGCAGTAAGCTTCGTCCCACTGAAAGGAACCCTGACAACTACAGTTCCATCAAGCTGGAGTTCCTCGCCATAGTCTGGGCTGTGACTGAACGATTCAAGCATTACCTAGCTTCATCCAAGTTTACCATCGTCACGGATAACAACCCGTTGACTCACTTGGAAACTGCAAAGTTAGGTGCACTGGAGCAGCGATGGATGGCTCGGTTGTCTAACTATGAATTTACCATCAAGTACCGAGCAGGGCACAAGAATGCCAATGCTGATGCGCTGTCCAGGATGCCTAATCTGCCAGATGCAGGAGAAGACCCTGAGGCACTCGAAGAAGTAGAGTTACTTCCCTTCCACCGGCCAACTGCGGCCCAACGTGCCCAGGGAGCGAGAAACAGACAGTCTATCCTGAAAGAGGCTACCCTAAATCCATTGCCTCACCATGACTGGGCAGAAACCCAGGATAGCGACCCCGCAGTCCGCCTGGTGAAGGAGCTACTGTCACAAGGTCACTCACGCCCGGATTCAGATGCTCCTGAAAAAACCCAGCAGTTGTGGAAAGAAAGAGGCAGACTGCTCATCTATGAAGGAAAGCTGTGTCGGAGGAGTATCAATGCCCGCACTCATGAGTTGGTCTGGCAGGTGGTAGTCCCAAAGAGAGAGGTATCAATGGTCCTGGAAGCATACCACAATGGAGCTGGACACTTTGGATGGAAGAAGTTGGAAGCCTTGCTCCAGGAGAGATTCTACTGGGCTGGTATGAGGAAAGCCATTGAAAATTGGTGCCAAGAGTGTGGACAATGCAACTTGCGCAGAAAGGACTGTAACAGCCAGCGACCTCCTTTGCAGCCAATAATAACCAAGCAACCACATGAGTTGATTGCCCTGGACCATGTGAAGCTGGTCCCAAGCCGTTCCGGCTACATTTATGCTGTTACCATCGTTGACCACTACTCGAGATTCCTGGTAGTAGTGCCTGTCAAGGATCAAACAGCCAGGACAGCAGCCAGAGCATTCCAACAGCACTTTTGCCGACCACACAGTTAACCTGAGAGAGTGCTTACAGATCAAGGTCGAGCTTTCGAGGCAGAAGTGTTCCAGGAATTCTGTAACTTGTATGGTTGCAAGAAGATCAGGACAACCCCGTACCATCCACAGACCAATGACATGTGTGAAAAGATGAACCAGGTAGTGATTGACCTACTGAAGACCTTGCCTTTGGACGAGAGGAATCTGTGGCCAGAAAAGTTGCAAGATCTTGTAGACCTCTACAATCACATTCCTGTGAATTCCAACAACTGCACTCCACCTAATGAGAGCGAGGCCTGGCAAGTTGCCAATTGATTTGGATATGGGAGTCCTTACCCCTGAAGTAACATCCCCAGATGCTGACTGGGATACAGAAAGGCAACAGCAATATCGAAGGGTACAAGAGTGTGTGGAAAAGAGTCTAGCTCAGGCAAGACAAAAACAAGAGAAGAACTACAACCAAATTACACCTGCAGTTCCCTTGTCACCAGTAGAACAAGTCCTCAAGAGGAAAAGAAGGCTGCATAAATTGGATGACCAATGGGAAGCTGAACCCTGCCTTCCTCCTAGGGAGAGTGATGTCATGCCTGGAAGCAATGAAGCGTCTCTCTGGCAGTTAACCATATGCAGCACAGTTCCCACTCCGGGCCAGCAGAGGGAGCTCTGAACCAATACTAAGGGGAAGAGCTTCTCTCTGGGGGCCAGGAGGGGAAATCAGTCAGTTAGTGTGAGGAGGGCGTCGTGTGCAGACGTGGAGGAGAAGAACTGAGTAAACTGACAGTCCTGCACCAGAAACCAGAGGAATAGGAAGCTGTAAATTACCTATTCCCACATAATCCTCGGAGGCACAACAGCGACAGGTGAGCCAAGAGAGATAGAAGGCTACGGCTGTCTGCCATGCAAGTGGAGTGTGGATAACATCAGAAAGGAGGAACTCCAGTGTAACTCTGTACTGGAAGTACTTCATAGAGAGCGCTAGTAAGGAGACTGCACAACCCATCTGCCAGAGTGATTCCTGATTTGCCACCAGCTCCTGTGCCATTTGTACTCAGGACCCTGGACTGCATTTGCCAAGTAAAGGTAAAGAAACTGCAACCTATTGTGTCCTTGCCTTCTTGCTGCAACCTCCCCGGTACTGCTACATCTCTGTGCCTGACACTGCACCTTCCTTCCCACTACCCGACTACAGCCCTGCCTGTGGAGAGCTATAACATCATTGCTGCACTACACCATCTGTCCCAGAGGATCTGTCTGCAACGTCGGCTTAACATCTTCCTTGCCGAACACCACAGGTGGCGTCACGAATCATCTATTCATAAACTTTATTCCATCACTTCACTCCCTTACATGGATGCCCAGGGCCATGGACCGGGTCACCGCTACTGAGACACTTCCCTGTGAAATACCGGCCCGGTACCGAGTACCCCACTGCTCTGGTGGGCGATCCACTATCTCAGCTGCGAAATCCACTGAAGCTGCTGTACAGGCAATCACAGACGCGGTTTCACGTATGTCCATGTCCTCCTACGCGCCGACAGTTACCCGCCTCCCGTTGCCCGATAAATTTTCTGGAGATGGCGCCTCCTGTAGGGGTTTTGTCAGCCAATGCTCTATCCAGCTGGAGTCACTGGCTGCGCGATTCCCTACGGAACGGGCCAAGGTGGGGTTTATTGTTTCCCTTCTGTAGGGCAAGGCGTTGGAGTGGGCTACGCCACCATGGGAGCGTGGTGACCCAGAGGTTCGGACCGCTGCTCAGTTTTTGACAGCTATTAAGCAGGTCTTCCTGGGACCATGGGTCACGCACGACATCTCTCTTCAGCTACTTGCTTTGACTCAGGGATCCCTCTCGGCTAGTCAGTATGCCGTTCGTTTTCGGACACTGGCTTCCGAGCTGGAGTGGTCTGACAAAGCCCTCATCCCTGTGTTTTGGAGAGGTTTGGCGGAGCATGTTAAGGATGCTCTCTCTACCAGAGAGGTTCCTGCAAGTTTGGAAGAGCTGATTGCCATTTCCACCCTCATTGATCTCCGTTTTTCGGAGCGCGGCCTGGAGCATGCTCAATCCAAACGGAAGATTACCTCGGCTCCCAACTTTTTTGAGCCTCTAGAACCACCTGAGCCAGAGACTCCACTCCCAGAGCCCATGGAGGTGTCTCGCGCCGTTCTCGAGACGCGTCCGGCACAAAACTCCATTTGCGGTTGCCATTGTCAACACGCTGTTTCTCAGGACAACAGTGCCCCGCAATGGCCAAACTCTGTGCCACTGGGCAAGACCTTTGTCCCCCCTCGCCTTCGGCCGAAGGTTCTCGCGTGGGCTCAAGCGTCCAGGGCGGGTGGTCACTGTGGCTACATGCAGACCACAAAACTCCTTTCAGGGTCATATTGGTGGCCGCACAGGGCCCGGGACATTAAAAAATATATTCAGGCATGCGCCTCTTGTGCTCGGGTAAGCCTCCTTAAAGAGAGTGGAGATGTCCGTCTACACACCGCGGCGTCCCACTTCAACTTATGCTTCGGCCGGTTATGCCGCTCCCGTTGTCTCCCACGTGTCCCTTCTTAAAGCTGGCGATCTTGCCGCCTCTGATACCTTCCATGTGTCCCGATTTTCCATGTCACATACCGGGACATCAGACTTGCCTTCGGACGAGTCTGAGGCTTATTCCTCTGATGGGCACAGGGTGGTGGATTGGAAGGCTCAAAGAGGAGGGGGCCCTAGGAGGGGGGTAATGTTAGGTGTCTGGTTTCTGCATCTGCTCTGCAGGAATCCAGAGCCTCACATTCTGCGGTCTCCTGCTGTCTATCTACTGCAGAGGAGATTACTTTGCAGCAGACCGCTCCAGAGACTAAGTCCCTCTGTGCTCCTACTGGGCCTGCTCACGAGGCGATCTCCCATTGGAGATCGGGAGTCATGTGCCCAGGTCCTGCTCCAGATCTCATTGGTCCATCTCGGAGATCTGGAAGGTCCCGCACGGCTATAAAAAGCACACATGACCGTTCGGCCATGTGCTAGTATAGACTATACTTGATATGTGTGAATAGTGACTGATGTATGATTCTGGTGACTGACTCATTATAAAACCTCTTCCCTCTGATATTACGTATGTGGATAGGGAATTAGTACAGCAGTCAGTGCCAGTCAGTGGCAAGCCTTAGGCCACTGTGCACACCGCACCTCTACGCTAGCGTCTGACATTGCCTTGCTTTCTAGCTTTGTCATTGAGCGGCAGTGTCCTACGCCACGCTGCAGTTGCAGCCCTTCTTGGCGCTCGCAGTAGCGACGCCGCACACATGGTAGGTCTAGAGGGACGTAGCTCCTCTGTCTTAGGTCCTGCTCCTGTGACCAAATACCGTGTGTGCATTTCCCTGTGGTCAGTGACTCCAACAGGCTCAGCGTTTTTTGTATGTTTATGTTGCGGTGCCTCTGTGTGTGAACAGAGCCCGCTCTGCGCACTTCGGGTGAAGTTGAACCCGTGCGCATTATACCGCCATATTGCTAATTTGTCATTACCTAGCAGCTGTCAGGATCCTGTCAGCGCCGGCATGCAGCCTCCGCTGAGCAGTGACTCACCCGCACTGTAGGGGGGCCCGGGGTCAGGTACAGCCGGAAAGTACAGATACACAGGACCTGTGGACGCTGAAGTTTAGCAAGCAGTCACAGGACCTACGGTCATGTGACTGCAAGGGGGCGGGGCTTAGCATCCTGCTTTCAGAGATGGCAGAACACTATACAGAAATACTCAGAGTCAGGCAAAACGGAGGTCATACACAGAGATATCAGTAAAGTACCAGGGATGAAACAGAACGGTTAGTCAGGGTCAAGCAGAAGTCAAAACCAAACAGACATAGAAGGTACCAAGCAGAATCCAAAGCAATATCCAGAAAACAGACTGAGTCGTACACAGAGAATCAAGCAACCAGAACACAGCACAAACACACTCAGGGGTCACCACACAATGCCAAGGGCGAAAGTATAATTGACGGGGGATGGGAGCTTCCTGAGGCTATAAGAAGCTTTCCCAGAACCAATGAGAGGCCACCATAATAGGTCCCAGGTGTACAGGTAAGAGTCTGCACTGAGATCAAAACATTAACCCCTGAAGTGCCGGTCACCCAGCACAGGTATCATGACAGCAGCGGTGTAACATCTACTGCATGGTGGACCCCGAGCGGCGAACGCACTTTATTATTTAATTTTATTTACTGCGTTCCACCGTTCCTAACAGATTCATCAGAGAAGATTACCTTACTCCAGTCCTCTATGGTCCAATCCTTATGGTCTACGACAAACTTCAGCCTGGCTCTCCTTTGCTTCTCATTGATGAAAGGCTTTTTTCTAGCTTTACATGACTTGAGCCTCTAGGAACCTGTTATGAACTTTTCTTGCCGTGCACTTCACCTCAGCTGCCATTTGCCATTCCTTTTGTAGGTCACTTGATGTCATCCTGCGGTTACTGAGTGACATTTGAATAAGATGGTCAGTGGAGAGTTGTCTTCACCCTCTGCCAGTCTGCAGCTTTGTTGTCCCCAATGTCCGCTGCTTGACCTTGTTGTAATGGACTGCCGTCTTAGAAATTGTAAGGATGGAGTCAACATGACGCTCATTGTATCCCTCTGCTAGTAAAGCCAGAATTGAGCCCTTCTTTTCCTCACTCAAGACTTTTCTTTTCAACTCCTTTGGCATGGTTAAAAGTTATTTTTTCATTCCTATAACTTTTGGGATATTGTTAGCACTTGTTTTGCCACCCAGCTTGTCCTATTGCAAGAGGATTGTGAACACCACAGCAGGTTTTTTTTTATACTTTCCTTCGTTAAATAAGATTTGGCTCAGGTGATCACCTAATCAGAAGCACATTAAGTAGAATGAGGTGTACTCTGGTTGGAATTTAACTGACACTGGAATGGAATGGCTGTCAGGCATGTAGAGAAGCTGATTTTTATAAAAATGCAGTGGTCTCTTAATTTTTGCCAGAGCTGTATATGTGTCAAATAAAAGACAAACACGCACAAAATTTGTGTGAAACGCAATATTTGTTTATTTTTAAAAAAAAATTTTAAAAAATTGCGTGGGCTCCCGTGTAATTTTCTTAACCAGCAGAGGGAAAGATGACAGCTGATGTTAATATTCTGGGAAAGAGCCAATAGCCATGAAGATTCACAGGCAATTAATATCCGCTCACAGATGTTTGCTTAGCCTTTACTGGCTAGTTTACAGGGGAACCCCAGAAAAAAAATGACATGGGTCCCCTTATAAAATCGAACCAGCAAAGGCTAGGCAGGGAGCTGCGGGCTGATATTAATAGCCTGGGAAGGGGCAATGTACATTGGCATCCCCCCAGGCTAAAAACATCAGCTCTCAGCTGCCCCAGAAATGGCATATCTTATAGATGCGCCAATTCTGGCACTTAGCCTCGCTCTTCCCACCTGCCCTGTAGCGGTGGTAAGTGGTGTAATATTTATGTGGTTGATGTCACCTTTGTATTGTCCGGTGACATCAAACCCATGGATTAGTAATGGAGAGGCGTCAATAAGACACCCATCCATCACTAATCCTATAGTTATATGTTAAATAAAGACAAAGCCAGAATAAAGTCCTTTATTTGAAATAATCACACAGACTCCTTTATTGAATCTTAATTTACCATACTTACTGCATCCCCTAATCCCAGAATCCCTCGATCTCCTGCAACAAAAATAAAATAAACCAACACAAATACTCCCTGTCCACAATAGTTCATTTAGCCGAGTCTCCCACGAAAATCTCACATGTAGAGCAGTCACAACGCTCTACAAGGCTCCGGTGACACACTGACAGGAGGTGATCCTCCCGCAGTGTTTCACTGGGCTGCAGTCAGAGGTCACCGGAATTTGTGTTGTCACTTACAGCACTTCCACTGTGTGAGAATTTTCTCACCAGTGGTGCCGCAAGTGACAGCATGAACTCCGGTGACCTCTGACGGCAGCGCAGTGATACATTGATAGGAGGTGATCCTCCCGCAGTGTATCACCGAAGTGGCGAAGCGCGGTCACATCTCCCGATGATAACACTCGTTATTAAATGGACTACGGCGTAAAGGTAAGGATATGTTGGTTTATTTTATTTCTGTTGCAGGAGACGCGGACGCTGGGGATTAGCTGTTTGGTGAGTATAAATTTTTTTTGTCTTACAATTGAACACAGTCACCAGATGATGAGACTACTACTGTCCCATCATCGGCTCATGCTGTCACTATTATATCTGACAGCAGATATAGCCGGATGGGAGTAGTAGTCCTATCAGACAATGCCTGACTACACACAGACACTCGCAGACAGACACGAACATAGTCTTTGCGCACACACTCTTCCTGCTTCCTTTCCGCAGTGTTTTTGGCACGCAAATCCGCAGACCTTTTTACACCTCCGATTTAGCTGCGGATTTGACTGACTCAATGTAAGTCAATGGGTGCAGAAATGCTGCAGATCTGCAAAAAGATTTGCCATGCTGCGGAAAATAAAACGCTGAGAATCCGCCACAAAATCTGCAACGTGTGCACACAACCTAACACGGACTCCCAGGTACAGTGCGGGGATGATGGGGGTAGTTACCGGTGTCCTCCTCTCTGGAGACCTATAACACAGACTCGCAGGTACCGGACAGTGCGGGGATGATGGGGGTAGTTACCGGTGTCCTCCTCTCCGCAGACCTATAACACGGACTCCCAGGTACCGGACAGTGCGGGGACGGCCACTGCTTTCTTATGTGGAGTGAAGACCAATAAAGGCATTGTGGGACTCAGCGCCGCGGCCACTCTGGGCTCCTGTAATACCAGCCGCGGCAACGAGGTGGACTCCATCCTGAAGTGGGCGAAGGCGGCAGGTGGGAGACGATACCGGCCCGGGGGCTGACAACCTCCCGTG
Organism: Dendrobates tinctorius; assembly: GCF_039654945.1. Lineage (NCBI taxonomy): Eukaryota > Metazoa > Chordata > Amphibia > Anura > Dendrobatidae > Dendrobates > Dendrobates tinctorius. The sequence goes on from NW_027361696.1 coordinate 12,310,800, forward strand.
TACGGCGGGTTGTTGGGTTGCTCCTTGTTATTGATGGTCATGGCAGCTTGTTGTCTTCCCCAGGCCGCTCAGTGGGTCTGGTCACCACCACGCGGATCACTCACGCCACCCCGGCCGCCGCCTATGCCCACAGCGCGGACCGTCAGTGGTTCTCGGACGCAGAGATGCCAGCGGACGCAGCACGCCAGGGCTGCAGGGACATCGCCTGGCAACTGGTACACAACATCGCAGACATAGAGGTGAGGGCCCCGGGCCCCGAAGGGAGCAGAGACCCAGCTCCTGCTGATGGCGGCTTCTCCCTGTGCAGGTGATTCTGGGCGGCGGCAGAAAGTACATGTACCCGAGCGGCACCCCGGACATAGAGCGCCCCCAGGAGGCTGGGTCAAACGGCACCAGACGGGACGGGCAGGACCTGGTGACACTCTGGTACCAGAAGAAACCGCCGGCAAAGGTGCACAGAACCGCGAGTTAGCGTCTGCTCCACTCACAGCCAGAGCTGCGAGCACAGGGGAGCGAAGCTCTGGGGGTGACTGGAGGATGAGACATGATGTAACAGCAGAATAGTGACCGCAGCTCTGGAGGTGACTGGAGGATAACACATGATGTAACAGCAGAATAGTGACTGCAGCTCTTGAGGTGACTGGAGGATAAGACATGATGTAAAAGCAGAATAGTGACTTCAGCTCTGGAGATGTCTGGAGGATAAGACATGATGTAACAGCAGAATAGTGACCGCAGCTCTGGAGGTGACTGGAGGATAAGACACGATGCAACAGCAGAATAGTGACTGCAGCTCTTGAGGTGACTGGAGGATAAGACATGATGTAAAAGCAGAATAGTGACTGCAGCTCTGGAGGTGACTGGAGGATAAGACACAAAGTAACAGCAGAATAGTGACCGCAGCTCTGGAGGTGACTGGAGGATAAGACATGATGTAAAAGCAGAATAGTGACTGCAGCTCTGGAGGTGACTGGAGGATAAGACATGATGTAACAGCAGAATAGTGACTTCAGCTCTGGAGATGTCTGGAGGATAAGACATGATGTAATAGCAGAGTAGTGACTGTGGCTGTGGAGGTGACTGGAGGATAAGACTTGATGTAACAGCAGAATAGTGAATGCAGCTCTGGAAGTGACTGGAGGATAACACACTATGTACCGGCAGAATATTGACCGCTGCTCTGGAGGATAAGACATGATGTAACAGCAGAATAGTGATTGCAGCTCTAGGGGTGACTGGAGGATAATTCTTGATGATAATACAAGGTGAGTCATTGGATGTGGAATATCTTGAATTTTCCAAAGCATTTGATACCGTGCCACACAGGAGGTTGGTACACAAAATGAGAATGCTTGGTCTGGGGGAAAATGTGTGTAAATGGGTAAGTAACTGGCTTAGTGATAGAAAGCAGAGGGTGGTTATAAATGGTATATAACTGGGTCGCTGTGACCAGTGGGGTACCGTAGGGGTCGGTGTTGGGAGCTATTCTCTTCAACATATTTATTAACGATCTGGTAGAAGGTTTACACAGTAAAATATCGATATTTGCAGATGATACAAACCTATGTAAAGCAGTCAATACAAGAGAAGATAGTATTCTGCTACAGATGGATCTGCATAAGTTGGAAACTTGGGCCGAAAGGTGGCAGATGTGGTATAACAATGATAAATGTAAGGTTATACACATGGGAAGAAGGAATCAATATCACCATTACACACTGAACGGGAAACCACTGGGTAAATCTGACATGGAGAAGGACTTGGGATCCTAGTTAGGCTGGAGTCACACTTACCGTATAAAAAATCAGTCCAATTTTGACGGCCGAGAATTGCACAAATGTTCCCTGAACATTGATCCGTATGACATCTGTATTCAATGCAATTTTAACATGAGCTTTCACATACAGCAGCTCTCTCTATGCTATGTAAAAGCTCATGTTAAAATCGCATTGTAAAACACAACTGTAAACATCATTTTAAACCAAATAATCTTCAAAACACATATATATAGATAGATTAAAAGTCGGCAAATGATCTGCCGCATACAGTGTAAAATAGAATAGATATATACAGGTAGAATAGGTGTGTGTATACATATATGTATATATATATGTGTGTATATATATATATATATATATACACATATATATATATACACACAGTCAAAGTTGTTGGTAACCCTCGTTTAATGACAGAAAAACCCACAACGGTGACAGAAATAACTTGAATCTGACAAAAGTAATAAGAAATCAAAAATCTATGAAAACGAACAAATGAAAGTCAGACATTGCTTTTCAACCATGCTTCCACAGAATTAAAAAAAAAATAAACCTCATGAAATGGCCTGGACAGAAATGATGGTGCCCCTGAAAATAATGTGACAAAAGGGACATGCTAGATCGCGGTGTGTCCACTAATTAGCATCACAGGTGTCTACAATCTTGGAATCAGTGAGTGGGCCTGTATAGAGGGCTACAGACACTCACTGTGCTGTTTGGTGACATGGTGTGTATCACACTCAACATGGATCAGACGAAGCGAAGGAAAGAGTTGTCTCAGGAGATTAGAAAGGAAATTATAGACAAACATGTTAAAGGTAAAAGTTATAAGACCATCTCCAAGCAGCTTGATGTTCCTGGGACTACAGTTGCTCATATTATTCAGAAATTTAAGCTCTATGGGACTGTAGACAACCTCCCTGGTCATGGCCGAAGGAGGAAAATTGATGAAAAATCAAAGAGACGGATAATACGAATGGTAACAAAAGAGCCCAGAAAAACTTCTAAACAGAATAAAGGTGAACTTCAAGCTCAAGGAACATCAGTGTCAGATCGCACTACCCATCCTTGTATGAGCCAAAGTGGACTTCATGGGAGAAGACCAAGGAGGACACCATTGTTGGAAAAAAAATCATAAAAAGCCAGACTGGAATTTGCCAAACTACATGTTGACAAGCCACAAAGCATCTGGGAGAATGTCCAATGGACAGATGAGACAAAAATTGAACTTTTTAACTTTTTGGCAGGGCACATCTATGTTCACAGATGGAATAATGAAGCATATCAAGAAAAGAACACTGTCCCTACTGTGAAACATGGAGGAGGTTCTGTTATGTTCTGGGGCTGCTTTGATGCATCTGGCACAGGGTGTCTAGAATCTGTGCAGGGTACAATGAAATCTCAAGACTATCAAGCAATTCTAGAGAGAAATGTGCTGCCCAGTGTGAGAAAGCTTGGTCTCAGTCACAGGTCCTGGGTCTTGCAACAGAATAATGACCCAAAACACACAGCTAAAAATACCCAAGAATGGTTAAGAGGAAAAACATTGGACTATTCTGAAGTGGCCTTCTATGAGCCCTGACCTAAATCCTATTGAGCATCTTTGTAAAGAGCTGAAACGTACTGCATGGAAAAGCCAACCTTCAAACACGAGACAACTGGAGCAGTTTGCTCTTGGGGAGTGGGCCGAAATAACCTGTCAAGAGATGCAGAAGTCTCATTGACAGTTGCAGGAATCGTTTGATTGCAGTGATTGCCTCAAAAGGTTGTGCAACAAAATATGAAGTTAAGGGTACCATCATTTCTGTCCAGGCCTATTTCATGAGTTTTATTTTTTTTTTAATTTTGTGGAAGCTTGATTGGAAAGCAATGTCTGATTTTCATTTGTTCATTTTCATAGATTTTTGATTTATTATTACTTTCGTCAGATTCAAGTTATTTCTGAAACCATTGTGGGTTTTTCTGTCATTAAACGAGGGGTACCAACAATTTTGACCACGTGTATATGTCAGTGACACACATATATATATATATATATATATATATATATATATATATTGTGATAAAACACTCTGGGATCGCCTTTGCTGGGGTCAAAGGTCACGTGCATTCAGCATGAAACTCAGGCGCAGAGCTGGGATTTGTGTATAACTGACCCTGGGTCAGGTTTATTAACGGTGAAAGCAATGCAAAAGGAAATAAAACATAAAACAAATCCTTGCCTGTCCGGCACTAACTAAACAATGGACAACCTAACTACCAACTGGCGGGCTTCTCCCGTCCAGCCAAATCACAGTTGCAGTGGGCACTGCTTCCACTCACGTGTGTCTCTCACACAGACAGGCTCTCTGTGTTCCCAGGCTGAGAGACTCACACAACCACCTTGCATCCTTTTATATCCACCTCCCATTATCCATTAGTAAGCAGGTGCGATACTGACCAGACTAGGCCACATAGGAAAGGAATCTGGGCGAGATATACCTGCCCTCATCCACTATTCCCACATGATTCTCACATATCCCCCCCCTCTGCTCAGACCACTCCGGTCGAGCAATGACACCCGCCAAACAGTGCACTCGGGACAGGGCATCTGCATTTCCCATCTGTACCCCTGGGCGGTGCTCCACCGTAAAAGTGTAGGCCTGCAGGGCAAGGAACCACCGGGTCACCCGGCTATTTCGTTCCTTATTCAAGTGCATCCACTTGAGAGGGGCATGGTCAGTGATCAGCCTGAACTTTCTGCCCACCAGGTAATATTTGAGGGCCTCTAGAGCCCACTTAATGGCGAGGCACTCTTTTTCCACGACTGCATACCTTTGCTCGTGTTTATTCAGCTTCCTGCTGAGATAGAGGACTGGGTGTTCCACTCCGTCCCTCACTTGTGAGAGTACTGCCCCGATACCGGTATCAGAGGCATCCGTTTGTACCACAAACTCGCTGCGGAAGTCCGGAGTCACCAGTACGGGCTGAGAGCAAAGTGCCCGTTTTAGGCTATGGAAGGTTTCTTCAGCCGCTAAACTCCATTTAATCATGACGGAGTCTTTCCCTTTTGTAAGATCCGTCAGGGGGGTAGCGATGGCTGAAAAATTGGGTATGAACCGGCGATAATAGCCGGCGATCCCCAGGAAGGCTTGCACCTGCTTCTTGTTGACAGGTTGTGGCCAGTCCTGAACCGCCTGAATCTTATCAACCTGGGGTTTAACAACACCCCTCCCAATTATTACATACCCCAAATACCGGGCTTCTTCTAGCCCGATGTGACATTTCTTGGGGTTCGCGGTTAGACCTGCCTCCCACAGGTCGTCAATCACAGCTTGTACTTTCTGGAGATGAGTTTCCCAGTCCAAGCTGTAAATGACAATGTCGTCCAAATAGGCCGAAGCGTACTGCCTATGTGGCCTTAGGACTCGATCCATCAGTCTCTGGAAGGTCGCCGGTGCTCCGTGCAGTCCAAACGGCATATACACATACTGAAATAGACCTTCTGGGGTAGCAAATGCTGTCTTTTCTCTGGCAGCCTCCACCAGAGGGATCTGCCAATACCCCTTTGTTAGGTCTAGGATCATAATATACCGGGCTTTTCCTAACCGATCTATCAACTCGTCGACCCGGGGCATGGGGTAGGCATCAAATTTTGAGACCGCATTCAGTTTCCTGAAGTCATTGCAGAACCGGATGGTGCCGTCCGGTTTAGGAATTAGCACAATCGGGCTGGACCAAGCACTGTGCGATTCCTCAATGACACCTAACTCTAACATTGCCTTCACTTCTCGGGAAACGGCTTCACGGCGCGCTTCCGGGATTCGGTAGGGCTTTACGTGAATTGTGACACCAGGTTCCGTTACGATGTCATGTTTTATTAGCGTAGTCTGCCCGGGTTTTTCTGAGAAAAACTTTTGGTTGTGAAGTAGAAACTGCCTGACCTCAGTCTTTTGCCGCTCCGAGAGAGTCTCTGCAACCCGTACCTCCGGTACGGTATGCTAGCAGACAGGACGGGCCAGCTCCGCTGACAAGGCAGACCGATCCTTCCAGGGCTTTATCAGATTTACATGATAAATCTGTTCAGGTTTCCGTTTACCTGCCTGGTATACTTTGTAGTTTACTTCACCAACTCTTTCCTTGATCTCAAAGGGGCCCTGCCACTTTGCCAGGAACTTACTGTCCACCGTGGGGACCAGGATCAACACCCTATCTCCGGGTGCAAACGTACGGATCTTGGCGCCCCTATCATAGATTCTTTTTTGGGCTCCTTGAGCCTGTATCATGTGTTCTTTGACGATAGGCATAACAGCCGCAATACGGTCCTGCATTTGTGTGACGTGATCTATCACTGTTTTAAACGGAGTGACCTGACCCTCCCAGGTTTCCTTTGCAACGTCTAACAGTCCGCGAGGACGTCGGGCGTACAATAACTCGAAAGGCGAGAATCCCGTGGAAGACTGGGGTACTTCCCTGATGGCAAAAAGCAAATACGGAAGTAGATAGTCCCAGTTCTTCCCATCCTTGTCTATCACCTTTCTCAGCATCTGCTTCAGAGTTTTATTGAACCGTTCGACCAACCCGTCTGTTTGAGGGTGATACACGGATGTGCGTAACGGTTCGATTTGTAACAATCGGCAGAGCTTCTTCATTACCCTGGACATAAAGGGGGTCCCCTGGTCGGTGAGTATCTGTTTAGGTATACCGACCCGACTAAACACATGCACCAGTTCCTTGGCAATCGTCTTGGTGGCCGTGTTACGCAAAGGGATGGCCTCCGGGTAACGGGTGGCATAATCCAAGATGACCAGGATATGTTGGTGTCCACGTGCAGACCGTGGAAGGGGCCCAACTAAATCCATCCCAATCCTCTCAAACGGGACTTCAATAATAGGTAGGGGTACCAAAGGGCTACAGAACCGGGGCTTAGGTGCAGAGGCTTGGCAGTCAGGACAAGACTCGCAATATACACGACTATCGTGATGCATGCCTGGCCAAACAAAACAGTGTAATATCCTTTCGGTGGTTTTCTGGACTCCCAGGTGACCTCCCATCACATGTCCGTGGGCCAGGTCCAGCACCTGCCGCCGGTAGGGTTTTGGCACGACTAATAGTTGCACCGTATCTTCCCCCTTTTTCTCTATCTGATAGAGTAAATCATTCTCCAGAACCATGTAAGGATATGCCAGCCTAGAGCCAGGTTCTACGGGTACCCCATTTATCACTTTTACATTTGTCCTAGCCTGAGAAAGGGTAGGATCCTTTATTTGCTCGCTTTGGAAGTCATCTTTCTGAACTTCTAAATCCGGCAAACGGGGAGGTGGACGGCTGTCGGCCTCCTCCTCTTCCCCGGTCTCCTCATTATCACCCGCCATGACTGAAAACGAGAACTGCAGGTCATTTCCCGCAGACTCTTCCCCAGAGTCTTCCGGGGAGACCTCTTCCAGGGGTTCGGGACCCACACGCTTCCTGGGAGAAGAATCATGTACACTATTACCCGAGGGCATCAACTGATTCTCCCACAATTGCCAGAAGTGGGGAAAATCCCGGCCCAGGATAACATCATGCAATAACGCCGGGACGAGTCCCACTTTATGTTGCACAGACCCATAGGAAGTTGTAATGCATATGACCGTGGTGAGGTATGAACAGGTGTCTCCATGCACACACGTTACAGAAAATTTGTCTGATGGTCCAGTCGGGGCTGACACCAGACTGGCCTTCACCAGAGTCACCATACTTCCCGAGTCTAACAATGCCACCACATTTTTGCCATCAACAGTTAAATCACACAAGTGTCTTTCCACATCCTTTTGACCGGCATTCACTCTCACTACCCGTGCAACCATAGACATGCGGATTTTAGAGTCTGTGACGTCGCACTGCATGGGTTCAGTAGTGACCGGACAGTTCGCAGCAATATGTCCCATCTCTTGGCAGCGGAAACACCTAACGGGCCCCTTGCTTAGACCATAGTTCGTTACTCTCGGCCTCGCAGTGCGGGCAGTCCCGTTTTCCTCCCCCACTGTCTTAGGGATTTTTCCATCTCCCCTACTCCCTGGAACAGTCTTACCGGTTCCACGTGGAGATGTTGAAGAACGAGGTGGGGTAGCGTCGTCTCGGAGTCCTTCCGCCACGGAGTAACGTTCAACCAGATCCACCAGTTGATCTGCCGTCGTAGGATTTCCATGGCTTACCCACTTCCTCAGGGCTGGCGGTAGAGCTCTCAGGTACTTGTCCATGACGACTCTCTGGATTATCTCTGGCGCTGTCAGCACCTCGGGTTGTAGCCACTTCTTCGTCACGTGGATCAGGTCGAACATCTGTGACCGCGGTGGTTTATCCGGCTGATAAGTCCATTGATGCACTCTCTGTGCACGGACAGCGGTCGTCACTCCCAGCCGGGCCAAGATCTCGGCTTTCAGTTTGTCAAAGTCCTGCGCAGCTTCAGGCTCTAAGTCATAATAAGCCTTTTGGGCCTCACCGGAAAGAAACGGGGCAATCAGGCCGGCCCATCTTGCCTTCGGCCATTTTTCTCGCACCGCCGTCCGTTCAAACGTGGTCAGGTATGCCTCGACGTCATCTTCGGTCGTCATCTTCTGCCAGTACCGACTCACGTGAATCACTCTCGACTCGGCTTCCAGGTTAACCTCCTGTAGGCTTGCCAGGCGCTGCGCCACCTGCTGGAGAAGCGAACGATCGGTAGCTGTCATGTCCACCAACTCCTTCAGCTGGGCCATCATCACCCGATTAGCTTCTTGCTGGACGGCAGTGGACTGTACCAGCGCTTTCACCACGTCCTCCATGCTCATGCTTGCAACGTGATGCCCGCGTTCTCCACCACAATGTGATAAAACACTCCTGGATCGCCTTTGCTGGGGTCAAAGGTCACGTGCATTCAGCATGAAACTCAGGCACAGAGCTGGGATTCGTGTATAACTGACCCTGGGTCAGGTTTATTAACGGTGAAAGCAATGCAAAAGGAAATAAAACATAAAACAAATCCTTGCCTGTCCGGCACTAACTAAACAATGGACAACCTAACTACCAACTGGCGGGCTTCTCCCGTCCAGCCAAATCACAGTTGCAGTGGGCACTGCTTCCACTCACGTGTGTCTCTCACACAGACAGGCTGTCTGTGTTCCCAGGCTGAGAGACTCACACAACCACCTTGCATCCTTTTATATCCACCTCCCATTATCCATTAGTAAGCAGGTGCGATACTGACCAGACTAGGCCACATAGGAAAGGAATCTGGGCGAGATATACCTGCCCTCATCCACTATTCCCACATGATTCTCACAATATATATATATATATATATATATACATATGAGAGAGAGATAGCAAAATAGCCGATAATTCATTTTTCGGCTTCTGTAAAATCATTGCAGAACCCAACAGGTTAGGAGACATGGTTTACATACAGTAAACCCATGCAGAACAGTTATATTTTTATATATCAGTGACTAATACTGTTAGCAGTATCTGTGTGTAAAATTTGGGACCTGTATGTATTTACCAAAAGAATGTATTCACCGAAAAAGCTGGCATGGGCTCCCGTGCAATTTTCTGCACCAGAGAGGGAAAACCAGTGACTGAGGGCAGATATTAATAGCCCAGGAAGGGACCATAGTTATTGCCCCCCCAGCTAAAAAAATCTGCCACCAGCCACCCCAGAAAAGGCACATCTGTAAGATGCGCCAATTCCGGCACTTAGCCTCTCTCTTCCCATTGCCCTGTAGCGGTGGCATATAGGGTAATAAGGGGTTAATGTCACCTTTGTATTGTAAAGTGACATTAAGCCTGGCTTAGTAATGGAGAGGAGTCAATAAGACACCTATCCATTACTAATCCTTTGAAATATATAAACTGCTCAAAAAAATAAAAGGAACACTATTCCATTTGTGTTCCCTTAATTTTTTGTGTGCAGTATATATGTATATATATATGTGCATATTTCTATTCTATCTATTACCTGTCAGTGTGATTTTACTGTACACCGTACATGAATTGCCGGCTTTTCAAACGACATCGGAGTGTAATTCTTGCAAGTTACACTGAAGGTCCGTGTGGTGTGCGAGTTTTTCTCACATCCATAGGCTTGCATTGGCGAGTCTTGGTCGATATACGGTACAAATCGCAGCATGCTTCGATTTCGCTTGCACGTATAATACGGCTGGTAAAAAATACGGTGATGAGAGCTGCCCCACAGATTAACATTGGTCCGAGTGCTATGCGATTTTTTTTTTCTCGCATAGCATTCGTCCGTATTCCTCTCTAGTGTGACTCCAGCCTTAATGATAAACTTACCTGGAGCAGCCAGTGCCAGGCAGCGGCTGCCAAGGCAAACAGGATCATGGCGTACATTAAAAGAGGTCTGGATACACATGATGAGAGCATTATACTGCCTCTGTACAAATCCCTGGTTAGATCGCACATGGAGTACTGTGTACAGTTTTGGGCACCGGTGCTCAGGAAGGATATAATGATACTAGAGTGAGTACAATGGAGGGCAACAAAATGGGGAACTACAATACCCAGAGAGATTATCAAAATTAGGATTATTTAGTCTAGAAAAAAGGCAACTGAGGGGCGATCTAATAACCATGTATAAGTACATAAGGGGACAATACAAATATCTCTCCGAGGATCTGTTTATACCAAGGAAGGTGACGGACACAAGGGGGCATTCTCTGCGACTGGAGGAGAGAAGGTTTTTCCATCAACATAGAAAAGGATTCTTTACTGTTAGGGCAGTGAGAATCTGGAATTCCTTGCCTGAGGAGGTGGTGATGGCGAACTCAGTCGAGGGGTTCAAGAGAGGCCTGGATGTATTCCTGGAGTGTAACAATATTGTATCTTACAGTTATTTGGTTCTTTAGAAGGACGAAGATCTGGGGATTTATTCTGACGGAATATAGGCTGAACTGGATGGACAAATGGCTTTTTTCAGCCTTGCTTACTATGTTACTATGTAACAGCAGAATAGTGACTGCAGCTCTGGAGGTGACTGGAGGATAAGACATGATGTAACAGTACAATAGTGACTGCAACTCTGGAGGTGACTGGAGGATGAGACACGATGTAACAACAGAATAGTGACTGCAGCTCTGGAGGTGACTGAAGGATAAGACATGATTTAACAGCGGAATACTGAGTGCAGCTCTGGAGGTGACTAAAGAATAAGACATGATGGAACAGCAGAATAGTGACCGCAGCTCTGGAGGTAACTGAAGGATAAGATCATTTAACAGCGGAATAGTGAGTGCAGCTCTGGAGGTGACTGGAGACCGTTGCTCAGCTTTCTGGGATCATTTGTTTGTGTGTTGTAGGTTTCTCGTTACATCTATAACAGGACTCAGTTGATGGAGATTGACCCCATGAATGTGGATTATCTGATGGGTTTGTATTCGTTGCGCTTTTCACTTTATTGTTTCTCAGTGATGTCACCTCAGGTTATTCTGAATGCAATGATGGAAGTCGCAGTGACCACCCACTGCTCACTCTCGCCCTGTTGATTTCACCCCCTTCTTGTTCGCCATCACATCGTACCACTCATCCCTCACACTTCCCTCTCGCCTCCTTCTCGTCACCTCTCGTATTGTGTCTTTCTCGTCACCCTGTCACCCCCACTCTTCCTTCTCTCCACCCTCTCACCTACTTCTCAACTTCCTTTTGTTTCCTTCTTGTCTCCTTCTCCCCTCTTTCTCATCCCCTCTCGCCTCGTTCTTGCCTCCCTCTCACCTACTTCTCACCTCTTTCTCACCTCACCTACTTCTCGCTTCTCTCTTTCCACCCATTTGCCTCCTTCTCACCATCCTCTCACTTCGTTTTTGCATCCTACTTGCCTCCTTCTCAACTCCTTCTTGCCGCCTTCTCACCTCTCTCTCGCTGCCATCTTGCCTCCATCTCACCTCCCTCTCGCCTCCTTCTCCTTTTTCTCGTCTTCCTCTCGCCTCCCTCTTTCCGCCATCTCGTCTCCTTGTCGCCGATCTCTCGCCTCCTTCTTGTTGCCCTCTCGTTTCCTTCTCGCCTCCCTCTTGCCTCCTTCTCGCCTCCCTTTCTCCTCCTTCTTGCCTCCTTCTCATCTCCTTCTCGCCTTACTCTTTCCTCCCTCTTGCCTCCCTCTCACCTCCTACTCACCTCCCTCTCGCCTCCTTCTCCCTGACCTCTAACTTCCTTTTTCATCCTACTTGCCTCCCTTTTGCCTCCCTCTCACCTCCTGCACGCCTCCCTCTCGCCTTTTTCTCGCCTCCTTCTCAACTTTTCCTCACCTTCCTCTCGCCTCCCTCTCTCCTATTTCTCGCCCCCTCTAGCCTCCTTGTCACTTCCCTCTTGCTTTCTTCTCACTTCTTTCTTGCCTACCTCTTGTCTACATCTTGCCTTCCTCTTTCTACCCTCTTGCCGCCCTCTCGTCTCCTTCTTGCCACAATCTTGCTTCCTTCTCTCCTCTTCCCCTTTTTCTCGTCCCCTCTCGCGTCTTTCTCACCTCCCTCTTTCCACCCTTTTGTTTCCTTCTCACCGCCCTCTCGCTTCCTTCTCTTCGCCCTCTCACCTCCCTCTTGCTTCTTTCTCACCTCCCTTTTTCACCCTCTTGTCTCCTTCTCACCGCCCTCTTTCATCCTTCTCGTCGCACCCTCGCTTCCTTCTCGCCTCCCTCTCTTCTCTTTCTCACCTCCCACTCGCCTCCTTCTCGCCTTCCTCTTTCCATCGTCTTGCCTCCCTCTCACCTACTTCTCACTTCTCTCTCGCCCCCCTCTTTCCACCCACTCGCATCCTTCTCGCTGCCCTGTCACTTCCTTTTTGCCTCCCTCTCTTCTCTTTATCACCTCCCTCTCGCTTCCTTCTCGCCGTCCTCTTTCTGCCCTCTTGCCTCCTTCTCACCTCCCTCTTACCTCCCTTTCCCCTCCTTCTCTCTCGCCTCCTTCTCGCTGCCCTCTCACCTTCCTCTCCTTTCCGTCTTGCCTGTTTCTCGTCTCCCTCTCGCCGCCCTTTCGCCTTCCTCTTGCCTTTTTCTCACCTCCTTCTAGCCTTTCTTGCCTCCCTCTAGCCCCCTCTTGCCTCCTTCTCATCGCCCTCTCGCCTCCTTCTCTCATCCCTTTCAGCTCCTTCTCGCATCCTTCTCACCTCTTTCTTGCCTCCCTCATGCCTCAGTCTCGCCCCCTCATGTCTCCTTCTCACTGCCCTCTTGCTTCCTTCTCGCATCCTTATAGCCTCTGTCTCACATCCTTGTAGCCTCCATCTCACCTCTGTCTCGCTTTCTTCTCATCTCCTCGCTTCCTTCTTGTCTCCTTTTCGCTTTCTTCTTGTCTCCTCGCATTCTTCTCATCTCCTTCTCGCTTTGATCTTGCTTCTTTCTTTCCTCCCTCTCACCTCTGTCTTGTCTTCCTCTTCTTATCTCCCCGCCGCCCTCTTGCCTCCTTCTCATCTCCCTCTCGCTGATTACCTCCTACTCACCTCTTTCTCTCCACCTTCTCTCTTCCTTTTTGCATCCTTCTCTCCTTCCTCTCGTGTCCCTCTCGCCTCTCTCTCGCCGCCCTTTTGCCTTCCTCTTGCCTTTTTCTCACCTCCTTCTTACCTCCCTCTCGCCTCTTTCTCACCTCTCTTTCTGCTTTCGCCTCTCTCGTCTCCTTCTCGCCTCTTTCTTGCCTCTTTCTTGCCTCCCTCTTGCCCCCTCTTGCCTCCTTCTCGCCTCCTTCTCTCTTCCCTCTTGCCTCCCTCTCAGCTCCTTCTCGCATCCTTCTCACCTCTTGCCTCGCTCTTGCTGCCCTCACGTCTCCTTCTCGCTGCCCTCTTGCTTCCTTCTCGCATCCTTGTAGCCTCCATCTCGCTTCCTTCTCGCCTACTTCTCGCTTCCTTCTCGCCTCCGTCTCGCTTCATTCTAGTCTCCTTCTCGCTTCCTTCTCGTCTCTTTCTCCCTTCCTTCTCATCTCCTTCTCGCTTTATTCTCGTCTCCTCACTTTCTTCTCGTCTCCTTCTGGCTTCTATCTTGCTTCTCTCTCACCTTCTTCTCCACTTCCTGTCCTCTTTCTTTCCTCCCTCTCACCTCTGTCTCGTCTTCCTCTTCTCGTCTCCTCGCCGCCCTCTCATATCCTTCTCGTCTCCCTCACGCCTCTTACCTCCTACTCACCTCCCTCTCGCCTCTTTCTTTCCGCCTTCTTGCTTCCTTTTTGCATCCTTCTCTCCTTCCTCTCGCCTCTTTCTCTCCACCCTCTCGTGTCCTTTTCGCATCCTTCTCCCTCTCGCCTACTTCTCACCTCCCTCTCTCCTACTTCTCACCTCCTTTGCGCCTCCCTCTCGCCTCCTTCTCTCCTCCCTCTTGCCTCCCTCTCGCCTACTTCTCACCTCCCTCTCGTTGCCTTCTTGCCTCCCTCTCGCTTTCTTCTTGCCTTCTCACCTCCCTCTTGCCTAGTTCTCTCTTCCTTCTCTCTTTCCTCTTGCCTACTTCTCACCTTCCTCCTGCCTACTTCTCACTTCCCTTTTTCCACCCACTCACTGCCTTCTCGCTGCCCTCTCACTTCCTTTTCGTATCCTACTTACCTCCTTATCGCTGCCCTCTCACCTCCCTCTTGCTTCCTTCTTGCCTTCTCACCTCCTTCTCGCCTCTATCTCACCTCCTTCTTACCTCCTTTTTTCTGCTCTTTCGTCTCCTTGTCACCACCCTCTCACCTTCTTCCTCTTACCTCTTTCTCATCTGTTTCTTGCCTCCCTCTCACCTCCCTCTTTCTGCTCGTACCTCTCTCTCAACTCCTTCTCGCCTCTTTCTTGCCTCCTTCTCGCCCCCTCTTGCCTTTCTCTTTCTTCCCTCTTGTAGCCCTCTTGCTTCCTTCTCGTCTCCTTCTCGCTTCCTTCTCACCTCCTTCTCGCCTGCCTCTCGCTTCCTTCTTGCCTCCTTCTCGTCTCCTTCTCGCTTCCTTCTCATCACCTTCTTGCTTCCTTCTCGTCTCCTTCTCGCTTCTGCCTTGCTTCTCTCTCACCTCCTTCTCGGCTATCTCTCCTCTTTCTTTCCTCCCTCTTACCTCTGTCTCGTCTTCCTCTTCTTGCTCTCTCGCCTCCTTCTCGTCTCTTTCTTGCCTCTTACCTTCTACTCACCTTCTCACGTAGTTTTCACCTCCCTCTTGCCTCTTTCTCACCACCCTCTCTCTTCCTTTTTGCATCCTTCTCTCCTTCCTCTCGCCTCTTTCTCTCCGCCCTCTCGCTTCCTTTTTGCATCCTTCTCTCTTCCTTCTCGCCTACATCTCTCCTCCTTCTCTCCTACTTCTCACCTCCCTATCACCTCCTTCTCGCCTCCCTCTCTTCCTTATCACTTCCTTCTCTCCTCCCTCTCTTCCCTCTCACCTCCTTCTCTCCTCCCTTAGTCTCCTTCTTTCCTCCCTCTCGCCTCTCTCACCTCCCTCTTGTCTTCTTCCTGCCTCCCTCTCGCTTCCTTCTTGCCTTATCGTCTCCCTCTCGCCTCCCTCTCCTCCCTCTTGCCTACTTCTACTTCCCTCTCACCTCCTTCTCTCCTCCCTCTAACTTCCTTCTTTCCTCCTTCTCGCTCCCCTCTCCTCTTTCCCCCTGCCCTCTAATGTGCTTCTTTCCTCCCTCTCGCTTACATCTTGCCTTCTCGCCTCCCTCTCACATCCTTGGCGCCTTCCTCTCGCCTCCATCTCACAGTCCTCTCACCTCCTTCTGCTCTTTCTCGTCTCCCTCTCTACTCCCTCTTTCCGCCCTCTCCTCTCCTTCTCGCCTAGTTCTTGCCTCCTTCTCATCGCTCTCTTGCCTCCTTCTCGCCTCCCTTTCTCCTCCTCACCTCCCTTTCACCTTGCCTTACTCTTTCTGCCCTCTTGCCTCCCTCTTACTTCTTATCTCCCTGTTATGAATGGGTCACCGAGGAGGAGATCGCAATAGGCTATGCCACCAGAACATCAGAGAGGTTGGTCGCTCAGCGGATTGCAGACCCCTGATCTTAACAACACAACTAGCAGAAGCCGTGGAGCGTTCCTACATTGCCCTAGACGCCTCGTCACAGCCGGAGGACTAACTAAGCCTAAAGACAGAAAGGTGAAATCTAAACTGCCCCGGAGCAGATCCCCAAAGGAATAGACAGCTCCCAAACATATATTGTCGGTGAAACAAGATGAAGCACAAACACAGACAGAAAATAGACTGAGCAAATGATGAGGCCCACACTGACTAGGTAGGACAGGACAGAAAAGGCACTGTCTGCAATCATGCAAAAACCCTAATAATTCCAACATGACTGATGTACAAAAATACTGAGGTTTGAACAACCTCGCCCCCACTATATCAGCACTCAGGTGTGAACTGGCGGCTAGCAACAGGCTAATACAGCAGGGGACTGAGCAAACAGACACAAGATAAAAAAATACAGGGCAGGAGCCAGCAGCAACAGGGGGAGCAAGCTGACCCCTGACAGCAAGGAAAAAACAGATGCAAAGGGTTTAGCAAATGACAGCTGAAAAAATGCAGGATCAGGCAGCAGACAGAAAACCTCAGTAAGCAAAGAAAGGAGTATCACCGGCAGTCACTGAGAGAAGTCTGCTCGCTTATGTAGTCTCAGTCACTACCACTACTCCTCCAATTATCTTCTTCAGCTGTTGGGTTAACATCATGTTGACCAGCACCACTATCAGCAGTATCCACCAGAGGGAGCCTTGCCTCAAAAGTCAGATCAAGAGAGCTCACAACACCTCCCTCTTGCCTACTTCTCGCCTTCCTCTCGCCTCCTTCTCCCTGACCTCACGCTTCCTTTTTGCATCCTACTTGCCTCCCTCTGACCTCCCTCTCTTCTTTCTCTCACCTCTTTCTCACGTCCCTCTTGCCACCTCTTTTTGCTCTCTCGCCTCTCTCTCACATCCTTCTCACCTCCCTCTCGCCTCTTTCTCATCTCCCTCTCACTCCCCTCTTTCTGCTTTCTCACCTTCCTCTTGCCTCTTTCTCACCTCCCTTTCGCCCCCCTCTCACGGTTCTCTCGCCTCCCTCTCGCATCCTTATCACTTCCCTCTTACCTACTTCTCACCTCTTTCTTGCCTCCCTATTGTCTACATCTCACCTTCCTCTTTCTGCCCTCTTGCCGCCCTCTTGTCTCCTTCTCGTCGCCCTCTCACCTCCTTCTCGCCTCTTTCTTGCCTCCCTCTTTCCACCCTCTTGTCTCCTCACCGCCTTCTCGCATCCTTCTCGTCACCCTCTCGCTTCCTTGTCTCCTCCCTCTTTTCTCCTTCTCACCTTCCTCTTTCCTCCTCACTTCCCTCTCGCCTCCTTCTCACCTACTTCTCGCCTCCCTCTTTCCACCCACCCGCCTCCTTCTCATTGCCCTCTTGCTTCCTTTTCACATACTATTTGCCTCCTTCTCACCTACCTCCTTCGCGCCTCCCTTTCACCTCCTTCTCGCCTCCTTCTCACCTTCTTGCTGCCCTCTCGCCTCCTTCTTTCTGCCTTGTCACCTCCTTCTCGCTTCCTTCTTGCCTCCTTCTTGCCTCCTTTCCCCTGCCCTCTAGCATGCTTCTTGCTTCCTTCTTGCCTTCTTCTCACCTCCCTCTCATCTCCTTCTTCCCTCTTTCTCATCTCCCTCTCGCCTCCCTCTTTCCGCCTTCTCATCTCCTTCTCACCTCTCTCTTGTCTCCCTCCTTCTCGTCGCCTCACCTTCCTCTTGCCTCTTTCTCACCTATTTCTTGACTCCCTCTTGCCTCTTTCTTGCCTCCCTCATTCTGCTCTCTAGCCTCTCTCACCTCCTTCTCGCCCCCTTTTGCCTCTTTCTTGTCGCCCTCTCGCCTCCTTCTCAATTCCTTCTCCCCTCTTTCTTATCTCCCTCTCGCCTCTCTCTTTCTGCCTTCTTGTCTCCTTTTCACCGCCCTCACAACTCCTTCTCATCTCCTTCTCACCTTCCTCTTGCCTCTTTCTCACCTCTTTCTCACCTGTTTCTTGCCTCTTTCTCTCCTCTTTCTCGCCTTCCTCTTTCCGCTCTCTCGTCTCCTTCTCGCTTCCCTCTCACCTCCTTCTCACCTTTCCTGCCTCCATCTCACCTTCGTCTTTCTGCCATCTTGCCGCCGTCTCCTCTCCTTCTTGTCACCCTCTCACTTCTATCTTGCTTCCCTCTCACCTTCTTCTCATCTTCCTCTCCTCTTTCTTTCCTCCATCTCGTCTTCCTCTTCCTGCCCTTTTGCTCCTTCTCGCCGCCCTCTTTCCTCCTTCTCGCCGACCTCTTGCTTCCTTCTCGCCTCTCACCTTCCTTTTTTCTCCCACTCGCCTATTTCTTGCCGCCCTCTTTCCACCCACTCGCCACCTTCTCGCTGCCTTCTCTATTCCTTTTTGAATCCTACTTGCCTCCTTCTCGCCTACCTTTTGGCTTCCTCTGATCTCCTTCTTGCCTCCTTCTCACCTCTTTCTCGCTTCCCTCTCGCCTACTTTTCATCTCCCTTTCGCCGCCTCCTCGCCTTCTTCTTTCTGCCCTCTCACCTCCTTCTGTCCTCCCTCTCACTTCCTTCTTGCCTTCTCGCCGCCCTCTTGCCTTCTTCTCACCACTTTCTAGCCTCCCTCTCCCCTTTTCTCTTTCTACCCTCTTGCCGCCCTCTCGTCTCCTTCTCACTGCCCTCTTGCTTCCTTCTCGCATTCTTTTCGCCTCCATCTCGCCTTTCTCTTTCTGCTCTCTTGTCTCCTTCTTGCTTCACTCTCACCTCTTTCTTGCCTCCATTTCACCTTCGTCTTTCTGCCATCTTGCCGCCTTCTCGTCTATTTCTCGTCACCCTCTCATTTCTATCTTGCTTCCCTCTCACCTTCTTCTCAGCTTGCTCTCCTCTTTCTTTCCTCCATCTCGTCTTCCTCTTCCTGCCCTTTTGCTCCTTCTCGGCGTCCTCTTTCCGTTTTCTCGCCGACCTCTTGCTTCCTTCTCGCCCCTCGCCTTCCTTTTTTCTACCTCTCACCTATTTCTTGCCGCCCACTTTCCACCCACTCGCCTCCTTCTCGCCACCTTCTCTGTTCCTTTTTGAATACTACTTACCTCCTTTTCGCCTACCTCTTGGCTTTCTCTGATATCCTTCTTGCCTCCTTCTCAACTCTTTCTCGCTTCCCTCTCACCTACTTTTCATCTCCCTTTCGCCTCTTTCTCGCCTTCTTCTTTCTGACCTCTCACCTCCTTCTGTCCTCCCTCTCCTTCTTGCCTTCTTCTCGCCGCCCTCTTGCCTTCTTCTCGCCTCCCTCTTGCCTTCTTCTCACCTCTTTCTAGCCTCCCTCTCCCCTTTTCTCTTTCTGCCAACCTTGCCACCCTCTCGTCTCCTTCTCGCTGCCCTCTTGCTTCCTTCTCACATTCTTTTCGCCTCCGTCTAGCCTTTCTCTTTCTGCCCTCTCGTCTCCTTCTCGCCGCCCTCTTGCTTCCTTCTTGTCTCCTTCTCGCTTCTCTCTTGCTTCTCTCTCATCTCCTTCTCGCCTTCCTCTCATCTTTCCTTACTCCCTCTCATCTTCCTCTTCCTGCCCTCTTGCTGCTTCCTCGCCTACCTCTCATTTCCTTCTCGCCTCCGTCTCGCTTCCTTCTCTCCTCTCGCCTTTCTCTTTGCTCTCTCTCAACTACTTCTTGCCGCCCTCTCGCTTTTTTCTGACATCCTACTCTCCTTCCTCTTGTCTCCTTCTCACTGCTCTCTTGCCTCCTTCTTACCCGTCACCATCTTCTCGCCCCTCGCTGCCAGCTCTCCCTCCATTTCCAGGTCTCTTTGCGCCGGTCGATCTGCCATATGAGCTGGTGAAGAACGCATCTTCTGCCCCCACTCTCACTGAGATGGTCGATGTCGCCATCCGGATCCTACAGAAGAACCAGAGAGGCTTCTTCCTGCTGGTGGAAGGTGAGGCGTCATCGTCTTCTTTGTGGTGGACATCCATGTAGTTTACAGTATATCTGCACCATTCTGTGATCAGCATTAGTGACATTCTTACCATCTGGACAAAAGGAGGACGCATCGACCACGGTCACCATACTGGACAGGCGAGTCTCGCCCTACACGAAGCGGTGGAGTTGGACCTAGCAGTAGGGCTGGCGGGTACGCTGACCACGGAGGAAGACACCCTGACCCTGGTGACTGCGGACCACTCCCATGTCTTCACCCTTGGGGGCTACCCGCCAAGAGGAAACCCAATACTAGGTAAGACCCGCACCCTGACTGCCATGTCTCCAGGGAGCTCAGTATGAATAGAATTATACAAAAGGATTCTGGATTGTGGGAGGACATGTGCACAATAGATGATGAGGGGGACTGAGATCTACAGGGGTACTGGAGGAGGAGGTTGTTCTGTATGGCATACTGGAGGAGGAGGATGTGCACTATGGGGGTCCTAGAGGTGGTAGCTGTGCTCTATGAGGGTCCTAGTGGAGGGGGCTAGGCGCTACAAAGATCCTGGAGGAGGAAGCTGTGTTGTATGGGGGTCATTTAGGAGGGGGCTGGGCGCTATGAGGGTCCTGGTGGAGAGAGCTGGGCTCTACGGGGGTCCTTGAGGAGAAGGTTGTGCACTATGGGGGTTCTGTAGCAGGAGGCTGTGTACTATGGGGGTCCTGGAGCAGGAGGTTGTGCTGTATCAGCTCCTGGAGGATGAGGCTATGCTGTATGGGGTCCTACAAGAAAAGGCTGGGCTCTGAGTGTCCTGGTGGAGAGGGCTGGGCTCCACGAGGGTCCTGGAGAAGGAGACTGGGCTCTACTATGGTCATGGAGGAGGTGGCTCTGCACTATGGGAGTCCTAGAGGAGGGGGCTGTGCTCTATGAGGGTCCTGGTGGAGGAGGCTGGGCTCTACAAAGATCCTGGAGGAGGAAGCTTTGTTGTATGGGGGTCCTTTAGGAGGGGGCTGGGTGCTATGAGGGACCTTTTGAAGAGAGCTGGGCTCTATGGGGGTCCTTGAGAAGGCTGTGCACTATGAGGTTCTGTAGCAGGAGGCTGTGCACTAGGGGGTACTAGAGGAGGAGCCTGTGCTGTATTGGGCTCCTGGAGGATGAGGCTGTGCTGTATGGGGGTCCTGGAGGAAAAGGCTGGGCTCTGAGTGTCCTGGTTGAGAGGGCTGGTCTCTTCGAGGGTCCTGGAGGAGGAGACTTGGCTCTACTAGGGTCGTGGAGGAGGTGGCTGTGCACTATGGGAGTCCTAGAGGAGAGGGCTGTGCTCTACGAGGGTCCTTGTGGAGGGGACTGGGCTCTGCAAAGGTCCTGGAGGAGGAGGCAGTGTTGTATGAGGGGGCTGGGCGCTATGAGGGTCTTGTTGGAGAGAGCTGGACTCTACACGAGACCTGGAGGAGCAAGTTGTGCACTATGGGGGTCCTGCAGCAGATACCCTCTGGGCAGATGGGGGCTATGGTTCCGTTCTGTCACGTGCCCCCTTCTCCCTGCAGGCCTGGCTCTGGGGCCGAGTGACGTGGACGGGATGCCATACACCTCCATTCTCTATGGGAACGGCCCCGGCTTCAGGATGGACAGAGGGAAACGGCAAAACATCACCGGCCTGGACACTGGTGAGTTCCGCTCTGTCACGGGGCCCCGGAATCAACTCCTCAAGGGGCTCCTCAGTGTAGTAATGAACTCATTATCCACAGAGAACGCTGAGTATCTCGCTCAGGCAGCGGTGCCCCTCAAAGTTGAGACGCACGGTGGAGAGGACGTCGCCATCTTTGCCAAAGGTCCAATGGCTCATCTGCTGCATGGCGTGGTGGAGCAGAGCTACATCCCATACGCCATGGGCTATGCAGCCTGCATCGGGCCCAACCGGGAGCACTGCGAAGGGCGCAAAGGACTACGGAGACCCAAACCCTGGAAAAAGCAGTTGCCATGAGGCCACGCCCACACTGTGGTAACCAGGCAATCACTAAAACAGGATGTTTAAGAGACAGTCGCATGTCTGCAAGAATGATAAATTGTAGCAAAGTACCAGCACACAAGAGAAATGTCTGATACAATGTGACAAATCCAGAGAAAAGTAGCAGGACTCGGACATTGCGCCACAACCTCCACACTAGACCTGCCACCAGCAATAAAACAATCCTCTGGACTGTGTCCTGATTCTTATCTTCTTTAGGGTTTTATTTTACATTTGTTGCCATTAACTTTACAAATCTCATTTCAGAAAACTACATACTTTTACACACATTGGATTTTCTAGTAGTACAAAGGTGTAAAAAGAAAAATTCACAAATATCTTTATTAGCTACAACTTCAAAACCTGGCATCAATCATTTTTATATACAGTGAAGGAAATAAGTATTTGATCCCTTGCTGATTTTATGAGTTTGCCCACTGACAATTATTTCCTTCACTGTACATAGTAATAATAAGTATATCTACAGCAACCAATAGGGGAAGCTCCCAGTATACAGAGATACATGTACATGATAAGATCCTCTCTGCAGCCACCACTAGGGAGAGCTCCCTGTTTACAGAGATACAACATAAGATCCTGTCTGCAGCCACCACTAGGGGAAGCTCCCAGTATACAGAGATACATGATAAGATCCTGTCTGCAGCCACCACTAGGGGGAGCTCCCTGTTTACAGAGATACATGATAAGATTCTGTCTGCAGCCACCACTAGAGGGAGCTCCCTGTATACAGAGATACATCATAAGATCCTGCTTGCAGCCACCACTAGGGGAAGCTCCCAGTATACAGAGATACATAATAGGATCCTGCTTGCAGCTACCACTAGGGGAAGCTCCCTGAATACAGAGATACATGATAAGATCCTGTCTTCAGCCACCACAAGGGGAAGCTCCCTGAATACAAAGATAGAATCATAGAATCGTAGAGTTGGAAGGGACCTCCTGGGCCATCTGTTCCAACCCCTGCTCAAAGCAGGATTTGCTAAGTCATCCCAGACAGATGTCTGTCCAGTCTCTGTTTGAAGACTTCCATTGAAGGTGAACTCACCACTTCTCGTGGCAGCCTGTTCCACTCATTGATCACTCTAACTGTCAAAAAGTTTTTTCTAATATCTAATCTGTGTCTCCTCCCATTCAGTTTCATCCCATTGCTTCTAGTCTTTCCTTGTGCAAATGAGAATAAAGATGATCCTTCTACAATGTGACAGCCCTTGAGATATTTGTAGACAGCTATTAAGTCTCCTCTCAGTCTTCTCTTTTGCAAACTAAACATTCCCAAATCATGCAACCTTTCCTCATAAGACAGGGTTTGCAGACCGGTCACCATTCTGGTCGCTCTTTTCTGAACTTGCTCCAGTTTGCTGATGTCTTTTTTAAAATGTGGTGCCCAAAACTGGACACAGTATTCAAGATGAGGTCTGACCAAAGAGGAGTAGAGGGCAATAATGACTTCACATGATCTAGACTGTATGCTTCTGTTATTACATCCTAGAATTGCATTTGCCTTTTTTGCTGCTGCATCACACTGTTGACTCATATTCAGTCTGTGATCTATTAGTATACCCAAGTCTTTTTCACATGTGCTGTTGCTTAGCCCTATTCTTCCCATTCTGTATATGCTTTTTTCATTTTTATATAGTACTTTGCATTTTTCCCTGTTAAAAACCATTCTGTTAGTTGCTGCCCACTGCTCCAGATTATTTTTATATTTTTGAATCCTCTCTCTCTTCTCTAGTATTAGCTACCCCTCCTAGCTTTGTGTCATCAGCAAATTTAATCAGTTTATCCTCAATTCCTTCATCTAAATCATTGATAAAGATGTTGAACAATACAGGGCCCAGGACAGAGCCCTGTGGTACCCCACTTGAGACATTCTTCCAACTGGATGTGCAGCCATTTACGACCACTCTTTGGGTCCGATCACTAAGCCAGTTATGAATCCACCAACAGTTGCCTTGTCCATTCCATACCTAGTCATTTTTTCAACAAGGATTGTGTGAGATACTTTGTCAAATGCTTTGCTGAAGTCAAGATATACTATATCTACAGCATTTCCCTGATCCACCCAATCAGTGATTCCGTCATAGAAGGAAATTAACTTAGTCTGACATGACTTACTAGTTACAAACCCATGCTGACTAATTACTTCATTCTTATCCAGGTAGTGACATATATGTTGTTTAATAATTTGTTCAAAGATCTTTCCTGGTATAGAAGTCAGACTCACCGGGTTATAGTTGCCTGGGTCCACCTTCTTCCCCTTTTTGAAGATAGGAACAACATTTGCTCTTCTCCAGTCTTCTGGGACCTCTCCTGTTCTCCAAGAATTTTCAAAGATTATGGAGAGCGGTTCAAAAATTTCTTCTGCTATCTTCAGTACTCTGGGGTGTAATTCATCTGGACCTGGAGACTTGAATTCATTTAGGTTAGCTAAGTGTTTCCTCACTATCTTTCTGTTTATAGATATCCTGGATTCTTCTATTCCCTTAATAGGACAGTGAAGAACAGCAGATGTTACATTTCCTTTCTGAGAGAAAACAGATGCAAAATAGGAATTTAAAAGTTCGGCCTTCTCAACATCCTGTCTTACCATTTCATCATTTTCATCCTGTAAAAATCCTATAGCATCTTTAACTTTTCTTTTACTTTTGACATATCCCCAGATACATGATAAGATCCTGTCTGCAGCCACCACTAGGGGGAGCTCCCTGTTTACAGAGATATATGATAAGATCCTGCTTGCAGCCACCACTAGGGGGAGCTCCCTGTACACAGAGATACATGATAAGATCCTGTCTGCAGTCACCACTAGCGGGAGCTCCATGCATACAGACATACCTGATATGATTCTGTCTGCAGTCACCACTAGGGGGAGCTCCCTGTATACAGAGATACATGATAAGATCCTGTCTGCATTCACCAATAGGGGGAGCTCCCTGTATACAGAGATACATGATAAGCTCCTGTCTGCATTCACCAATAGGGGGAGCTCCCTGAATACAGAGATACATGATAACATCCTGTCTGCAGCAACCACTAGGGGAACTCCCTGTATACACAAATACCTGATAAGAGCCTGTCTGCATTCACCAATAGGGAGACCTCCCTGTATACAGATATACCCGATAAGATCCCGTCTGCAACCACCACTAGGGGGAGTTCCCTGTATACAGAGAAACATGATAAGATCCTGTCTGCAGTCACCAATAGGGGAAGCTCCCTATATACAGGGATACGTGATAAGATCCTGTCTGCAGCCACCACTAGAGGGAGTTCCCTGTATACACAAATACCTGATAAGAGCCTGTCTGCATTCACCAATAGGGAGACCTCCCTGTATACAGACATACCCAATAAGATCCCGTCTGCAGCCACCACTAGGGGGAGTTCCCTGTATACAGAGATACATGATAAGATCCTGTCTGCAGTCACCAATAGGGTGAGCTCCCTGTATACAGAGATACATGGTAAGATTCTGTCTGCAGCCACCACTAGGTGGAGAACCCTGTATAGAGATATATGATAAGATTCTGTCTGCAACCACCACTAGAGGAAGCTCCCTGTATACAGAGATACATGATAAGATCCTCTCTATAGCCACCACTAGGGGAGCTCCCTGTATACAGAGATACATGATAATATCCTGTTTGCAGCCACCACTAGGAGGAGCTCCTTGTATACAGAGATACATGACGAGATCCTGTCTGCAGCCACCACTAGGGGGGGCTCCCTGTATACAGAAGCACATAATAAGATCCTGTCTGTAGCCACCACTATAGGTAACTCCCTGTATACAGAGATACATGGTAAGTGAGGAGCCCCCTTTAGTGGTGACTGTTGTAAGGAGGCTAATGGCCGTGTAATCAATGGGAGGTATGTGTCACAGGGATGGCTGCTCCCTGTGGTGTAACCCAGAGTTTTTCTTTAGTGCACGTAAGCACTAGGATGTTGTTTACTGCACCTGGGTCTGGGTTGCGGGTAGCTATGAGAGATAGGTGGGTCTGACTACCCATATTCCTCACATGTGAGTGTGGTTACAGCCTACATAATGGAGGCTGTTTGGCACATGGTATGTGGCTGAAGGTGTGGAGACCCATTGTCTGTGTGCAGAGAGGGAGAAGCCTTCCTGTGTGTGAGGCTCCAGACCGAGCCTGCGTGCTAGACATTGCCCAGCCTGTGTGCCCACAGGCCTGAGGGAGCAGAATCTGGCTAATGACATTTGTGTTGTTTTGCCTGCTCTAAAGGCTGTGAACCTTTTGTTGTTACTGCTGGGTTTATGGAGTAAATAAACCTGCACAGAATTTTTTTTTAAAGAAGCACGCCTCCTGTTTTTTTCTAGCACACCTGAATGAGTACTATTCCCTACATTTGGTGGAGAATGCGGGCATCGGTTCAGGAGGTACCTGGAAAGATTGCAGTGGGCAGCTTGCTGTGGATTGGCGGGTCCACGAACTGCGGGCGGCTTGCTGTGGATCTGCAGGTCCACAAATTCTGGGCGTTTTGATGTGGATCGGCGGGTCCATGAAGTCTGCAGTGTGGAGCCGTGCAGAGAGATGTGGAGCCATGCAGAGAGGTGTAGAGCTGTGCAGGGTCGTGCAGAGAGGTGCAGAGCCTTGTGGAGCCACGCAGAGTCTGGCAGAGAGGTGTAGGGCCTCGATGTGCACAAAAGTGCAGAGCCCTACAGAGCTGGACAGAGCCTGGCAGAGCAGTGCAGAGCCTTGATGTGCAAAGCCTCGCTGTGCAGAGCCGTGCAGAGTCTTACGGAGTTGGACAGAGCCTTGCAGAGCAGTGCGGAGCCTTGCTGTGAATTAACTGTTGGGACAGATAGACTGCCGTACACAGGCGGTGAGGGGTCTGAGAGGGCATGGGAAGTTCTTGGCGTGCACTCCAAGGAGGGATGGTTGCTCGAAAGGGAGCGGTGACTCAAACAGGGATGGTTGCCCAAAAAAGGGTGGAGTCCCAAAAGGGGGTGGTAACCCAAACAGGCATGATTGCCCAGAAAGAGGTGGTCCCAAAAAGGGGCAGTGACCCAAACGGGTGGAGGTCCAAAAAGGGGCGGCGGCGAATGACTGTTGCCGAGAACTGTGTTCAAACAGTGCGTGTCTGGTATCATGTGTCAACTGTACATCTGACAAGAAGTCACAGAGGTGCTCTGTAGAAGTCAATGGAGAGAGCATGACTGAACTTCTGCACTCAGGGAGCTTGGTGACCCTGGAAAGCACCACACTCCCTGTCTATCTGATTCCCGGAAGGAAGATGGAAGCCCACAGAATCCATGGGGTCGCTAAAGATTATCCGGTGTCCAGGGTAATCATTGAGACACCCACTATAATTTCCAGCCATGACATCCCTGTAGTCCCAGACTTGCCATACCCTGTTGTAATAGGCCAGAATTTGACTGGTTTTGGGACTTGTGGGAGGAAAGGGGAGTGTCTGATTGCTCAGCAGGGTGCTGGAATGACCCTATGGGAGCCCCACCGCAGCAGGCTGTAGGGGTTCTAGATGGTGTGATGAATAAAGAGGAAGAGGTAGCACCACCTAAGGTCAGTGTCCCAGAGTTGGGGGTGACTGGGAAAAAGTGTGGTTCTGACCAACTCTGGGACTTAGCAGAGGTGACCAACAGTGTGACCGTTGAAAACAGGGTAGCTCCAGGAAAGGGATCCGGCACCTGTCTAAATGGGGACTTGTTGTTTCCAGGGTGGCAGGGTGAGTAGTGCTGACTCCTGTTCAGACTGTGACGCAAGCGGAAAAGAGTGCTTTAAGGTGGACCCGGGTACAAATGGCTATTTCTTCATCGCCGGCGACACGGCGGCAGCAGAAAGGCAGGACAGTCTACACCCTCTGAGAAGAGGGGTGAAGAAGAGACAGGGTCAGGAGCAAACAAGGTTAATGTCCTTGATAAGGAGGTCACTTTACCACTGAAAAACCCCAGCACTGAGGTAGTCGATGGCGTGGGGAACATAAAGCTGACCCAGGGTGTTGGTAGAGATCCAATAGCTAAAATGTCAGTTAGAGGACAACTCCAAGAAAAATGGAGAGCATGCAGGAGAAGCTGTCCGATTCGACCACTATCACCCGACATTGAGAGGATCAAATCGACAAACTGACAAAGGAAATATGCATGTGGAAATAGCAGAGCACGACAAGGTCTGTCAACAGCTGCCGAACGTGAGGTTAAAGGTGTCGAGTATGGAAACCGCCAACTCCGCAGAGCTGGATCAGGTGCGTCACCTCTAGCCCGAGCTCTCGGCAGCCAAGGCTCAGCTCAGAGAGGAGGAAGCACAGGAGCAGAAGCTGCTGCATACCATGCGCTCCACCGAGGAGAAGCTGTGCTCTGCTCAGCAGGAGGAAGTGTGGCGCCCCTGAGGCTCAGTCGCCACAGAGGTACTGCACCTCCTCCTGAGGTGTGGTACCCCACCATCCAGGTGAGTTGGAGGCTCCTGACCATGCTCCAACACTCGCATCCCACACAACACAGTAGTTCAGCAAAGCCACATTGCGGCTCCCTCTCTCTTGGTTTTACATAGGACTCTCTTCGTAAAAGAAGACCTACCTCGTTATAGGGACATTTCCAGACACGATGGCCGGACCAGCGTCTATTTTTGCACTTATTGATAATGCTTAATGTTATTTCCTGAATAGAAACTAGAAAGTATTAGTATATGAAGAAAATCCTGATGACAGATTTTATGGAAGTATCTTGAGAAAAAGACATAGTGAATGTTTACAGAACTTTCAATAAAGATGTTGAGGATGTGAATATAGAATCAAAAAGTACAGGTGATGAACCAGGTATCCACGGTTGTCATCCTACGTCTAGAAGAGACAGTAGAAAGAGGAAAATGTGAAAGATAGTGGAAAGGAGATGTGTTGCTAGCAAATGTGAATTGATATTGAGTTTGCTTATATAGCACTATAAATTAGGTAGCATAATTTAAAATTTAGACAGTTAATTTGTTTGTAACGTTCAAGAAACCGTGCCTCCTATATTAGGAAGTTTAGTATAAGACTTGTTTATCCAGCATTACAAAATTTTGTATGCTCCTGTATTGTTAACTCTGCTTAACTTGTAGCCCGCAGATGTGCTGTGTTTAACGGGGGGGTATGTGGCGCCCCTGAGGCTCAGTCGCCACAGAGATACTGCACCTCCTCCTGAGGTGTGGTACCCCACCATCCAGGGGAGTTGGAGACTCCTGACCACGCTCCAACACTCGCATCCCACACAACACAGTAGTTCAGCAAAGCCGCATTGCGGCTCCCTGCTTGGAGTGTAGCAGAGCACCTTTGGCGGCTCCCTGCTTGGAACACGAAACGTGCTGGGAGGCGGGTGGAGTTAGAATATATAAAAGAGCGGGAAGGGTTAGGATTACAGAGCCATTGGTCAGTCAGTCGGAGAGTCACTCAGAGAGGAGTGAGGAAAGAAGATCCCTGGGAGAGGGATGGAGGAAGGAGGTGCTGCAGCAGACCTCAGTGACCTGGGTCTGCTGGCACGGGAAAGGAAAGAATGAGAAAAACATTGAACTGAAACCTGATCTTCCAGGAGAAGGAGAGATTAGTACGGAACGAAGGAGTAAAAGGGAGCAGAGGACGTGGGTTAGGAGAGAACCCGCCTAGAAGTTCTAAGCGCAAGGCCGAGGCCCGGCCCCCGAGGTTGTATGGATGCTAATGGTCCTGCAGCAGACACCGGTGGAGTAGTGGGCTGTAAATGCACTACTCCCATCTAAGACTTGGGGGGCACAACAGCAACTTGGATAGTGAGCCGGGACTCAGGAGTAAGGAGTCCCCGAAGCAGGCTACAGCTGTCTGCCATACAAGTAGAGTTCTTGGGAACATCTGTCAGGAGGCACTCCAGTGTAACTCAGTACTGGGAGTACTTCACACTTACAGGCGCTATAAGAGGAGACGTTCAGAAAGGTACATGTTGGCGGAGCATTGGAAGGGAGCATTCCATCTGACCTAGAGGTTGATTGAGCCTCTGTCCCGGAGGACACAGTACAGAGGCAGGCACCTGTGTGTACTACAGACTGTGAGTAAAGCTTTGGAACTACAAGCCCTGGTGTCCTCCAATGATTCTTGCGCCAACACACCCAGCACTGCTACATCTGGGTGTCAGCCACTACACCGCTTGTGCCTCTCCTCTACTCCTACATCTACGCTGCCCTGGGGCTACAGCTTCACCTGTGGGAAGCTTCACCATCTTGGCTGCAACACACCATCAACCCCAGAGGATCTGCACGCAGCGTCGGCTTAACATCTTACTTGCCGAACACCACAGGTGGCGTCACAAACTATTCATCAATTCTATTTCATTGTTCTTTCACCCCCTTTTGCCATGGAGCCCCAGGACCACGGACCGTGTCACAGCTTCCGTGACAACTCCCATTGAGATCAACGGGCCCGGTGCCGAGTACCCCGATAGCCCTGGCCGGGTGCTCCAGAAGCAGAACATGTGTCTCAGCTGGAATTGACATGCTGCAACAAAGTGCAGGAGTTCCAGGACCTGGCCAAAGAGTTGTCTCGTGAGAAGAAAAAAGTGACAGATTTACACGCCGAATTAAAGCATCTGAAAGAGCAGAAATCTGAGGAAATCGCGGCTTTGGAGTCAAAAATAAGTTCAATGAGAAAAATGAGGACACAAAGTGAACAAGCCCTCCGGGAACTGTCCGCTGACTTGGAGGAGAAGAGCACATGCTTCTCTGGAGAGAGGACAAGCGTTGCTGCCTGGGAGGAGAGCAGGATAAAGTTCTCTGAGAGCTCAAGATCAAGCAGGGGGCTAAGCAGGAGGCTAAGGCCCAGCTCCAGAAATACGTGGACGGCCGGAAAACCGAGCTCTACAGAACGAACTGTCATCCTTTCTCGATCAGATCGCAATGAAGGAGAGTAAGCTGGAGAGACTGACCAAAGAAGTGGCCTCCAGGGAGGAAGAAATCCAGAAGGAGAAGTGCCATGCAGACGGCCTCACAGGGGAGGTCGACAGCTTGAAAAACTGCTCTGACTCAGGACAAGAAGGTCGAACACTATGTCCAAGAAGGTGAGATTTCGCTCTTCCAGTGCGTAGTAGAGGTATCCGAGGACGTGCGGGAAGCTTGTGGCAGTGAGGCTGTGCATGAGGCCTTTAGAAAGGTTGTGGAAGCGTGTAGTGTGAACTGAGCGCCAGAGTCTAAGCAGTTAGTGATACTGTCATCTAGGGAAGTCTAGGTGTAGCGGGTGGCTATCCTGAGTGACATGCACCTACACTGTCTTCGCACGAAACATAGGATCTTGTTGAGGAATGAGGAAGCCGTTCGACGTCTGGAGTGATCTAGGCAGGAGACCCTGTAGTGGAAGTGGGAACAGAGAGTCAGACCAGACAGAAAATATGGGGCCAAGGGAAATGTAACACCGTTCTGACCGCCAGGGGTGGGGGTGGTCCGACAAAGGGGCAACCCTATCAGAGAAGGTGACTGAGTCGGACAACTAACTATTCCAAAAGGGTTTAGTCACAAAGCCTGATTTTGATAGACTGGTTTACTGCTGGAGGCGACCGAGAAGGGTCTCTAGTCGGGTAAGGGAAGGGAAGGAACCGGGAGACGGTTCCCGGTAAAGCCCAACAGGAGAGGTTGATGGAAAGGCAGTTGGTCGTACCCTACCAATTTAGGGGTGAGTTGTTACGGATTACCCATGAGATTCCACTCGCTGGACACTTGGGGATCAGCAAAACTAAGGCCTGGCTGTCTCAACACTTCTAGTGTCCCAAGATGTGGACAGATGTAACCGACTACAGCCACTCCTGTATCACATGTCAAAAAGTGGGGAAGTCAGGGCCTGCTCCCAAGTGTTAGTATTCCGGGTATTTTTCTAAATCATCTTGGAATAACTTTGCCCTTTCTCAAGAAGGAGGTTGCTGTTTCTCTGTGCCCTACTTCCTATTCATTTGTATAAAAACCGGTCCAGGTGCTGCCTTCCTTGCTGGAGTATTTTGCTTCTGCTTCCCGTCAGCTGTGCTGTTTGTTTCCTCAGGGTGCTTCTACTGTGGCTTGGGACATTCTGTGTTCTCTGCTTAGGAAAGCTGCACTCATGCTATCATTAGTCTGTGGACTTTGGAACTTAACCCTCGGTAAGAACTGTGTTTCCGAATTGTGTGTTGCCGCAATCCTTCACTCTCCCAGGTAAGAGCTGTGGGAACTATCATCGACCTTATACTTTGATGTGAACCTGTTTCTGGACTCACTTGTGTTCACGTCACTTCTGGGACTGGTCTCATTGCAGGTTATCAGCATACCGTTTGGGATATTATCACTATGTAAAAATACACCAAGAAACCTGTCTCTGTCTGTTCATTGCCCCACGCTATCAGAATCCTCGAGTTCCGGATTGGGGGGTGGTTCACTGCTTACTGCGCACAGACGACACAGAGACGAGACTGAGGCAGATTTTCGAGTACAACAGGTCCGAGTTTATTGGCCGTCCTAAGAGAAAAATCCAACAATTCATAGAGATTTGGAAAAAAAGTACGTGAACATGCAAATCCCCTTAAAAGGCATACAATTTATTGCAATAATTTGTTAAAAAAAACACTTTCCCAGTGAAAAAAAATGGCAAATGCCAAAAATAGAAAAAAAAAAAAGAAGAAAAGAAGAGAAAAAAAGACATGGTCTAAAGTGTTGCACAGCCCTAAACTAAGGCCTAGCTGATACCTTCCTAACCGTGGAGGTTGGCACCCTAACAGTACGATATTGGCTCCCCCACTCAACGAGGACTATCCCTCGCTTCCCTAATAGTCGCTGATATCACAGGAAGGAAAACAATATTCAAATAGTACAGAGATGAAGAAAACAGAATGCCCTAGGACTAGTGCAGACCAGACATAAATCCCAAAAACACAACAATAAAAATACATATTAACCATATCATGATATCATGTGACCCAAAATATCCTCACAAGGCAAGATCCACAGTTGCTCCCACTCAGGGGGATAGAAGCAGTCAGATATACTGAAAAAATTGGTCACTTATCATATCTATGGAGAACCCTCAACGCGTTTCCCCACCATGGCGGTTCAACAGAAGGTATAACCGATGCTTTCACTGATATTGTTGCTGCTTCATGCCTGATATCACGATGATGGAGGACTAGGTCTTTTTTTCTATTTTTGGCATTTGCCATTTTTTTCACTGGGAAGGTGTTTTTTAACAAAGTATTGTAATAAATTGTATGCCTTTTAAGGGGATTTGCATGTTCACGTTTATTGGCCGTCCTCCTGACAACCGTAGCCATACACCGCAGCACCTTTACAGCTCTCCATATTCAGGCCCGGGTACCTGCACCTTCCTTCAGTCGTAGTGATGTTCCTCGCGGATCTTTCGCTGGGGCTGCCCTAGGCCTATCTACCGCCAGCGCTTCACCAGTCCAAGGTCGTCGTCCAATCGGTACCCCTAGGGCCTCGTCTGTCCTGCGGTTCCTTGTGTCAGGGCCACCCCCTGACTGTTTCGTCCTAACAGTCCCCTGGTCGAGCTCTCCACCGTTGTTAGTTCTCCGTACTGATTCTTCCCCTCCTGAGCTCCTCCCGGGACTAGCACCGTCTGGAACCCTGTCCTGTCCTATTTATCCCCCTCCTCACGAATTTCCCTCCTAGGTTCCTGTCTCCCTGCCCCCCACGACTAAGCTGTTCCGTAGCCCTAAGCTGCTGTAAAGTCCTGTTCTCACGCTCCCCCCTGCCATCTTGTGGTCAAATCTAGGTACTCTACTCCTTTCCCATCTTCCCCAGCTGTTTCCCTTCTGTCATTGCCAATATCCGTCTACAGTGCACAAACCGTTCCTTCATTCTTCAGTCAAGTCCGTCCATCAAGTCTCCTTCCCCACAGTATTACACCAAGGCTCCTCTGATCTCTTGCTCTTGAGACCATGAAGAAAGCGGCAGTTGTTACCGCCCAAACGCGTAGTCTGTTCAGCATTATGTATGCATCTTGTTACTGAACGCTGGATTTTTTAAATTATCTGCACTAAAAATTCTTGGATTTTATTATACCACCTGAAGTTTCCGCTTGCTGGACTTTTCTGCCGTGATTTATATATATATATATATATATATATATATATATATATATATATATATATAATCTGTATGTGAGAAGCCCCCTCTAGTGGTGACTGTGTATATACAGCTCTGGCAAAAATTAAGAGACCACTGAACAGTTTTATAAAAATCAGCTTCCCTACATGTCTGACAGCCATTCCATTCCAGTGTCAGTTGAATTCCAATCAGAATACACCTCATTCTACTTAATCAAGTCGCATACAAGGTTATCCTGGAAAAATAGTTGATTCCTACTGCTCAGGCAATGTGCTTCTGATTAGGTGATCACCTGAACCAAATCTTATTTAACAAAGGAAAGTATAAAAAACCCTGCCGTGGTGTTCACAATCCTCTTGCAATAGGACAAGCTGGATGGCAAAACAAGTGCTAGTAATATCCCAAAAGTAATAGGAATGAAAAAATAACTTTTAACCATGCCAAAGAAGTTGAAAAGAAAAGTCTAGAGTGAGGAAAAGATGGGCTCAATTCTGGTTTTAGGCCTGGTTCACATAGCGTTAATGCAGTCCGTGCAACACATAGCGTTGACGGACTGCATTAACGCTACTCCCATAACGCGATCGCGTTATGTGATCCCTCTAGCGCAGACGCTTCATCTGCGCTAGCATTGACGGACCCTCGGACGCTGCAGCCCGCATCCTAGGGTCCGTCACAGAATGACGGCACATCACTACCACATGCCTATTATGGCATATGGCATCCGTTAGCGATGTGCTCGTCTATAGCAGTTTATGGGTGCGTTAACGCATCTGTTGCATAGCGTTAATGCCGCTATGTAACGGATGTGTTAAACGCACCCCCTAAACGCTATGTGAACCCAGCCTTACTAGAAGAGGGGTACAGTGAGCGTCATGTTGCCTTCATCCTTACAATTTCTAAGATGTCAGTCCATTACAATAAGGTCAAGCAGCAGACATTGGGGACAACAAAGCAACAGATCGGCAGAGGGCGAAAACGACTCTCCACTGACCGGGATGACCGTCATCTTATTAACATCAAGTGACCTACAAAGGGAATGGCAAATGGCAGCTGGGGTGAAGAGCACGGCAAGAACAGTTCGTAACAGGCTCCTAGAGGCAGGGCTCAAGTCATGTAAAGCTAGAAAAAAAGCCTTTCATCAATGAAAAGCAAAGGAGAGCCAGGCTGAAGTTTGCCAAAGACCATAAGGATTGGACCATAGAGGTCTGGACAGGGGCGTAACTACTGAGGTTGCAGGAGTCGCAGCTGCGACGGGGCCCGCAGCAGCTAGGGGCCCACCCACTTCACCAAAGAAGCAACCGGCTCCTGTCTGTGAAATAACATAAAACTTGTCAGGAGTGGGAATGTCAGGTTACTCGCACAGCCTTGTGCAGCATCCATGTGAGAAGCCTCCGTCCAGCAGGGAGGGTCTGGCATTTGGTGTGCCAGCTCTTGGGAACAGCTCCACCATGTATACTGTCCGGTCCCTCACAGTAGGTGGCCAGTCCGGGAGCCGGCAGGCATGGCTGTACACGGGCCGGCGGGGCGAGCGGCGTTGAGCCTGTGGGGAGTTGGCCCAATTCCCCAGTGCTCAGTGCTGTTTGCGCTCCGGAGACTTCTGTTGCTCTTTGCTTGGATTACTGGGAGACTTTCCTGAAGAGCAGGTTCCTGCACAGGCGGCAGGATGACTCATCCATTCTCACAGGGGCTGCAGGTGAGTGACCAGCCCAGAGCTCAGCATCATAAACTACAAGTGTCAGGGAAGAGCCTTACTGCACTCTTAAAAGGACCTGCTCACTATTTAGACTGAGTTTACACGTCGTGGTTTTTTCGCGTTTTAAACGCGTGATTTTGCCGCGATAAAATAAGCATCCTATGCAATCCTATGGGATTCTGCAATGCTGTGTTAATGCTGCGTTTTTTTCCGCGGCGGAATCACTTCATGGTAAAACACGCAGCATGCTCATTAATTTAGCGGAATCGCGGCGATCTCGCACCCATAGGATTGCATTGTTCCGCTTACTTCCCGCATGTGGCTGTGCCCACCATGCGAAAAGTAAGCAGAATATTTGCGGATGGTACCCACGGTCCGGAGGAGAGGAGACTATCCTCCGGGCTGTGGGTACCATATCCCTGTAAAAAATAGAATTAAAATAAAAAATATTGTTATTCTCACCTTCCGGCGTCCCGCGCAGCCTTCCCTCCTCTCTCCACTTTCCCGGTCCCAGTAATCCTTTGCGAGAATGACCACGATGACGTTGAGATCTCGCGGGAGCATGACGTCTCGCGGTTATTCGCAATGACGTCGAGGGAGCGTGACGTCTCGCGGTCATTCGTGCAAAGGATTACTGGGACCGGGAGCGTGGAGAGAGGCGGGAAGGCTGCGCAGGACGCCGGAAGGTGAGAATAACAATATATTTTTTTTTTATTATTTTTTTAAATTTTTTCTTTTACTACTGATGCTGCATAGGCAGCCTCAGTAGTAAAAAGTTGGTCACACTCGTCAAACACTATGTTTGACGAGTGTGACCAACCTGTCAATCAGTTATCCAAGCGATGCTCCAGATCGCTTGGAAAATGCTAGCATTCTGCAAGCTAATTACGCTTGCAAATCGCTAGTTTTTCCACGGGAAAATCACGGGAATTTAAAATGCGATTTTCCCGCGGAATGGAATTCCGGAATTCTCGCGGTAACTTCCGCGAGAGTTCCGCTACGTGTGCACATAGCCTTAATCTCTATTTGCTGCTTGTGCTGTGAACATTCATTTCAGACTGCAAACTGGTAAGAGTTCTATCTCACAGGACACTGTCTGCCCAACTTCTGCGCTCTGGAGACCCTTGTATGCTGTTGTCGGTCTGGTGTCTGCAGGGGGCAGTGATTGGCATAATTGTCTGTATAGGTATTGCTCACGGATAGTTGTCTGGCAGCCAATCAGGTTTAGGCTTTTGTCATAAAAAATGTTGTAAAGAATGAAGCTAGGCTCTGATTGGCTGCCCCAGGTAAGGCGAAGGTTGGGTGCTCATCTGATTACCCTATGACAGAGACTTCCTCAGGTTTCTTTTGTCTGAAGCCTCAAAAAAACAAGATGAGGAGAAAACCCTCTGACTGAGCCATTCAATATAATGAGTCGGTCACTTTGTCCTTCATCTGGCCTCCATTCTAGTGGTGGTAGTACAGACTACCCAGTTTGGCAATATGAGTGAAAAATATTTTGGCATGGGGGCCCCATTTGAAAGTTCGCATCGAGGCCCATAACTTTGTAGTTACGCCACTGGGTCTGGAGTTAGGTAATCTTCTATAATGAGTCTAATTTTCAGCTTTGCCAAACACCTGGTCGTCTAATGGTTAGACGGAGACTTGGAGAGGCGTACAAGCTACAGTGTCTTGCACCCACTGTGAAACTTGGTGGAGGATCGGTGATGATCTGGGGATGCTTCAGCAAGGCTGGAATTGGGCAGGTTAATCTTTGCGAAGGACGTATGAATCAAGCCGCATACAAGGTTATCCTGGAAAAACAGTTGATTCCTTTTGCTCAGGCAATGTTCCCCAACTCTGAGGACAGGTTTTTCCAGCAGGACAATGCACCATGCCAGACCACCACATCAAATCCCTGTCATGGCCAGCCCAATCTCCAGACCTGAACCCCATTGAAAACCTCTGGAATGTAATCAAGAGGATGATGGATAGTCACAAGCCATCAAACAAAGAAGAAATGCTTACATTTTTGCACCAGAAACAGTGTGAAAGACTGGTGGCAAGCATGCCAAGACGCATGAAAGCTGCGATTAAAAATCATGGTTGCTCCACAAAATATTGATTTCTGAACTCTTCCTGAGGTAAAACATTAGTATTGTTGTTTCTAAATGATTATGAACTTGTTTTCTTAGCATTATTTGAGGTCTGCAAGCAATGCATTTTATTGTTAATTCGACCATTTCTCAATTTCTGAAAATAAATACAAAATTTAGTGCTTGGAAATTTGAAGACATGCTGAAGACATTCAAGACAAACTGAAAATTTTGCAGTGTTCTCTTAATTTTTTGCCAGAGCTCTACATATACATCTGTATGTGAGTAGCTTCCTCTAGTGGTGACTATATATATACACATCTGTATGTGAGGATCCCCCTCTAATGGTGACTGTATATATATATATATATACAGCTCTGGCAAAACTGAAGAGACCACCACATCAAAACCCTATCATGGGCAGCTCATTCTCCAGACCTGAACCCCATTGAAAATGACTCGCACCCAGAGGCGGTGAGGTACTCGGTGCCGAGCCCGTTGATTTCAATGGGAGATGTCACAATGGCAGTGACCCGGTCCATGGCCTCAGGCAGTCAATGTAAAAGGGGTAGAGTGATGGGGATAAAGTTGTTGAGATGATTCGTGATGCCACCTGTGGTTTCTGGTCAGTTTGACCTGCGCTGCAGGGTTGCTTCTCTAGGACAGATGGTGTGGTGCAGCAATGATGTTGAAGCTCCCCACAGGTGGAGCTATAGTCCCAGGGCAGAGTAGATGAGGTTGGCAAGTGGGGAGATGGTGTAAAGAAGTAGATGTAGCAGAGCCGGGTGTAAGGCGCAAGAAAAAGTGGAGGACACAAGGGCATGTAGTTCCAAGGCTTTACTCACAGTCTGGTGCACACAGATGCCCGCTTCGGTGCCGTGTCCTCCAGGTCAGGGGCTCAGCCAACTCCCAGGCAAGGTAAAGTACACCTTTCCAGCACTCCTCCAACATGTGCCTTCTCTGAACGTCTCCACACTAGCGCCTAACCTGAAGTACTTGTAGTTGCACATTAAACTCAAGTTCCTCCTTCTCGATGTTACTTAGAACTCTACTTGTACGGCAGACAGCTGTAGCCTGCTTCGGGGACGTCTTGCTATCATGTCCCGGCTCACCCACGTTGCTGTTGTGCCCCCAAGTCTTAGATGGGAATAAAGTGGTGACGACTTCTATTCCTCTGGTTTCTGCTGCAGGAACATCAGTATCCATACAACCTCGGGGACCGGACCCAGGCCATGCACTTCAAACTTGAGGAAGGGTTCTGCTCTGACCCTAGTCCTTAGTTCTCTTCTTCTCCTTACGTTCCATACTAAACTATCTTCCTTCTGAAGAATCAGGCTTTCTATGGCTCTTTCCTGTGCCAGCAGCTCCAGGTCACAGGAGTCTGCTGCAGCACTTCCTTCACTCCATCCCTCTCAGGGGATCTTCTCTCACAGACTGACCCTTTCCTAAAAATTTTCTCCTCTCTTGTGCAGTCTAAGCTCCACCCACCTCCCAGCACTCTTCGTGTTCCAAGCAGGGAGCCACCAAGGTTGCTCTGCTACACTACTGGTGTGCGTGTGGGATGTGAGTTTGGAGTGTGGTCAGGTGTCTCCACCTTACCTGGATAGTGGGGTACCACACCTCAGCAGGAGGTGCAGTACCTCTGTGGCGACTGAACCCTCTCAGGGGCACCATAAAAACCTCTGGAATGTAATCAAGAGGATGATGATGGATAGTCACATGCCATCAAACAAAGAAGAACTGCTTACATTTTTGCGCCAGAAGCAGTGTGAAAGATTGGTGGAAAGCATGCCAAGATGCGTGAAAGCTGTGATTAAAAATCATGGTTGCTGCACAAAATATTGATTTCTGAACTCTTCCTGAGTTAAAACATTAGTATTGTTGTTTCTAAATGATTATGAACTTGTTTTCTTTGCATTATTTGAGGTCAGAAAGCACTGGGGTTTTTATTTTATTTTGACCATTTCTCCTTTTCAGAAAAAAACAAAAACAAAATTTATTGCTTGGAAATTTGGAGACATGTTATCAGAAGTTTGTAGAATAAAAGAACAATTTACATTTTACTCAAAAATCTAATATATAAAGATCAATGTGTGTGTGTATGTCCGGGATTGGCATCTGCACCGTTGCAGCTACAGCCACAAAATTTTGCAGTCACACGTCTGGACTCCGAGAGCGTCATAGGCTATGTTGTGAGGCGAAATTTTAACCCCGCTTGTTCCAATTCACAAAGCTGTAAAGCTGGAAATAGCACAATTTATTACCGTGCCAACACAGACCACCCTCTGACACAGACTGCAGGGGGAGCCCAGTATCACACAGGATAGGATTAGATACACAGCTCAGCAGTCAGTATCACACAGGAGAGGGATTAGACACATGGCTCAGCAGTCAGTATCACACAGGATAGGATGAGATGCACAGCTCAGCAGTCAGTATCACACAGGAGAGGATTAGATACACAGCTCAGCAGTCAGTATCGCACAGGATAGGAATAGATACACGGCTCAGCAGACGGTATCACACAGGACAGTATTAGATACACGGCTCAGCAGACAGTATCACACAGGATAGGAAAACATACACGGCTCAGCAGACAGTATAAATAATAAAAATCTTTATATAGCGCTAGCATATCCCATAGCGCTTTACAATTTGCACACATTATCATCACTGTCCCCGATGGGGCTCACAATCTAAATTCCCTATCTGTATGTCTTTGGAATGTGGGAGGAAACCCACGCAAACACGGGGAGAACATACAAACTCCTTGCAAATGTTGTCCTTGGTGGGATTCGAAACCAGGACTCCAGCGCTGCAAGGCTGCAGTGCTATCCACTGAGCCACCGTGCTGCAGTCAGTATCACACAGGATAGGATTAAATACACAGCTCAGCACACAGTATCACACAGAATAGGAATAGATACACGGCTCAGCAGACAGTATCACATAGGATAGGATTAGATACACAGCTCAGCACACAGTATCACCCAGAATAGTATTAGATACACGGCTCAGCAGACAGTATCACACAGAATAGGATTAGGTATGTGGCGCTCCTGCGGGTCCAGTCGCCACAGAGGTACTGCATCTCAGCCAAAAGTGTGGTATCTCATGACCAGGTAAGATGGGGGCACCTCACCACACTCTTACTGTTCTTCACTGTCCTATTAAGGGAATAGAAGAATCCAGGATCTCTATAAACAGAAGGATAGTGAGGAAACACTTAGCTAACCTAAATGAATTCAAGTCTCCAGGTCCAGATGAATTACACACCAGAGTATTGAAGGAGATAGCAGAAGAAATTTTTGAACCCCTCTCCATAGTCTTTGAAAATTCTTGGAGAACAGGAGAAGTCCCAGAAGACTGGAGAAGAGCAAATGTTGTTCCTATCTTCAAAAAGGGGAAGAAGGTGGACCCAGGCAACTATAGGCCTGTGAGTCTGACTTCTATACCAGGAAAGATCTTTGAACAAATAATTAAACAACATGTATGTCAGTACCTGGATAAGAACGAAGTGATTAAACAGAGTCAGCATGGGTTTGTAACTAATAAGTCATGTCAGACTAACTTAATTTCCTTCTATGACGGAATCACTGATTGGGTGGATCAAGGAAATGCTCTAGATATAGTATATCTTGACTTCAGCAAAGCATTTGACAAAGTATCTCATACAATCCTTATTGAAAAAATGACTAAGTATGGAATGGACAAGGCAACTGTTAGGTAGATTCATAACTGGCTTAGTGATCGGACCCAAAGAGTGGTCGTAAATGGCTGCACATCCAGTTGGAAGAATGTCTCAAGTGGGGTACCACAGGGCTCTGTCCTGGGCCCTGTATTGTTCAACATCTTTATCAATGATTTAGATGAAGGAATTGAGGGTAAACTGATTAAATTTGCTGATGACACAAAGCTAGGAGGGATAGCTAATACTAGAGAAGAGAGAGAGGATTCAAAAAGATATAAATAAACTGGAGAAGTGGGCAGCAACTAACAGAATGGTTTTTAACAGGGAAAAATGCAAAGTACTACATCTGGGCAATAAAAACGAAAAAAGCATATACAGAATGGGAGGAATAGGGTTAAGCAACAGCACATGTGAAAAAGACTTGGGTATACTAATAGATCACAGACTGAATATGAGTCAACAGTGTGATGCAGCAGCAAAAAAGGCAAATGCAATTCTAGGATGTATTAACAGAAGCATACAGTTTAGATCTCGTGAAGTCATTATTTCCCTCTACTCCTCTTTGGTCAGACCTCATCTGGAATATTGTCTCCAGTTTTGGGCACCACATTTTAAAAAAGACATCAACAAACTGGAGCAAAATCAGAAAAGAGCGACCATAATGGTGACCGGTCTGCAAACCCTGTCTTATGAGGAAAGGTTGCAGGATTTGGGAATGTTTAGTTTGCAAAAGAGAAGACTGAGAGGAGACTTAATAGCTGTCTACAAATATCTAAAGGGCTGTCACATTGTAGAAGGATCAACTTTATTCTCATTTGCACAAGGAAAGACTAGAAGCAATGGGATGAAACTGAATGGGAGGAGACACAGATTAGATATTAGAAAAAACTTTTTGACAGTTAGAGTGATCAATAAGTGGAACAAGCTGCCACGAGAAGTAGTGAGTTCTCCTTCAATGGAAGTCTTCAAACAGAGGCTGGACAGACATCTGACTGGGATGATTTAGCGAATCCTGCTTTGAGCAGGGGGTTGGACAAGATGGCCCAGGAGGTCCCTTCCAACTCTACGATTCTATAATTCTTAACACTGCATTCAA
This sequence comes from Dendrobates tinctorius, assembly GCF_039654945.1. NCBI lineage: Eukaryota > Metazoa > Chordata > Amphibia > Anura > Dendrobatidae > Dendrobates > Dendrobates tinctorius. The sequence continues at coordinate 12,353,007 of NW_027361696.1, forward strand.
CACACACTAGCTAGTCAGCGCACCTGGGTGTACCCTATGGGAGTAGGGCCTCATACCAGACTGGTTAGGAAAGGGTGTTGGGAGCTAGTGGGGAAAGTAGATAATGGAAGGAAGAAGAGTGGAAATCAGCAAAAGTGAGACGGCCTAGGAAGGAACATATTGAAAGAGAGTGTTGGAGGGGTAAGCTCATCTACCTGGGAGTTTACTGGACCCCTGACCTGGAGGACTCAGCATCGAAGCGGGCATCTGGTGCACCGGACAGTGAGTAAAGCCCATTGAACTACATGCGACTGTGTCCTTCATTTTACTCCTGCGCCACTCCTTCACTCTACTCCACATCTACCAACTCTACCAACAACTACATCTATTCTGCCCTGGGACTACAGCCCTACCTGTGGAGGGCTACAACATCACAGCTGCACCCAACATCCATCCCAGAGAAGCAACACTGCAGCATTGGTCACCTCTGACCAGATTGCCACAGGTGGCGTCGTGTATTCAACTATAAACTTTATTCTCCTACCACAAACTGTCATGGTCACTGTGTGTCTGGGCGCAGGTGTTACCGCAAGGCGAACCCATAACACACGTGACCCTGGATACAGCGCCTCCAGTGGGGCGAATTTAAATAATAATACGTGCAGATGGATACACCGCCTCCACCTGGCGAATTTAGGTATTACACGTAAATAAACATTCTGGAAACCCCGCCTCCAGTACGGCGAATTTAAATAATAAGGGGGACCTGGGAAACATTAACAGTGGTGGGCCCTGCAATAGGGAAAAGGGAATTGGAGACCTCCTGAGCTCCCCTGAGCCAGTGTCCCTGCACTCCTAATGTTCCCTATGCCGGTTTCGCACCGGGCGCCACACGCGTACCTCAACGCCCTAGCTCGCCCTGACCCTAAACCCTCACTAGGGAATAGGTCGGTGCGGAAACTAATCCCACCACTGCACTAATAACACACATGAGGGAAAGAGACAATACAGGGGGACACCACTTAGCTTTATGCTCTGTGCTTATGCTCCTGCAACAGAGCCCTCCACCTGCGTGCGTCTTCTCCTCCACCCGGATCCATCACCATAACAGGATCCTGCACCATAGTGCTGCCTAGGAGCAGAGTCCACCACCAGTTGCTGCAGCTTAATAACAGAGTCCCAAGGATAAGTTCAGCTTCTGCCACGAAGTCAAGCATGCTTGAGTCCAGCTCAGCAGCCAAGTCCCACATGGTGAGTGCCACTCTCCATAGTAGCCACTCCACCAGACCATGCAGACACTTCCCGCTGACATCATCACTGCGACTCCACCACGCCATGCCAGCCCTTCTTCCAGACACCATCGCTGACACATGTCCCCCCTGGCTAAGCTGCGCAGGACTCCTCCTCAGCTCCATCCTTTCACCAGGCTCTCACAAACTCAGAATAAATGAATCAATGAATGAATGAATATCACCAGCAGTGATTACACACCCTGAGACTCCTTTATAGAGCCCCACACCTGATTCCTAATTACGTGCACATTAAACTGAAACCTAAGGTGTGATACCACTAACCACCACCGGGGACAGTCAAGTCACCTTGGCAACTTGCCAAAAGGAAAAAAAAGTTCACACAGTGCTTCCAAAACTGTCAGATCACTTCAGATCATGACAATAAGTTCAGCTTCTGCCACGAAGTCAAGCATGCTTGAGTCCAGCTCAGCAGCCAAGTCCCACATGGTGAGTGCCACTCTCCATAGTAGCCACTCCACCAGACCATGCAGACACTTCCCGCTGACACCATCACTGCGACTCCACCACGCCATGCCAGCCCTTCGTCCAGACACCATCGCTGACACACGTCCCCCCTGGCTAAGCTGCGCAGGACTCCTCCTCAGCTCCATCCTTTCACCAGTCTGGGTACGCCCACGTGCATGAGCAAGACTGGTGTTGAGTCCGCGGGGTTTACGCCAAATCTTCAAATACCACCGAAGAAGCCGCCCCTCCTGGTCGTGTGGAGGCGACCAGTGAGTGTATATTTCCTCCATATCCGGTCCCTCTCCTCCTGGTGTGAGCAGCAGGTGTGCTGCGGGGGAGTAGGGACAAATCTCAACCCTCGCCATTAACCAACCCTGGGAGGTGCAGACCTCATGGTGAAGAGGGTTGAAGGGTGGTGACCCCTTGGTGATTTGCGGGGGTGTGAGTGTGGTGATGCAGGGGGACGCCTCTGCTGTCTAGTTCAGAGTGAGTTCACCAATTATGACAATCGAATGTATGCAATAAACGTTCAGGTCCGGACCTGTGGGTGAACGAGCGTGTATGTGTGCCACCAAAAAACATCTTGTGGAAGTGTGTTGTGGAGCCTGATCAGCTCATAACAAACAAACATACATACATAAACTCGTTCCCCAGGTCGGCGCTGTGGAGATGAGTGGTGCCTCCAAAATGAATTTTATTGCCAATTCCAGCGGTGTGTTGTCATAAACCTGAAGTGTCAGGTAGTAGTGAGTGAACTCAGGATCTGGGCATCCCCGCTGTAGGTGTTTCCCTATTGAGGGGTGGTCTTGAGGGTCCAGAGGCCCCTCATTAAGGAGGGGGTACTGTCATGATCTGAAGTGATCTGACAGTTTTGGAAGCACTGTGTGAACTTTTTTTTTCCTTTTGGCAAGTTGCCAAGGTGACTTGACTGTCCCCGGTGGTGGTTAGTGGTATCGCACCTTAGGTTTCAGTTTAATGTGCTCGTAATTAGGAATTAGGTGTGGGGCTCTATAAAGGAGTCTCAGGGTGTGTAATCACTGCTGGTGATATTCATTCATTCACTGATTCATTTATTCTGAGTTTGTGAGAGCCTGGTGAAAGGATGGAGCTGAGGAGGAGTCCTGCGCAGCTTAGCCAGGGGGGACGTGTGTCAGCGATGGTGTCTGGACGAAGGGCTGGCATGGCGTGGTGGAGTCGCAGTGATGGTGTCAGCGGGAAGTGTCTGCATGGTCTGGTGGAGTGGCTACTATGGAGAGTGGCACTCACCATGTGGGACTTGGCTGCTGAGCTGGACTCAAGCATGCTTGACTTCGTGGCAGAAGCTGAACTTATTGTCATGATCTGAAGTGATCTGACAGTTTTGGAAGCACTGTGTGAACTTTTTTCCTTTTGGCAAGTTGCCAAGGTGACTTGACTGTCCCCGGTGGTGGTTAGTGGTATCGCACCTTAGGTTTCAGTTTAATGTGCACGTAATTAGGAATCAGGTGTGGGGCTCTATAAAGGAGTCTCAGGGTGTGTAATCACTGCTGGTGATATTCATTCATTCACTGATTCATTTATTCTGAGTTTGTGAGAGCCTGGTGAAAGGATGGAGCTGAGGAGGAGTCCTGCGCAGCTTAGCCAGGGGGGACGTGTGTCAGCGATGGTGTCTGGACGAAAGGCTGGCATGGCGTGGTGGAGTCGCAGTGATGGTGTCAGCGGGAAGTGTCTGCATGGTCTGGTGGAGTGGCTACTATGGAGAGTGGCACTCACCATGTGGGACTTGGCTGCTGAGCTGGACTCAAGCATGCTTGACTTCGTGGCAGAAGCTGAACTTGTCCTTGGGACTCTGTTATTAAGCTGCAGCAACTGGTGGTGGACTCTGCTCCTAGGCAGCACTATGGTGCAGGATCCTGTTATGGTGATGGATCCGGGTGGAGGAGAAGACGCACGCAGGTGGAGGGCTCTGTTGCAGGAGCATAAGCACAGAGCATAAAGCTAAGTGGTGTCCCCCTGTATTGTCTCTTTCCCTCATGTGTGTTATTAGTGCAGTGGTGGGATTAGTCTCCGCACCGACCTATTCCCTAGTGAGGGTTTAGGGTCAGGGCGAGCTAGGGCGTTGAGGTACGCGTGCGGCGCCCGGTGCGAAACCGGCATAGGGAACGTTAGGAGTGCAGGGACACTGGCTCAGGGGAGCTCAGGAGGTCTCCAATTCCCTTTTCCCTATTGCAGGGCCCACCACTGTTAATGTTTCCCAGGTCCCCCTTATTATTTAAATTCGCCGTACTGGAGGCGGGGTTTCCAGAATGTTTATTTACGTGTAATACCTAAATTCGCCAGGTGGAGGCGGTGTATCCATCTGCACGTATTATTATTTAAATTCGCCCCACTGGAGGCGCTGTATCCAGGGTCACGTGTGTTATGGGTTCGCCTTGCGGTAACACCTGCGCCCAGACACACAGTGACCATGACACAAACTATAGCCATTGACTGCCTGGGGCCACAGACCGGGTCCCAGCTGCCGTGACACCATCCCCTATTGAAGTCGACGGGCCCGGCTCCGAATACCCTGCGGCCCCCGGGGCGCGTCACATTTGGCGTCACGAACAGGATAAGCAAAGCCCGGTGTCACCGGGTCCTGTGTGCCGAAGATTTTGATAGATTTAAGCAAAGAAAATGCCAAGAAAGTGTAAAAGAACAAATTTATTGAACTGTGAAATGAACTCTTAAAAATGGCCACCAGAGCGGTGAAGAGGGGCGTGTCATAACAGGTGACACTCAAAGAAGAGCAAGAAAAACCATTAAGCCCCCCTGCCTGTATTATTATGTGACTGAGTCATGGCCAACGCCCAGGGGAGTGCGAGCCCTAGCCTGGTATTGTGGAAAAGGGAAGCGACGCCACCCCCAAAGGGAGGAGAAAAGTTCAGCGGCGGGAAAAACTTTGCAGGAAGGAACAGGATACCAGGTCGCGATGATGGAGAAGGAGCAACCAGAAGAGCGTGGGGAAGTATGTCAGCCTTCGCCTAGCCCTGTGATGCTCAGCTCCGGACCGGAGGAGGAGTGGAATATGACCCAGCTGGAACAGGAGATTAGCCGATTACACCAGGAGTTGCGAGATCGTCAGGCTCGGTTGGAGCAAATGAAGCGGCAGGCCCCAGCAAAGCTTGGCCCCAGCGTTCCACCAGCATCGGTACTCGAGGTAAGTACTCCGCTGTCACCAGATCCGGAGCCTGTGACCGCGATAACACCAGAGGTCACCACCGCCAGCCAGGAGGTACCGACGCTCATTCCAGGAGGTGGCTCTCTCACACCATCCGCTTGGAGCCAACTTCCGCTTCAGCGCCATTGACACCGGGACCGGAGGAAGAGACCAGCGGTGCAGCCCCCTCAGGTACCATTGGCGCCCTTGTGCCCTGGGAAGCCCTGTTTGGTCCGGTTAGGTCCCCATCACCCCCGAAGTCTGACCAGGTGGTACTCGATCTGACCTGGGACCGAGAAGCGTCACCAGGGGGAGAAATCTCAGCACCAGCCCCCATACCGCCAATCAGTGGTGATGAGCCTGAGCAGGAGGCAGAGGACTACTGCACCCAACAGCTGCGCCAGTACGCTAAAGAGCGAGAGGAGAGGAGGAGATGGTATCAGGCCCTGGAGGGAAAAGACCTCCAAATTAAGAGGTGGACCAGAAGCATAACAATTAAAGATCCAGAACGAGTAGGCTGGGGTAGGGTCCTGGAGTTTGATAATATCCAGGGCTACGGGTTTGTAGCCGACTCCAGGGGCTCCCCAGACCTCATTGTGAACTGCCGTGATGTAGAGGCCCACTTAATAAAAGGACATCCAGGCCGCAATCTAAGACCAGGCAACCTGGTCTCATTCACCTGACATCTGGGGCCAAGAGGCTGGTACACCCTTAACATACAGATGATCCCACCGGAGCTGGCCAGTGCATATGAACAACAGGCAACAGCCAAAAAGGTGGCAGCAGTGGCAGCAAAGATCCCCAGGCCAGTCACAACCATCTATCCTGGAGGGAAAATAATCACAACAATGGCCCTTGCACCAGGAGTAGCAGAACTCGAGGCTGCTAACGCCCCCACCAAAGCAGTCATGATTCCAGCTCCAACAGGAGGAGCCCAACTACCATCTGGACACCCAGAAAATCTGCCATGGAAGCAGAAGAATAAACCTGCTTCATCATCCCCAGGAGGGGATCAACAGTAAGAAAGTTGCTTACTAACTGAACAGTTACCCAGGAGGGTATTTGCACCATTGTGCCTATGTTGGTTACCTCTTTTTCAGTTTTCTTGTTGCTTAAGTTTTTGATACCAGTTTAAAGAACTGACAGATCACGAACTGCGTGTGGTCCAAAAACTTTCCCCTGTAAATAGTTGCGCCTCTTAAGGTGCTTTTTCTTGGTTTTACTACAACCTTTGATAAAAGAACTACCTCAGACCTGAACCAAAAAAACCTGCGGGTGTGGCCAAGAACTGGGTCTGGAAGTGGAAGACCGTCAATGTCCTGCAGCCCACCCAGGACCACCGTTGGAGATTTAGAGCAGGTCCTCCACCAGCAAAAGGACACTTCAAGATTCTCCAGCCGGAATTACCAAGAATTCAGTTGGATTTATGATAAAATGTTGCTAGTATTCATAAATTGATAGTATTTTAATATTAACAGTATTTATTAAAGATAAAATTTGAAATATCTTAGAATAGAATATATTGCCAAGATAGTGATAGCACTTTATTGCAAATTAGGCTGCGTTGGTAATGTTTTAATAAAAATGTGAAGTTTTTAAATAAAAACTGGTGCCAGGTGGCGAATCATAGCTAGCGGTGTCACCAATTAGCATTTTGAGTTACAGGTAGCATAAATAAAGTTATCTTAGGTAACGTTAAAAGAAAAGGTACCTCTCTCAGGAGAAGTTTCATTGTGAAATGTATTGTTAATTACTGCAGTAATGTTTTCAAAATTACTTTTGTATGTTCTTTTGTAACATCTTGTGTTTTATTTTCAGCCCGCGGACGTGCTGGGTTTAACAGGGGGGGAATGTGGCGCCCTTGCGGGTCCAGTCGCCACAGAGGTACTGCATCTCAGCCAGAGGTATGGTATCTCACGACCAGGTAAGATGGGTGTTGTGAGTTCATTTTCCCCTTCGTCACTGAGGTCTGGTGAACTCCTTATTCTGGTAAAGGAAGGTAATGAGCCTGATTATCAGGCACCTGAGTCTAATGAGGATGACTGGCTGAGTGGAGTCACGGACTGGATATAAGGCTGCCAACGCCCTTCTGCCCTGCGGGTGATTTCTCTGTGGACTTCTAGGACACCAGTCTGATTCCAGCTCCTCTAAAGCTAAGTTTTCTGTTTTGCCTGTTAGCTTTTTGTTTTGTTTTTTGTTTTCCTTGCTTTTCTGTATTCTGCCATTCCCTGCTGGGGTGAGCTGAATCTCCTTTTGCCTGTAGCTCTGTCTTCAGAATATTCCTGAGTACTGACATAGCTTTTTGAAGCCTAGCGTCTTCGGGGCCTTTTTCACTGTCAGTCTGTTGGCTCTTATTTTCATAGGGTTTTTCACGGATTGCAGACAGCAGCCTTCCTGTCCTTTTCTATCTAGTTAGCTCGGGCCCCGTCTTTGCTCAGTCTATCTTTCTGTCTGTGTTAGTATTTTCATCTTGCTTCACCGTCATTATATGTTGGGGGCTGCCTATTGCTTTGGGGTCTGCTCTGGGGCAGTTTAGATTTCCCCTTTCTTTCTTTAGGCCTATTTAATTCTCCGGCTGTGATCGAGGGGTCTAGGGCATCGTAGGAACCCCCCACGGCTACTGCTAGTTGTGTTGATAGGTTCAGGGGTCTGCAATCCGATAGCTGCCAACTTCTCTGGTTTTCTGGACTTAGCTAGCATTTCTGTTTTTGCCTCCTACGGTGACTTATTCATAACGAATCACCCGCCATACCGCAGATCCTAGGGTACTCAATAGCAGGAAAGAATTGTGTTTAAAAGAAAAAAAAAAAAAAAAGGTGTGTGTATATTCTTTCCTCTATATCTCTGAGGCCGTAGGGGGAATTTTTTTTCTCTCTCAATGGAGATAAAGCAATTGTCTGATCGTATGGAGCAGCTCGCTGCGGAAGTGCGGGGAATTTCCGCCTACCTTGCTCGTTCGCATGCTGTTGAACCAAAGATCCCTACACCTGATGTATTTTTTGGGGATCGATCTAAATTTTTGAGTTTCAAAAATAATTGTAAATTATTTTTTGCCTTGAAGCCTAACTCGTCAGGGAGCTCCGCGCAGCAGGTTAAAATTGTCATCTCTTTGCTGCGTGGCGATCCCCAGGATTGGGCGTTTTCTTTGAAACCAGATGATCCTATTCTGACTAATGTGAACGCATTCTTTCAAGCTTTGGGGTTGTTGTATGACGAACCTAATGCTATTGATCAGGCTGAAAAGACCCTGTTGGCATTGAACCAGGGTCGAGATTCTGCAGAGTTGTACTGTCAATAGTTCCGAAAGTGGGCAGTCCTTACTACCGGGAATGATAATGCCTTGGCTGCTCTCTTTCGGAAGGGTTTGTCAGAAGCCGTAAAAGACACTATGGTGGGATTTCCTGTTCCCTCTGGTCTGGACGATTCTATGTCATTAGCCATTCAGCTTGATCGGCGTTTACGTGAACGCAGGATTGCACGAGAGGTGTTGCCACCGGTTGAACAGACGTCTGAACCTATGCAATGTGATAGAGTTTTGTCTAAGGCGCAACGTCAGGAGTTCAGAAGGCGTAATAAGCTGTGTTTTTTCTGTGGAGATGCCTCGCATATTATTTCTGTTTGTCCTAAACGAGAGAAACGCTTTGCACACATGTTTTCTGTTGGTGGTGTTCAACCTAAGTTTCTTCTGGCAATTACTCTGATCTGCTCCCTGTCCACATTTTCCGCCAAGGCTTTTAGGAAACTTGGATTTTGCTAAACGTTGTGGATTTCCGATGACACCTCTGCAGACGCCTATCCCTTTGAGGGGGATTGATGCTACTCCTTTGGCTAAAAATAAACCTCAGTTTTGGACCCAGGTGGTCATGCGGGTCACCCCAGACCATCAAGAAAATTGCAGATTTTTGGTATTGCATGGTCTGCATGATGCCGTTGTTCTGGGGTTTCCCTGGTTGCAAATTCATAATCCAGTTTTGGATTGGAAATCTGTGTCTGTGGTGAGTTGGGGTTGTCGGTGTGCCTTTAGTGAGGCTCCGGTTTTTTCCACCTCTCCTCAGTCGCATGATGTTCCTGACTATTTGGCGGACTTTTATGATGTATTTAGTGAGAATGAGTCTGCGTCCTTGCCTCCTCATAGGAGTTATGACTGTGCAATTGAACTAAGCCTGGGGTGTAAATTTCCCAAGGGTCGGCTCTTCAATTTATCTGTACCCGAGCACGAGGCTATGCGGTCCTATATTAAGGAGGCGTTGGAGAAGGGTCATATTAGACCATCCTCTTCACTCTTAGGTGCCGGGTTTTTTTTGTGGCCAAAAAGGATGGTTCTTTAAGGCCTTGTATTGATTATCGTGCCCTCAATAAAATTACTATTAAATATCAGTATCCGTTACCCCTGATTTCGGATCTATTCTCTAGAGTTAGAGGTGCTTGCTGGTTTACCAAGCTTGACCTCAGGGGGGCGTATAATCTTATCCGCATTAAGCAGGGGGATGAACGGAAGACGGCGTTTAATACTCCGGAGGGACATTTTGAGTACCTGGTGATGCCTTTTGGGCTCACTAATGCCCCTTCTGTCTTCCAGTGCTTCATGAACGATATTTTCCGAGACTTTGTCGATAAATTTTTGATTATCTATCTGGATGATATTTTGATCTTCTCCAAGGATTGGGATTCTCATGTGGAACATATTCGGACTGTGTTCCGGATCTTGAGGGAGAATTCCCTGTTTGTCAAAGGATCGAAATGCCTTTTTGGAGTACAGAGGATTTCATTTTTGGGATTTATTTTGTCTCCGTCAACTATTGAAATGGACCCGGCCAAGGTACAGGCCATTTATGATTGGGTTCAGCCCACTTCTTTGAAGGCCCTCCAGAAGTTTTTGGGTTTTGCTAATTTTTATCGGAAATTGATAGCAAAATTTTCTAGTATTGCCAAGCCATTGACTGATCTGACTAAGAAGGGTACTGATGTGTTGAATTGGGCTCCTGAGGCTGTTGCTTCCTTTCAGGAGCTGAAGCGAAGATTTACCTCCGCCCCGGTTTTGCAGCAACCTGATGTCTCACTCCCGTTCCAGGTAGAGGTGGATGCTTCTGAGATTGGTGCAGGAGCTGTTTTGTCCCAAAAGGATCCTGTAACATCTAAAATGAATCCCTGTGCTTTCTTTTCCCGAAAGTTCTCTCCATCTGAGCGTAACTATGATGTGGGGAATCGGGAACTGTTGGCCATGAAATGGGCATTTGAGGAGTGGAGACATTGGTTGGAGGGAGCTAAACATCAAGTTGTGGTCCTCACTGACCACAAGAATTTGATTTACCTAGAGTCGGCTAAACGCTTGAACCCTAGACAGGCTAGGTGGACCTTGTTTTTTACACGTTTTGATTTTGTGGTCTCTTTTCTTCCTGGAACTAAGAATGTCAAGGCAGACGCCCTCTCTAGGAGTTTCTTTGCTGATTCTCCTGTGGTGACCAAGCCTGCTACCATCTTAGGCGAAGGGGTAGTTCTTTCTGCCATCTCGCCCGATTTGAGACTTGCTCTGCAAGAGTTCCAGGAGGACAAACCTGAGCGTTGTCCCAGTGGAAAGTTGTATGTTCCTGACCAGTGGAAGAAGAGAGTGATATCTGAAGTTCATTGCTCTGCATTGGCTGGTCATCCAGGTATTTTTGGTACTAGAGATCTGGTGAGTCGCTCTTTTTGGTGGCCCACCTTGTCTCATGATGTCAGGAATTTTGTGCAGTCCTATGGGACTTGCTCCCGGTCTAAATCATGTTCTCGCTCTAGTGGGTTGTTGATGCCTTTGCCGGTCCCCAGGAGGCCATGGACCCATATTTCAATGGATTTCATCTATGATATGCCGGTCTCTCAAAGAATGACTGTTATTTGGGTGATTTGTGATAGGTTCTCTAAGATGGTTCATCTTGTACCACTCCCTAAGTTGCCATCTTCCTCTGAGTTGGTGCCCCTGTTTTTGCAACAGGTGGTTCGCCTACACGGGATTCCTGAGAACATTGTATCTGACAGAGGAGTTCAGTTTGTGTCTAGATTTTGGAGGACCTTCTGTTCCAAGCTGGGAATTCAGTTGTCCTTCTCCTCTGCTTTTCACCCTCAGACCAATGGGCAGACAGAGAGAACAAACCAGACCTTGGAGTCGTATTTGAGATGTTTTATTTCTGCTGATCAGGATGATTGGGTTTCATTTTTGCCCTTGGCCGAATTTGCTTTAAATAATAGAGCTAGTTCTGCCACTTTGATGTCACCTTTTTTTTGTAACTTTGGATTTCATCCTCGATTTTCTTCAGGGCAGGTGGAGCCTTCTGCCTGCCCAGATGTTGACACTGTGGTGGAGAGAATGCACCAGATCTGGGACCAAGTGGTGGATAAGTTATCTCTCTCCCAGGAAAAGGCCCAGCGGTTTTCCAATTGACATAGGACCATTGGTCCCCAGTTTAAGATTGGTGATATGGTGTGGTTATCATCAAAAAATATTGCTATGAAGGTGGCTTCTCCTAAGTTTAAGCCTAGATTTATTGGACCTTACAAAATTTTGGAGATTATTAATCCGGTCTCTTTTCGTTTGGCTCTTCCTGTCACATTTAAAATCCATAATGTGTTCCATAAGTCCTTGTTGAAGAGGTTTGTTGAACCAGTTGCTCCTGGGGTGGCACCTCCAGACCCTGTATTGGTTGAAGGTAACATGGAATATGAGGTAGAGAAAATACTGGATTCCCGTCTAGCTAGACAGAGACTCCAGTATTTGGTTAAGTGGAAGGGTTATGGTCAGGAGGATAATTCCTGGGTCTCTGCCTCTGATATTCATGCCAAAAGATTGGTGCGTGCATTTCATCGGGCTCACCCTGATCGCCCTGGTGGCATGGTTGAGGGTTCGGTGACCCCTCCTCAAGGGGGAGGTACTGTTGTGAGTTCATTTTCCCCTTCGTCACTGAGGTCTGGTGAACTCCCTATTCTGGTAAAGGAAGGTAATGAGCCTGATTATCAGGCACCTGAGTCTAATGAGGATGACTGGCTGAGTGGAGTCACGGACTGGATATAAGGCTGCCGACGCCATTCTGCCCTGCGGGTGTTTCTCTGTGGACTTCTAGGACACCAGTCTGATTCCTGCTCCTCTAAAGCTAAGTTTTCTGTTTTGCCTGTTAGCATTCTTGTTTTGTTTTTTGTTCTCCTTGCTTTTCTGTATTCTTCCATTCCCTTCTGGGGTGAGCTGAATCTCCTTTTGCCTGTAGCTCTGTCTTCAGAATATTCCTGAGTACTGACATAGCTTTTTGAAGCCTAGCGTCTTCAGGGCCTTTTTCACTGTCAGTCTGTTGGCTCTTATTTTCATAGGGTTTTTCACGGATTGCAGACAGCAGCCTTCCTGTCCTTTTCTATCTAGTTAGCTCGGGCCCCGTCTTTGCTCAGTCTATCTTTCTGTCTGTGTTAGTATTTTCATCTTGCTTCACCGTCATTATATGTTGGGGGCTGCCTATTGCTTTGGGGTCTGCTCTAGGGCAGTTTAGATTTCCCCTTTCTTTCTTTAGGCCTATTTAATTCTCTGGCTGTGATCGAGGGGTCTAGGGCATCGTAGGAACCCCCCACGGCTACTGCTAGTTGTGTTGATAGGTTCAGGGGTCTGCAATCCGATAGCTGCCAACTTCTCTGGTTTTCTGGACTTAGCTAGTGTGACGCCCGGGAAACCATGGGATACCCAGCACCGGATCGGTGGTGTCCTTGCTTCACCTCTGGGGAATGTCACGGGTGGCTTGACCCGGTGCTGTGGCCACAGGCGATGCACAGTGCAAAAGGGGGTATTATGAGGGGACTTGAAGAGCACGGGCACTTACTTGTTCAGCAGCGGATTCTCTCAGCGGCAATGCTCCCGATCTTGGGTAGATGGCTACTGTCCAAATGAAAGTCTGAGACACTGGAAACGGTTAACCAGTTTACTTCAACAAATAAGGGGGTAACAATAAGTCCCGTCACCGGAGTCTGTATGGGAACTTTTGGGTTACTCTGGCCCTGCCGGGGCTTTTACCTCCTATTTTGCGCTGTTTCTGTGTGGCCCTGCTGCTGTGTGTGAACTGGCTGCCGGCCCAATCTGTCCTCTCCGGGTCTTGATTCAACGGGCAACTCGAGTCCTTTCCTTTTCTTACCCCCTCTGGGAGTACCGCTGAACTCTACACCTGTTGCTGCGTCTGACCCTAGTGAGGCTGGTATCACCTCACATTTTCCGGTTGCTGTATTATATATAATGAATGCAGCCATGGATCCGGTATCCGTCTCTGCGCCTGTTCTGGGTAGTAATTAGTGCTACCCGGTTCTTAAAATGTCCTCTTTCTCTGTCCCTTTTTTCCTGAGACCGGTGTTCTGTTGGCCCTGAAATTGTCAGTCAGTCCTTCAGGAGCCTGATACTGCTCCTCACACTCTGACCCTCCAGATCTGAACTCCTGGGAATAACTGACTACTTTTCCTCAGGTCAGAATTGATATAGGGGAGTCTCTGGAGCTCCCCCTTCTGGCCGGAGGTGGTAATGCAGTGTTCCTATTCTTGTTTGTGTCTTGTGTCAGTAACTCTGTGGTGATGCCACTTTTGTGTCAAATACCCCTAGGGGTGCCACATTCCCCCTTAGTTAAGAACAGTACTCCGGGACTGTGGGACAATAAACATTTGAAATAACAACTAATATATACAGAGTCTTAAAATGAAAAGTTACAAAAACCATTCAAAGATCAAAAATAGAGTTCTGTAAAAAGTCACTTCAAATAGCGTCCATTAATACAGTTCTATCCTTGAGGGTTATTTATTTGTTAGGAAAGGCACTGCAATTAGTGTCCAGGAATTTAGTTCCATTTTTCCAACAGAGTCTAAAGATAAAGTTCAAAAAGAAAGTTCAAGAATATGCAAGAAGTTCATACAGAAGAGTCTCTGTAGATACTGGGCTTAAATGTTGCAAACTGATAACAAATGGCTAAGCTAGATTTTCTGTTCAACTATAAATTGCATAACATATATTCAATTCTCATAAATGGTATTCACATTTGGTAATCCGTATACCTTTCCGGTAATTGACCCTGAGTACTACGTTGTGATCTACGTAATAACGGTGTCTCTTCAGGTGGCATACTACGGTCTACTGCTAATATGGTGTCTGCCCGTTCTGCTAAAGATAATTCCACAATTATGGGGTTGGCAAGTCCACCGTGAATGGGATCCCCATGACCAGGAATCTGTTCTTCCTGTCTTGGGACTTCTTGTGGTACGGGGTCAACTTCTTGTCTTGGGGCTTCTGGTACTACGGGTTCTGGTGTTGGGTAAAAGGCCATCACTGGAACTATTACTGAGCCATAGTAGGTTGGCCATGTCTTAGGAAAGTCTCCTAATGCGGTATGATACACTTCTTCCTCTTCCTTAGCAGGTTGAACCTGTATGGGTTGAATGACTTCTGGTTCCGGTTGGATAATTTCTGGCTCTTTCAATGTTTCCGGACATAGTTTCAGATTATCTCTAGATACTAGTACTGATGTTAGTCCTCCGTTTTTGCTGATAAGGCACATTTTTGGGTTGTTCACTCTTGTTGGTAAAACTGTATAGGGAACGGTTTCCCACTGATTGTCCAATTTATTGGTACGACGATTCCTCTTGAGCACTTGGTCACCCGGTTTTAATGGGGTTGCTAGAGCATTCTGGTTGAAAGTTCGCTCTTGTCTTTCTCTAGTTTGCTGAAGGCTTCTTTCCACACTTTCTTGTACTTGGCGATACTGCTTTTGCCGTATGGTATCCCAATTTGAGTCTTGAACGTCTACGTCTGGTTTCAGAATTCCCATTTCTACATCGATTGGTAGTTGGCCGGGTCTTGCACGCATAAGGTAAGCTGGGGTGCAGTTGGTGGAGCTTACCGGGACATGGTTATATAGATCTACCAAGTCAGGCAATTTCTCCGGCCACTGATTTCTTTCCGATTCTGGTAAGGTTTTCAGTAGATCTATGACAATATGGTTCATCTTTTCGCATAAGCCGTTTGTTTGTGGATGGTAGGCCGTCGTCCGGATCTTTTTGCAACCATACATATTACAAAATTCTCTGAAGATCTCTGATTCAAAGGCTGTACCTTGGTCTGTGAGTACCTGTTCTGGGTATCCATGGGGTCTACAAAAGTACGTTTGGAACGCCTTGGCTGCTGTTTTTGCTGTCAGATCTTTTACGGGCACTACTACCAAGAAGCGTGAATAATGGTCCACAATGGTCAAGGCATAAACATAGCCGGACCAGCTTGGTGTCAACTTCACGTGGTCTATGGCAACAAGTTCAAGTGGCTGCTTGGTGATTATGGGCTGCAGTGGTGCTCTTTGGTTCCTTTGATCTTTTCTTCTAAGGCTACAAGGGCCACAGTTTCTGCACCATTGTTCAATTGATTTTCTCATTCCGACCCAATAAAATCTTTCTCTTAGGAGTACTTCAAGCTTTTTCCATCCGAAGTGAACGGCACCATTGTGGTAAGCCTCTAGGACCATTTTCACATCTTGTTTAGGCACGATGATCTGCCAGACCAATTCATGCGTTTTTGGATTAGTGTACCTTCTGCAGAGCTTCCCTTGGTACAAGAACATTTTGCCTCTCTCCTTCCAGAGCTGATGCGTCTCTTCTGGAGCATTCTCATCGGGGTATGCACTTTTCTCACTCAACAGTTCTTTCACCAACTTCACAGCCGGATTGCTATCTTGTGTGTCAGCCCATCTATGGTGTGCCAACGGGTTAAAATTCACCTCTTGTTGTTTCTGGTAGGTACTTGACTGATGCTGTTTTGCCTTGGGATGATGGAAGGCTGGTAGCTCAATCTCTTCAAGCTCTTCCGGTTCTTCTTCCACGTCCCTCAAGTGTGGCATCCGGGATAGGGCATCGGCATTTCCATTCTTGCGGCCTGCTCTATACTTGATCACGAAGTTGTAATTGGACAGCCGGGCTATCCATCGCTGTTCTAGCGCACCTAATTTAGCCATATCCAGGTGGGTCAACGGGTTGTTGTCAGTATAGACGGTAAATTCTGCAGCGGCCAAATAGTGTTTGAAACGCTCAGTCACAGCCCAGACTACTGCCAGTAGTTCCAACTTGAAGGAGCTGTAATTTTCCGGATTTCTTTCAGTAGGCCGGAGCTTCCTACTTGCAAAGGCGATGACTTTCTCCTTGCCTCCCTGCTTCTGAGACAGTACGGCTCCTAGTCCCACATTACTGGCATCTGTGTAGAGGATGAAGGGTTGATGGTAATCTGGGTATGCTAGAACCTCGTCTCCTGTTAATGCCTTCTTTAGCTTCTCAAAGGAGTCTTCCCTCTCATCACTCCACTGGAAAGGAGGATTTCGGTTTGAAGGCTTTTTCGTCTGCCCTACCAGGACGTCTTGTAGGGGTGCTGCTAACTTCGTGAACCCTCTTATGAATCTGCGATAGTAGCCCACCAGTCCCAGGAATTGCCTCACCTCTTTCACACTGGTGGGCCTTGGCCAATCCCTTATTGCGGCTACTTTGTCAGGATCCGGTGCTACTCCCTCTGAACTCACAACATGTCCCAGGTACTGTTCCTTTGGCTTGAGAAGGTGACATTTGGATGGCTTGATCTTCATGCCATATCTGGATAAGGCTTAGAACACTTCTGCCAGGTCTTGTAAGTGTTGTTCGTAAGTTTTTGAGTAGACGATCACATCGTCCAGGTACAGGAGGACGGTCTCGAAGTTCTAGTGTCCGAGGCAGCATTCCATCAGCCGCTGGAAGGTACCGGGTGCGTTGCAGAGTCCAAACGGCATACAATTGAATTCACAGAGACCCATTGGTGTGGTGAATGCTGTCTTTTCTTTATCTCTCTCAGCCACAGGGACTTGCCAATACCCACTTGTTAAGTCTAGGGTGGAAAAATAATTAGCAGATCTTAAAGCAGATAAGGACTCTTCTATCCTAGGCAAGGGGTAGGCGTCTTTATGGGTAATGTTATTAATCTGCCGGTAGTCTACGCACATTCTCATGGTTCCGTCTTTCTTTTTAACAATCACTAGAGGGGCCGCCCAGGGGCTACAGCTGTCTCTTATTACCCCGGCATGTTTCATCTCCCTGAGCATATCTTTTGCACATTGGTAGTGAACGGGCGGTATGGGCATATATCTTTCTTTTATTGGTGGGTGGTCACCAGTGGGGATTGTGTGTTCTACCCCTTCTATCCGTCCGAAGTCCAATGGGTGTTTACTGAAGACCTGTTCATATTCCGTCACTAGCCTATACACCCCTTGTTTTTGATGGGTAGGGGTTGAATTTGTGCCCACGTGCAGCTGTTGGCACCAATCCTCCAATTCTCCATCTGAGCCGTTGTCTTTCACCTGACAGGTTGGTTCTAAGGGCCCAGTGGTCGTGATGGCATTGTTGTCAACAGTATATAGCTTTGCCACTGTAGCATACCTTGGCAAGGTGACCTCTTCCTCTCCACAGTTCAAGAGCCGTACCGGCACTCGTCCCCGGTGTACCTCGGCTACCCCCTTGCTGTGAGTATAGTGGGCCTACTGTCAGTGTACACTGGTTCTACCAAGGCTTGATAATTTCGTCCCTTCGTACCAATGGCTGCTCTACACCATACCAGCATTTCTGTTTTTGGTGGGATTACAATGGACGTTGGATCACTTACCCTCACACTGCCAATTTCTCCACCTGCAACCTCTACCTGTTGCTTTAGCATCAATACTTTTATTTCCCTCCGGAGAAATCTCTGCTGGCAGGATTGGGCAGTTTCAACAATTTGCTGTAAGACAGAAATAACTTCGGAAAAGCAGTTTTCTAACACATTCATTCCTATCAGTACAGTTGGTTCACAGTTCCGCCGGTCAACATCAACAACAATTATACCCTGTTTCTTCAATTCTACTTTACCAATCTTTATAGTCATCTCTCGGAATCCTAGTTGCGGTACCAACTTACCATTACTGGCCCATATATCTAGCCCAACATCAGAGGGTCCTTTATCAATATCTGCATCAGCCCAGTACCTCTTATAAAGGATATATGGTATAGATGAAATCTGGGAACCGGTGTCCAGCAAAGCGTTGAGGGGGATTCCGTCCAGCACAATAGGGATAACGGGACGTCCTCCGATGTACTTGTCGTGCCAAGGTGTTGGGCCTTGAAAGTTCATTCCTGTGAATCGGCCCGCATTCCCAGGGGATCCTTGTTTAAATCACAATCTCGTGCAAAGTGGCCTGGCTGCTGGCAACGGCGGCAGATGGGCTGTCCATCCGGTTGGTAGCGGTCGCTGGGTCGTCCTCTCCACGTTTGGTATCTCCGAGGTCTCATCCATGGAACATCCCCTCTACGGTTCGCCAACTCCATCCGGGGTCCTCTCATCTCCTGCATGGTTTTAGCCATTGAAGCAACAACATCAGTTAAAGAGTCAAGCTTTTGTTGAAGAGCCTCATTGGTGCTGGGCTCCAGGGACTTAGCACTGGCCCCGGACATAGCTGATGTCACTGGTACACCCGGTTGCTGAGATGCTTCTGCCATGGGGTGCGCAGGATCCTGATCCCAAGGTGCCTCTGCCAGCTGGAGACGTATAGCACTCTCTTTTAACTGGGCAAATGTCAATTCAGGGTCCTTAAAAGCCAGCATGCTCACATGACCTCTGTGAGAAGGGGCGTAGAGTCCTTCAATGAATTGATCTTTTAGCAGCTTATCCGCTCCGGTGTTAAAAATGGGTTCAGCCAGTGTAAGTGCTTTAAGGGCTTCCTGCAGGTTTAAGGCAAAGTCTCTCACGCCCTCATTGGCTTTCTGTTTGCAATTAAAGAATTGTGCTTTAGCTTTACCACCGGCTGTGGGTTCAAATGCTGCTTTTAATCCAACAAATATACGTTCAACAGTGTCTCTGAGGTCAGCTGCCCATGCTGTGACTTCCCGCTTGGCATTGCCTCCTAACTGTGCTATCAGATACCCAACACGCTGCTGTTCTGGCATGGGGAATATGTTGAAATGGGCCAGCATCTGTTCCTTAAAATCATCGAGGGTATTTGGCTTACCTTCATACCTCGGATGCCACGGGGCGCCCGGGGTATATGGCATCAGCAGCGGCATAATGAGTGCTGCTCCTTGTGCCGCTGTACCATCGGGCGCTTTGTTTACATTCTGCCCTTCAGCTGCAGTTGCGTCGCCGGGTGCTTCAGCGTCCCCGTGCTGCGACATTCTGTGCCCCCTTAGTTAATATGGACCCTTTCGGTCCTCTGCTTCCGTCGGGATAGTGTAGAATCGTTCCGCTGTGCAGCCGGATTCGTTTTTCCCTTCCTCTGGCATCAGAGCACTCAGCTGAGTGCCGCCCACAATGACACGCCCCTTTTTGCTCCCGCTCGCCACTCGCTCTGTAATGGCGGATTCTTAAATTTTTCTGTCAGATCAGGGTTCAGGCTGTGGCGCAGTTCAAACAGCAGTCTCGCGCCCTGGCAGTTATGAGGTATTTACCTCAGAGGCTGGCGGCCATTTCAACTCCATGTTAGTCAATGGGAAAAAGTCAGATTCAATGATTCTCAATGGGGACAGCAATTTTTCTCTAATAAAGTCAATTTTAGGTCTTTTTCTTCCGAATTTTCACAATTTTGGGCTCAAATCACGGCACACAATACCCGGTTAGTGGGCACGGTGAATCCTGTTCGTGACGCCAATTTGTGACGCCCGGGAGACCATGGGATACCCAGCACCGGATCGGTGGTGTCCTTGCTTCACCTCTGGGGAATGTCACGGGTGGCTTGACCCGGTGCTGTGGCCACAGGCGATGCACAGTGCAAAAGGGGGTATTATGAGGGGACTTGAAGAGCACTGACTTGTTCAGCAGCGGATTCTCTCAGCGGTAATGCTCCCGATCTTGGGTAGATGGCTCCTGTCCAAATGAAAGTCTGAGACACTGGAAACGGTTAACCAGTTTACTTCAACAAATAAGGGGGTAACAATAAGTCCCGTCACCGGAGTCTGTATGGGAACTTTTGGGTTACTCTGGCCCTGCCGGGGCTTTTACCTCCTATTTTGCGCTGTTTCTGTGTGGCCCTGCTGCTGTGTGTGAACTGGCTGCCGGCCCAATCTGTCCTCTCCGGGTCTTGATTCAACGGGCAACTCGAGTCCTTTCCTTTTCTTACCCCCTCCGGGAGTACCGCTGAACTCTACACCTGTTGCTGCGTCTGACCCTAGTGAGGCTGGTATCACCTCACGTTTTCCGGTTGCTGTATTATATATAATGAATGCAGCCACGGATCCGGTATCTGTCTCTGCGCCTGTTCTGGGTAGTAATTAGTGCTACCCGGTTCTTAAAATGTCCTCTTTCTCTGTCCCTTTTTTCCTCAGACCGGTGTTCTGTTGGCCCTGAAATTGTCAGTCAGTCCTTCAGGAGCCTGATACTGCTCCTCACACTCTGACCCTCCAGATCTGAACTCCTGGGAATAACTGACTACTTTTCCTCAGGTCAGAATTGATATAGGGGAGTCTCTGGAGCTCCCCCTTCTGGCCGGAGGTGGTAATGCAGTGTTCCTATTCTTGTTTGTGTCTTGTGTCAGTAACTCTGTGGTGATGCCACTTTTGTGGCAAATACCCCTAGGGGTGCCACACTAGCATTTCTGTTTTTGCCTCCTACGGTGACTCATTCATAACAGATGGGGGCACCTCACCACACTCTTAACACTGCATTCAACACACACTAGCTAGTCAGGGCACCTGGGCGTACCCTACGGGAGGAGGGCCTCATCCCAGACTGGTTAGGAAAGGGTGTTGGGAGCTAGTGGGGAAAGTAGGTAATGGGGAGGAGCTTATAAAGTGGAGTGATGTAGAGCAGCCAATGGGAACAGCGAGTGGGCGGAGCTTAGAGAAAGAGTGGGAGATTTGAAGACAGCTGAGAGAGTTCCCTCAGGGGAAGAGCAGGCGAAAGGATGCACTTGGAGCAGCTCCTGTCAGGAGGAGCTGCCGAATAGATTGGCTGGGAGGAGAAGCTCCCGGGAGGAAAGAAAGGATTTTCTAGAAACCCATGCTGATTGCTATCAGGTGGGAGAAGAAAATAGGTCGCAGAAGGGTCTCAGCCCCTAGCCTAGCGAAGTAAACAATGAACTTAACTAGCAAGCTGACAGCTGTGGTTGCTGTATGAGCCACAGCGAATCTCACAGTTATCTTCCTAGAAAGGCAGCCAGATAGGATCAAGGAACCGCCTGAGTGACGAATTCTGACAGGATCCGCGGCAGCTGGCCTGGGACACTGACTTTGAAGGTGCTAGAAAGGAAGGGAGAAGAGTGGAAATCAGCACAAGTGAGACGGCCTAGGAAGGAAGATATTGAAAGAGAGTGTTGGAGGGGTAAGCTCATCTACCTGGGAGTTTACTGGACCCCTGACCTGGAGGACTCAGCATCGAAGCGGGCATCTGGTGCACCGGACAGTGAGTAAAGCCCATTGAACTACATGCGACTGTGTCCTTCATTTTTCTCCTGCGCCACTCCTTCACTCCACTCCACATCTACCAACTCTACCAACAACTACATCTATTCTGCCCTGGGACTACAGCCCTACCTGTGGAGGGCTACAACATCACAGCTGCACCCAACATCCATCCCTGAGAAGCAACACTGCATCGCTGGTCACCTCTGACCAGATTGCCACAGGTGGCGTCACGTATTCAACTATAAACTTTATTCTCATCTCCTTAAATACCCTTAACACAAACTATAGCCATTGACCGCCTGGGGCCACGGACCGGTTCCCAGCCGCCGTGACACCATCCCCCATTGAAGCCAACGGGCCCGGCTCCGAGTACCCCGCGGCCCCCGGGGCACGTCAGATACACAGCTCTGCAGTCAGTATCACACAGGATAGGATTAGATACACAGCTCAGCACACAGTATCACACAGAATAGTATTAGATACATGGCTCAACAGACAGTGTCACACAGGATAGGATTAGATACATGGCTCTGCAGTCAGTATCACACAGGATAGGATTAGATACACGGCTCTGCAGACAGTATCACACAGGAAAGGATTAGATACACAGCTCAGCAGTCAGTATCACACAGGATAGGATTAGATACACGGCTCAGCAGTCAGTATCACACAGGATAGGATTAGATACACGGCTCAGCAGGCAGTATCACACAGGATAGGATTAGATACACGGCTCAGCAGTCAGTATCACACAGGATAGGATTAGATACACGGCTCAGCAGGCAGTATCACACAGGATAGGATTAGATATACGGCTCAGCAGTCAGTATCACACAGAATAGGATTAGATACATGGCTCAGCAGGCAGTATCACACAGGATAGGATTAGATATACGGCTCAGCAGTCAGTATCACACAGAATAGGATTAGATACATGGCTCAGCAGTCAGTATCACACAGGATAGGATTAGGTACACGGCTCAGCAGTCAGTATCACACAGGATAGGATTAGATACACAGCTCAGCACACAGTATCACACAGAATAGTAAGATACATGGCTCAACAGACAGTATCACACAGAATAGGATTAGATACATGGCTCAGCAGTCAGTATTACACAGGATAGGATTGATACATGGCTCAGCAGTCAGTAACACACAGGATAGGATTAGACACATGGCTCAGCAGTCAGTATCACACAGGATAGGATTAGATACATAGCTCAGCACACAGTATCACACAGGATAGGATTAGATACACAGCTCAGCAGTCAGTATCACACAGGATAGGATTAGATACACAGCTCAGCACACAGTATCACACAGAATAGTATTAGATACATGGCTCAACAGACAGTATCACACAGAATAGGATTAGATACATGGCTCAGCAGTCAGTATCACACAAGATAGGATTAGGTACATGGCTCAGCAGTCAGTATCACACAGGATAGGATTAGACACATGGCTCAGCAGTCAGTATCACACAGGATAGGATTAGATACATAGCTCAGCACACAGTATCACACAGGATAGGATTAGATACACAGCTCAGCAGTCAGTATCACACAGGATAGGATTAGACACATGGCTCAGCAGTCAGTATCACACAGGATAGGATTAGATACATAGCTCAGCACACAGTATCACACAGGATAGGATTAGATACACAGCTCAGCAGTCAGTATCACACAGGATAGGATTAGATACACAGCTCAGCACACAGTATCACACAGAATAGTATTAGATACATGGCTCAACAGACAGTATCACACAGAATAGGATTAGATACATGGCTCAGCAGTCAGTATCACACAGGATAGGATTAGATGCACAGCTCAGCAGTCAGTATTACACAGGATAGGATTAGATACACAGCTCAGCAGACAGTATCACATAGGATTAGATACACGGCTCAGCAGTCAGTATCACACAGGATAGGAATAGATACACGGCTCAGCAGACAGTATCACACAGGAGAGGATTAGATACACAGCTCAGCAGTCAGTATCACACAAGATAGGATTAGATGCACGGCTGAGCAGTCAGTAACACACATGATAGAATTAGGTACACGGCTCAGCAGTCAGTATCACACAGGATAGGGTTACATACACGGCTCAGCAGTCAGTATCACACAGGATAGGATTAGATACATAGCTCAGCACACAGTATCACACAGGATAGGATTAGATACACAGCTCAGCACACAGTATCACACAGAATAGTATTAGATACATGGCTCAACAGACAGTATCACACAGAATAGGATTAGATACATGGCTCAGCAGTCAGTATCACACAGGATAGGATTAGGTACACGGCTCAGCAGTCAGTATCACACAGGATAGGATTAGATACACAGCTCAGCACACAGTATCACACAGAATAGTATTAGATACATGGCTCAACAGACAGTATCACACAGAATAGGATTAGATACATGTCTCAGCAGTCAGTATCACACAGGATAGGATTAGATGCACAGCTCAGCAGTCAGTATTACACAGGATAGGATTAGATACACAGCTCAGCAGATAGTATCACACAGGATAGGATTAGATACATGGCTCAGCAGTCAGTATCACATAGGATAGGATTAGATACACAGCTCAGCACACAGTATCACACAGGAGAGGATTAGATACACAGCTCAGCAGTCAGTATCACACAGGATAGGATTAGATACATGGCTCTGCAGTCAGTATCACACAGGATAAGATTAGATACACGGCTCAGCAGGCAGTATCACACAGGATAGGATTAGATACACGGCTCAGCAGTCAGTATCACACAGAATAGGATTAGATACATGGCTCAGCAGTCAGTATCACACAGGATAGGATTAGGTACACGGCTCAGCAGTCAGTATCATACAGGATAGGATTAGATACACAGCTCAGCACACAGTATCACACAGAATAGTATTAGATACATGGCTCAACAGACAGTATCACACAGAATAGGATTAGATACATGGCTCAGCAGTCAGTATTACACAGGATAGGATTGATACACGGCTCAGCAGTCAGTAACACACAGGATAGGATTAGACACATGGCTCAGCAGTCAGTATCACACAGGATAGGATTAGATACACAGCTCAGCAGTCAGTATCACACAGGATAGGATTAGATACATAGCTCAGCACACAGTATCACACAGGATAGGATTAGATACACAGCTCAGCAGTCAGTATCACACAGGATAGGATTAGATACACAGCTCAGCACACAGTATCACACAGAATAGTATTAGATACATGGCTCAACAGACAGTATCACACAGAATAGGATTAGATACATGGCTCAGCAGTCAGTATCACACAGGATAGGATTAGATGCACAGCTCAGCAGTCAGTATTACACAGGATAGGATTAGATACACAGCTCAGCAGACAGTATCACACAGGATAGGATTAGATACACGGCTCAGCAGTCAGTATCACACAGGATAGGAATAGATACACGGCTCAGCAGACAGTATCACACAGGAGAGGATTAGATACACAGCTCAGCAGTCAGTATCACACAAGATAGGATTAGATGCACGGCTGAGCAGTCAGTAACACACATGATAGAATTAGGTACACGGCTCAGCAGTCAGTATCACACAGGATAGGGTTACATACACGGCTCAGCAGTCAGTATCACACAGGATAGGATTAGATACATAGTTCAGCACACAGTATCACACAGGATAGGATTAGATACACAGCTCAGCACACAGTATCACACAGAATAGTATTAGATACATGGCTCAACAGACAGTATCACACAGAATAGGATTAGATACATGGCTCAGCAGTCAGTATCACACAGATAGGATTAGGTACACGGCTCAGCAGTCAGTATCACACAGGATAGGATTAGATACACAGCTCAGAACACAGTATCACACAGAATAGTATTAGATACATGGCTCAACAGACAGTATCACACAGAATAGGATTAGATACATGGCTCAGCAGTCAGTATCACACAGGATAGGATTAGATACACGGCTCAGCAGTCAGTATCACACAGGATAGGATTAGATGCACAGCTCAGCAGTCAGTATTACACAGGATAGGATTAGATACACAGCTCAGCAGATAGTATCACACAGGATAGGATTAGATACACGGCTCAGCAGTCAGTATCACACAGGATAGGAATAGATACACGGCTCAGCAGACAGTATCACACAGGAGAGGATTAGATACACAGCTCAGCAGTCAGTATCACACAAGATAGGATTAGATGCACGGCTGAGCAGTCAGTACACACATGATAGAATTAGGTACACGGCTCAGCAGTCAGTATCACACAGGATAGGGTTACATACACGGCTCAGCAGACGGTGTCACACAGGATAGGATTAGATACACTGCTCAGCAGTCAGTATCACACAGGATAGGATTAGATACACAGCTCAGCAGAAAGTATCACACAGGAGAGGATTAGGTACACAGCTCAGCAGACATTATCACACAGGATAGGGTTAGATACACAGCTCAGAAACAGAATGTGCCAAAGGAGAGGACATTTTCATTCCAAGAATTCCACTCATTCCATCTGATTTGTTTTTTTATTTTAAACGCCTCCAGTTTCCAGTTCAACTGCTATTTGCAATGTCCATTAACAATGCCCAGGGACAGTGCCTGAAAGTAGTAGGGATCGATTTGCAATCTCTATGCTTTTCTCATGGTCAACTTTATGTGCTCTGTTCAAGAGTTGGAACTGCCAAAAATCTGTTCATCTTTGCACCGAAAGGAAAAACCAAACATGTTGTTTATCAAAAGGCTCTTGAATGAGTTGAAAATAAAATACTATCAATACTTGGGTAATCGTTTAGTTAATTTGTGTTTCAAATCTGTAGTGTTGAATATATGATGTGAAATGTTTTTATGTGCAATATAATCATTATAATTTGTTTTAACTAACCACAGTAGGTTACTATGCCCAGACAACGCCGGGCTCTTCAGCTAGTATATACGAGAGTACAGACCAAAAGTTTGGACACACCATATATATACTGCTCAAAAAAATTAAGGGAACACTTAAACAACAGAATAAAATTCCAAGTAAATCAAATTTCTGTCCAAAATGTCCACTTAGGAAGCAACACTGATTGACAATCAATTTCACATGCTGTTGTGCAAATGGAATAGAAAACAGATGGAAATTATTGGCAATTATCAAGGCACCCTCAATAAAGGAGTGGTTCTGCAGGTGGGGACCACAGACCACATCTCAGTACAAATGCTTTCTGGCTGATGTTTTGGTTAGAAACCGACTCCATGAGGATGGTCTGAGTGCCCGACATCCACAGATGGGGGTTGTGCTCACAGCCCATCACCGTGCGGCCCTCCAAAGAAATGCCACCCCACAGTATTACTGACCCACTGCCAAACCGGTCATGCTGAAGGTTGTTGCAGGGAGCAGATCGCTCTCCACGACGTCTCCAGACTCTGTCACATCTGTCACATGTGCTCAGTGTGAACCTGCTTTCATCTGTGAAGAGCACAGGGCGCCAATGGCGAATTTGCCAATCCTGGTGTTCTGTGGCAAATGCCAAGCATCCTGCACGGTATTTTGCAGACACATGCACATTTGTGGCCTGCTGGAGGTCATTTTGCAGGGCTCTGGCAGTGTTCCTCCAGTTCCTCCTTGCACAAAGGCTGAGGTAGCGGTCCTGCTGCTGGGTTGTTGCCCTCCTACGGCCCTCTCCTTTATTGAGGGTGTCTTGAGAATTGCCAATAATTTCCATCTGTTGTTTATTCCATTTGCGCAACAGAATGTGAAATTGATTGTCAATCAGTGTTGCTTCCTGTTTGATTTCACTGAAGTTTGATTTACTTGGAGTTATATTCTGTTGTTTAAGTGTTCCCTTTATTTTTTTTTATTTTTTGAGCAGTATATATATATATATATATATATATATATACACATGCACATCTGTATGTGAGGAGCCCCCTTTAGTTGTGACTGTATATATATACATCTACATGTGAGGAGCTCCCTCTAGTAATGACTGTGTATATATATATATATCTGTATGTGAGGAGCCCCCTCTAGTGGTGATTGTATATATACGCATCTATATGTATGTGAGGAGCCCCCTCTAGTGGTGACTGTATGTATACACATCTGTATGTGACTATGTGAGGAGCCCCCTCTTGTGGTGACTGTATATATACACATCTGTATGTGAGGAGCCTCCTATAGTGATGACTGTATACACTACCATTCATAAGTTTGGGGTCACCCAGACAATTTTGTGTTTTCCATGAAAACTCATACTTTTATTAATGAAATGAGTTGCCAAATGAATGTAAAATCTAGTCCAGACATTGACAAGGTTAAAAAAAAAAGTTTTTTATTTGAAATAATAAATTTCTCCTTCAAACTTTGCTTTTGTCAAATAATGCTCCCTTTGTAACAATTACAGCATTGCAGACCTTTGGCATTCTAGCAGTTAATTTGCTGAGGCAATCTGGAGAAATTTCACTCCATGCTTCCAGAAGCCCCTCCCACAAGTTGGTTTGGCTTGATGGGCAATTTTTGCGTACCATATGGTCAAGCTGCTCCCACAACAACTCAATGGGGTTGAGATCTGGTGACTGCACTGGCCACTCCATTACAGATAGAATACCAGCTGCCTGCTTCTACCCTAAATAGTTCTTGCATAATTTGGAGTTGTGCTTTGGGTCATTTTCCTGTTGTAGGAAGAAATTTGCTCCAATCGAGCGCTGTCCACAGGGTATGGCATGGCATTGCAAAATGGAGTGATAGCCTTCCTTATTCAAAATCCCTTTTACCTTGTACAAATCTCCCACTTTACCAGCACCAAAGCAACCCCAGACCATCACATTACCTCCACCATGCTTGACAGATGGCGTCAGGCACTCTTCGAGCATCTTTTCAGTTGTTCTGCGTCTCACAAATGTTCTTATGTGTGATCCAAACACCTCAAACTTGGATTTGTCTGTCCATAACACTTTATTCCAATCTTCCTCTTTCCAATGTCTGCGTTCTTTTGCCCATATTAATCTTTTCCTTTAATTAGCCAGTCTCAGATATGGCTTTTTCTTTGCCACTCTGCCCTGAGGCCAGCATCCCGAAGTCGCCTCTTCACTGTAGACGTTGACACTGGCGTTTTGCGTGTATTATTTAATGAAGTTGCCAGTTGAGGACCTGTGAGGCTATGTGCACACGTTGCAGAATTCCCGCGAAAATTTCAGCGGGAATTCCTGAATTCCATTCCGTGGGAAATATGCAAGCAAATCGCATATTAATTTCCGCCTATTTCAAGCGTAATTAGCTTGCAGAATGCTAGCGTTTTCCAAGCGATCTGGAGCATTGCTTGGCAAACTGATTGACAGGTTGGTCACACTCATCAAACATAGTGTTTGACGAGTGTGACCAACTTTTTACTATTGAGGCTGCCTATGCTGCATCAGTAGTAAAAAGATCTAATGTTAAAAATAATAAAAAAAAATAAAAAATGGTGTTTTTCTTACCTTCCGGCGTCCCGCGCAGCGTTCCCGATCATCACGATGCTCCCGGCAGGTCCTAGTCCCGTTCCGTTTTACGTCGTCAAAGGTCATTATCGCAATGCATCACTGGGAAAGGACCTGCCAGGAGCATCGGTGAGGCTTGGAGATGCTGCGTGGGATGCCGGAAGGTGAGAACATGACGATTTTTTTATTTTAATTCTATTTTTTACAGGAATATGGTACCCACAGCCTGGAAGAGAGTCTCCTCTCCTCCACCCCCTGGGTACCATCCGCAAATGTTCTGCTTACTTTTCGCATGGTGGGCATAGCCACATGCGGAAAGTAAGCAGAACAATGCATTCCTATGTGGACGGAATTGCCGCGATTCCGCAAAATTAATGAGCATGCTGCGTATTTTTCCACGATGCGATTCCGCCGCGGAAAAATCCGCATTAGTAAAACATTGCGGAAACCCATAGGATTGCATGGGATGCTTTTTTTTTTCATTTTCGCGGGAAAATCGCGCATTTAAAAATGCAGCGAAAACGCAAAAAAAGCTACGTGTGAACACAGCCTGAGGCGTCAATTTCTCAAACTGCAGACTCTAATGTACTTGTTTTGTTGCTCAGTTGTGCAGCGGGGCCTCCCACTTCTCTTTCTACTCTGGTTAGAGCCTGTTTGATTTCTCCTCTGAAGAGAGTAGTACACACCGCTGTAGGAAATCTTCAGCATGGAATAGCCTTCATTTCTAAGATCAAAATTAGACTGTAGAGTTTCACATGAAAGTTCTTTTTTTCTGGCCATTTTGACAGTTTAATGGAACCAACAAATGTAATGCTCCAGATTCTTAACTAGCTCAAAGGAAGGTCAGGTTTATAGCTTCTCTAATCAGCCAAACTGTTTTCAGCTGTGCTAACATACTTACACAAGGGTTTTCAAGGGTATTCTAACCATGCATTAGCCTTCTTACACAGTTAGCAAACACAAAGTACCATAAGAACACTGGAGTGATGGTTGTTGGAAATGGGCCTCTATATACAATATGAAGATATTGCATTACAAACCAGATGTTTGCAGCTAGAATAGTCATTTACCACATTAACTATGTATAGAGTGTATTTCTGAATCATTTAATGTTAGCTTCATTGGAAAAAAATCTGTACTTTTCTTTAAAAAATAAGGAAATTTCTAAGTGACCTTAAACTTTTGAACGGTAGTGTATATACACATTTATATGTGAGGAGCCCCCTCTTGTGGTGACTGTATATATACATCTGTATGTGAGGAGCCTCCTATAGTGGTGACTATATATACATCTGTATGTGAGGAGCCCCCTTTATTTGTGACTATATATATACATCTGTATGTGAGGAGCCTCCTCTAGTGGTGACTGTATATATACACATCTGTATGTGAGGAGCTCCCTCTAGTGGTGACTGTATATATACACATCAATATGTGAGGAGCCCCCTCTTGTGGTGGCTGTGTATATACATCTGTATGTGAGGAGCCTTCTCTAGTGGTGACTATATATATATATATATATACACACACACATCTGTATGTGAGGAGCTCCCTCTTATGGTGACTGTGTATATATATATATATATATATATATATTTATATATACACACACACACACCTATATGTGAGGAGCCCCCTCTTGTGGTGACTGTATATACACATCTGTATGTGAGGAGCCCCCTCTTGTGGTGACTATATATATATATATATATATATATATATATAGTTCCTTGCGAAAGTATTTGGCCCCCTTCGAACTTTTCAACCTTTTCCCACATATCATGCTTCTAACATAAAGATACCAAATGTAAATTTTTGCTGAAGAATCAACAACAAGTGGGACACAATTGCGAAGTCGATTATTTTAAATTTTTGTGGAAATTCAAAACCTAAAAAGTGGGACATGCAATATTATTCGGCCCCTTTAACTTAATACTTTGTTGCGCCACCTTTTGCTGCGATTACAGCTGCAAGTCGCTTGGGATATGTCTCTATCATTTTTGTACATCGAGAGACTGAAATTGTTGCCCATTCTTCCTTCCGATTGGATTCATGTCTGGACTTTGACTTGGCCATTATATCACCTGGATATGTTTATTTTTGAACTATTCCATTGTAGATTTTGCTTTATGTTTGAGATCATTGTCTTGTTGGAAGACAAATCTCCGTCCCAGTCTCAGGTCTTTCGCAGACTCCAACAGGTTTTCTTCAAGAATGGTCCTGTATTTGGCTGCATCCATCTTCCCATCAATTTTAACCATCTTCCCTGTCCCTGCTGAAGAAAAACAGGCCCAAACCATGATGCTGCCACCATCATGTTTGACAGTGGGGATGGTGTGTTCAGGGTGATGAGCTGTGTTGCCTTTATACCAAACATATCATTTGGCATTGCTGCCAAAAAGTTTGATTTTGGTTTCATCTGACCAGAGTACCTTCTTCCACATGTTTGGTGTGTCTCCCAGTGTCTCCCAGGTGGCTTGTTGCAAACTTTAAAAGACACTTTTTATCTTTGAGAAATGGCTTTCTTCTTGCCAATCTTCCATAAAGGCTAGATTTGTGCAGTGTACGAATGATTGTTGTCCTAATGGACAGACTGTCCCACCTCAGCTGTAGATCTCTGCAGTTCAGCCAGGGTGATCATGGGCCTCTTGGCTGCATCTCTGATCAGTCTTCTTGTTTGAGATGAAAGTTTAGAGGGACGGCCGGGTCTTGGTAGATTTGCAGTGGTGTGATACTCCTTCCATTTCAATATGATCACTTGCACTGTGATCCTCGGGATGTTTAAAGTTTTGGAAATCATTTTGTATCCAAATCCGGCTTTAAACTTCTCCACAACAGTATCACAGACCGGCCTGTTGTGTTCCTTGGTCTTCATGATGCTCTCTGTGCTTCAAACAGAACCCTGAGACTATCACAGAGCAGGTGCATTTATACGGAGACTTGATTACACACAGGTGGATTATATTTATCATCATTAGTCATTTAGGACAACATTGGATCATTCAGAGATCCACAATGAACTTCTGGAGTGAGTTTGCTGCACTGAAAGTAAAGGGGCCGAATAATATTGCACGCCCCACTTTTCAGTTTTTGACTTTCCACGAAAATTTAAAATAACCAATAAATTTCGTTCAACTTCACAATTGTGTTCCACTTGTTGTTGATTCTTCACCAAAAATTTACATTTGGTATCTTTATGTTTGAAGCATGATATGTGGGAAAAGGTTGAAAAGTTCCAGGGGGCCGAATATTTTCGCAAAATTTTGTTTTGTCTGATTTTTCTCTTTATAGGTATATTTTTGAGTAAAATGTGAATTGCTCTTTTATTCTATAAACTACTGACAACATGTCTTCGAATTTCCAAGCACAAAATTTTGTATTTATTTTCAAAAAATGAGAAATGGTCAAAATAACAAAAAAATGCAGTGCTTGCAGACCTCAAATAATGCTAAGAAAACAAGTTCATAATCATTTAGAAACAACAATACTAAAGTTTTAATCACAGCTTTCATGCGTCTTGGCATGCTTTCCACCAGTCTTTCACACTGATTTTGTGTGACCTTATGCCACTCCTAGTACAAAAATGTAAGAAGTTCTTTGTTTGCTGGCTTGTGACTATCCATCTTCCTCTTGATTACATTCCAGAGGTTTCCAATGGGGTTCAGGTCTAGAGATTGGGCTGGCCATGACAGGGATTTGATGTGGTGGTCCTTCATCCACACATTGACCTAGCTGTGTGATATGGTGCATTGTCCTGGTGGAAAAACCAGTCCTCAGAGTTGGGGAAATTGCCTGAGGAGCAGGAATCAACTGTTTTTCCAGGATAACCTTGTGTAATGACACCGATGGTGTTACTGGCACAGCCAAGGGTCGCTATCAGGGGAAACGTGTAACAACCCTGCTGGCGTCACTGCATGGCCTCCCATCCCCCGCACATCAACTTACTCACTGCTCCGGGTCATGCTGTCAATTCTGTCTGCCAGTCCTGTGCTCTGTGCCTCTGCTCTCCTGTATGTTTCCTGGCTATGTGTGTATAGAGGGGCGGCACCAGAACTCTCTGGTTCTTATGCAGTCAGGGTGTACCTGTTTAATCTGTCCCTGACCAATCACCTAGAGCCCTTGACTATTTAGTTCCGCCACACCCACTGAAACATTGCCTGTGCAATGTCTAAACTCAGTTAGTGCCTTGCTGCTGAGCTAGCCAGGCCCTGTCCTATGTCTTGCCTTCTCTGAAGGCTCTTATTGCGTATTCCTGTGTCTTTGTACCTTGCCTAGCACTTCTCTGTCCACCTGCCAGGAGGCAGAATATCCTGGTCCTTGTGTCTTTGTCCCTGTGTCTCTGTCTGAACTCAGTCTTACCTCTGTCTGTCAGTCTCCTTGTCTTTGGCTTCCTTCTCTGCTGTGTCTTTCCTTGTGTCCTCTCCATCTGTGCATCTGCACCCTTGCAGCTCCATCTGTGCATCTGCACCCTTGCAGCTCTGTCTTCTCTGCTGCTGCAGAACTTCTTGCTGCAGTTTCTCCACAGACCTTGTGGTTCAGCTCTACTCCGCACTCCAGCGGCTCCGCCTACTCCGCACTCCTCCCTATATCCATACCTGCATCTCCTGTGTGAACAGGTCCAAATCCTGTTCCAACATACACCACTCCCTCCTGCCTACACCTGCTGTGTGAACAGGTCCCTATCTGTCCCTTCTCATACCACGCCAGTCTGTCCTGTGCCTCCAAGCCGTGCCTGCTTGCCCTGTGTCTCCAAGCCGTGCCTGCTTGCCCTGTGTCTCCAAGCCATGCCTGTTTGCCCTGTGTCTCCAAGCCGTGCCTGCTTGCCCTGTGTCTCCAAGCCGTGCCTGCTTGCCCTGAGTCTCCAAGCCGTGCCTGCTTGCCTGTGTCTCCAAGCCATGCCTGCTTGCCCTGTGTCTCCAAGCCGTGCCTGCTTTCCCTGTGTCTTCAAGCCGTGCCTGCTTGCCCTGTGTCTTCAAGCTGTGCCTGCTTGCCCTGTGTCTTCAAGCCGTGCCTGCTTGCCCTGTGTCTTCAAGCCATGCCTGCCTGCCAGTGTACCAAGCCATGCCTGCTTGCCCTGTGTCTCAGCTGTGTCCGCTTGCCTTGAGTCTCAGCCTGCTTGTCACTCGCACCTGTCCAGGTGTCCTGTTCCCGAGTGGGATCAGCAGCCACAGCCAGACACCACCCTGCAGTGGCAACCGGCAGCTACCTGCCACACAAGCCTGACCTCACCATCAGAGGCTCCAGTGAAGAACGAGGTAGCTGCCGTAGGTACGCCCCTTCCAGGGTAGTCTGGTTTGTGGCCCAGTGGGGCCACAACCCCCCGGCTCGTGCCATTCAGCCAAGGCGCGAGCGTGACAGTTTGCACAGGCCATGGTCCCCGCTGAGTCCCATGTCCTTCCGCTCGCATGATGAACTCTCTCCCTGCCAGTATGAGCCACCGGAAGAATTTGTTCCGCCTTGCGTGGTTCCAATTGTTGAGACGTCTGAACCACACATTGTCTCCATGCCTATGTATGAGCAGCTTCTGGCCTATGAGGAGCACAACCCAGATGACCCGCCTAGGTTTGTTAGGGAGAGAGTTAAATTAACCCTTCACGGTTGAGCCAGTGATGTCCAAATTATTCCACAGAGTGTTGCTAGCAACTCAAATGACTAAACGGAGACGTGTCTCTGTATGGGACGATCCAAAGAGATCGGTAACCCGTTTATTGTAGTCACTTCTTTTATAATATTTTGCTTAATTATGCGAAGTTCTCAACTACCAATAAAATCATTTCACTTTATAATCCAATAATATTGCAAGGAAACCGGAAATGCATATATGTCCGTACCTAGATAGCGTAGAAAGTAGTATAATGGCATATTCAGAGCAATACACCCCCCGAGCCCCTTATCTTTGCACCTGATGAGAACAGTCTGGTTTCATGACAGCCCCTGCCAATTACAAAAATTTATCTTACAGCAACAAAAATGAAGAAATGAAACCTTCAGAGAAATGGAGAAGTGAAGCTTCAGCTCTGATTTTAGTTTTAACCCTTCACAGGTTCAACAGGAACCCTACTGAGTGCCAAGGGTTCCTAAAAAAGTGCCTGTGCTACATCCTGCAGAATGCAGCTTGTTTTCCCTCTGACCGGGTCAAGGTGGGATACATCATGTCCTACCTAGCTGGTGATGCCTTGATGTGGATCTGTCCCCTTTGGGAAGCAGGGGACCCTGTAGTCATGAGCCTGGGGGCCTTCCTGGTGGCCTTCCGTAAAGTGTCCGACATGCCTCTTCC
This sequence comes from Dendrobates tinctorius, assembly GCF_039654945.1. Lineage (NCBI taxonomy): Eukaryota > Metazoa > Chordata > Amphibia > Anura > Dendrobatidae > Dendrobates > Dendrobates tinctorius. The sequence continues at coordinate 12,388,115 of NW_027361696.1, forward strand.
AGCTGCTCCTGAAAAGTCTTCCCCTCCAAGCTTTCCGAGACAGACCAGACAAGAGGAACCTGTGGGTGAAACATCTCAACCACCTATGACCGTCCAGCCATCACCTGTTCCTCAGTCTGCCGATGCGGCCTCCCGTGCAAGATCCAAGAGGTCTAAAAAGAAGAAGCGGGCAATGTTGCAGCTGGAATCTGGCCTCTGCCCTGTGAAGTCTGTACTCCAGAACCCTGGGCCAGTAGGAGAGGCTGACCCTGGCGAGAGTACTTCCTCTCCATTAAAGCCTATGACTGTTTCGTTGCCTTCTGGGAGCTTTGGGGTGTTCGAGCCACCAGCCATACAGAGTCGGTGTGTGATCTCCATTCCTCAGCTTTAGAACCCGGTGTGGGCCTCGTCTAAAGGTGGCTGAGCCCTCTTTGAGAACAGTCTAGTCCTGCAAGGACAACTACAGCTCCAGGTCGGAGCTTTGTATAAGAAGAAGTTCGTCTTCCATTGGCTGTCTGGTATGCCCATGGGTCATTCTGAACCAGAGATCCTGGTGCCATTTATGTTTGGAGACCCAGCAAGGTACCGCGCCTGAGACAACCAAGTGACAAGAGGTGTCTGGTTCCCTTGCATCAGATTCAGTCAGCCAAGTCGTTGTCTTTTTCCGGTCTGCTGGTCGTCGAGTCCAGGGGTATTGACACCTCCGAAGAGGGCGAAGCGGAGGCCTCCTCGTCACACATCTCCAGCAATAATGCCAGTGATCTGCTCCTTAGAGCATCCCTGCCTCCTGATTGTCTTCCCCAGGATAAAGGGCTGAAGATGGATCCTGAGTGGATGCCCTCGGCACCTCTATGGCCAGTTGGTGAAGGTCCCAAGATGGAGCATTACTCATCCTCTAACCATAAAAAGGGGGCCCAGTTTTTTCTGAGTAACAGGTTGAGATGGCTCCCTGTATGTATGCCTCCAGCTTCCAAATGGCAGGTGGATGCAGAGGTGGGAACAATGGCCTACGTATCCCCGTTGTTCACCCACCTGGAGGAGATCCAATTTTCTTTGGATAACGGGCTAAAAATGGACTCTGTGCAGGTGTCTTCAGTTTCTAGCTGGCTGGCTGATGTAGGAGCGAGTTTGAAGCTGCCAGGGCCCCGCTTTTTGCCAATCTGGAGGAAGAAGTCCTTGTACTCTCTGTGTTGGAAGCTGTTGGGCACCAAGAAACTTGGCACTCGGTGATTCCAGAGGGCACGCCTACTTCACCTCACCAGAAGGATGCCCTGTCAGCCTGGACTGTGTGTGGTCCCGTACTCCTTCTTCTGGTCATTCTGGCAGGCTTGAGGAAGAGGGGCCGTAAAGGGGGGGCACTGTAACAACCCTGCTGGTGTCACTGCATGGCCTTCCATCCCCCGCACATCAACTTACTCACTGCTCCGGGTCATGCTGTCAATTCTGTCTGCCAGTCCTGTGCTCTGTGCCTCTGCTCTCCTGTATATTTCCTGGCTATGTGTGTATAGGGGGCGGCGCCAGAACTCTCTGGTTCTTATGCAGCCAGTGTGCACCTGTCTAATCTGTCCCTGACCAATCACCTAGAGCCCTTGACTATTTAGTTCTGCCACACCCACTGAAACATTGCCTGTGCAATGTCTAAACTCAATTAGCTCCTTGCTGCTGAGCTAGCCAGGCCCTGTCCTATGTCTTGCCTTCTCTGAAGGCTCTTATTGCATATTCCTGTGTCTTTGTACCTTGCCTAGTACTTCTCTGTCCGCCTGCCAGGGGGGCAGAATATCCTGGTCCTTGTGTCTTTGTCCCTGTGTCTCTGTCTGAACTCAGTCTTACCTCTGTCTGTCAGTCTCCATGTCTTTGGCTTCCTTCTCTGCTGTGTCTTTCCTTGTGTCCTCTCCGTCTGTGCATCTGCACCCTTGCGGCTCCATCTGTGCATCTGCACCCTTGCAGATCTGTCTTCTCTGCTGCTGCAGAACTTCTTGCTGCAGTTTCTCCACAGACCTTGTGGCTCAGCTCTACTCTGCACTCCTGCGGCTCCGCCTATTCCGCACTCCTGCCTATATCCATACCTGCATCTCCTGTGTGAACAGGTTCAAATTCTGTTCCAACATACACCACTCCCTCCTGCCTACACCTGCTGTGTGAACAGGTCCCTATCTGTCCCTTCTCATACCACGCCAGTCTGTCCTGTGTCTCCAAGCTGTGCCTGCTTGCCCTGTGTCTCCAAGCCGTGCCTGCTTGCCTTGTGTCTCCAAGCCGTGCCTGCTTGCCCTGTGTCTCCAAGCCGTGCCTGCTTGCCCTGTGTCTCCAAGCCGTGCCTGCTTGCCCTGTGTCTCCAAGCCCTGCCTGCTTGCCCTGTGTCTTCAAGCCGTGCCTGCTTGCCCTGTGTCTTCAAGCCGTGCTTGCTTTCCCTGTGTCTTCAAGCTGTGCTTGCTTTCCCTGTGTCTTCAAGCCGTGCCTGCTTGCCCTGTGTCTTCAAGCCATGCCTGCCTGCCAGTGTACCAAGCCGTGCCTGCTTGCCCTGTGTCTCCAAGCCCTACCTGCTTGCCCTGTGTCTCCAAGCCCTGCCTGCTTGCCCTGTGTCTTCAAGCCGTGCCTGCTTGCCCTGTGTCTTCAAGCCGTGCTTGCTTTCCCTGTGTCTTCAAGATGTGCCTGCTTGCCCTGTGTCTTCAAGCCGTGCCTGCTTGCCCTGTGTCTTCAAGCCATGCCTGCCTGCCAGTGTACCAAGCCGTGCCTGCTTGCCCTGTGTGTCAGCCATGTCCGCTTGCCCTGTGTCTCAGCCTGCTTGTCACTCGCACCTGTCCAGGTGTCCTGTTCCTGAGTGGGATCAGCAGCCACAGCCAGACACCACCCTGCAGTGGCACCCGGCAGCTACCTGCCACACAAGCCTGACCTCACCATCAGAGGCTCCAGTGAAGACCGAGGTAGCTGCCGTAGTTACGCCCCTTCCAGGGTAGTCTGGTTTGTGGCCCAGTGGGGCCACAACCCCCTGGCTTACGCCATTCAACCAAGGCGCAAGCATGACAGTTTGCACAGGCCATGGTCCCCGCTGAGTCCCATGTCCTTCCGCTCGCATGATGAACTCTTTCCCTGCCAGTATGAGCCACCAGAAGAATTTGTTCCGCCTTGCGTGGTTCCAATTGTTGAGACGTCTGAACCACTCATTGTCTCCAGGGCTATGTATGAGCAACTTCTGGCCTATGAGGAGCACAACCCAGATGACCCGCCTAGGTTCAATAGGAACCCTACTGAGTGGCAAGGGTTCCTAAAAAAGTGCCTGCGCTACATCCTGCAGAATGCAGCTTGTTTTCCCTCTGACCGGATCAAGGTGGGATACATCATGTCCTACCTAGCTGGTGATGCCTTGATGTGGATCTGTCCCCTTTGGGAAGCAGGGGACCCTGTAGTCATGAGCCTGGGGGCCTTCCTGGCGGCCTTCCGTAAAGTGTTCGACATGTCTCGTCCAGCTGCTCCTGAAAAGTCTTCCCCTCCAAGCTTCCAGAGACAGACCAGACAAGAGGAACCTGTGGGTGAAACATCTCAACCACCTATGACCGTCCAGCCATCACCTGTTCCACAGTCTGCCGATGCGGCCTCCCGTGCAAGATCCAAGAGGTCTAAAAAGAAGAAGCGGGCAAAGTTGCAGCTGGAATCTGGCCTCTGCCCTGTGAAGCCTGTACTCCAGAACCCTGGGCCAGTAGGAGAGGCTGACCCTGGCGAGAGTACTCCCTCTCCATTAAAGCCTATGACTGTTTCGTTGCCTTCTGGGAGCTTTGGGGTGTTCGAGCCATCAGCCATACAGAGTCGGTGTGTGATCTCCATTCTTCAGCTTCAGAACCAGGTGTTGGCCTCGTCTAAAGGTGGCCGAGCCCTCTTTAAGAACAGTCTAGTCCTGCAAGGACAACTACAGCTCCAGGTCGGAGCTTTGTATAAGAAGAAGTTCGTCTTCCATTGGCTGTCTGGTATGCCCATGGGTCATTCTGAACCAGAGATCCTGGTGCCCATTTATGTTTGGAGACCCAGCAAGGTACCGCGCCTGAGACCACCAAGTGACAAGAGGTGTCTGGTTCCCTTGCGTCAGATTCAGTCAGCCAAGTCGTCGTCTTTTTCCGGTTTGCTGGTCGTCGAGTCCAGGGGTGATGACGCCTCCGAAGAGGGTGAAGCGGAGGCCTCCTCGTCACACATCTCCAGCAATAATGCCAGTGATCTGCTCCTTAGAGCATCCCTGCCTCCTGATAGTCTTTCCCAGGATAAAGGGCTGAAGATGGATCCTGAGTGGATGCCCTCGGCACCTCTATGGCCAGTTGGTGAAGGTCCCAAGATGGAGCATTACACTGTTGTGAGTTCATTTTGCCCTTCATTACTGAGGCCCGAGGAACTCCCTCTTCTGGTAAAGAAAGGTAGTGAGCCTGATTATCAAACACCTGAGGCTGATGATGATGACTGGCTGAGTGGAGTTACTGACTGGATATAAGGCTGCCGACGCCCTTCTGCCCTGCGGGTGATTTCTCTGTGGGATCCTTGGAGACCAGTCTGAATTCCTGCTCCTCTAAAGCTAAGTTTGCTGCTCGGCCTTTTGCATTGGTGCTTTGACTTTGTTTTGCTTTGTTTTTCTGGATTTCTGCCATTCCCTGCTGGGGTGTGCTGAATTCCTTTAGCTCTGTCTTCTGAAAATACCTGAGTGCTGATTTAGTTTTTGAAGCCTAGCTGCTTCAGGGCCTTTTTCATATCAGCTTGTTGGCTTATGTCTTTGATAGGGTTTTGGCAGATTGCAGACAGCAGCCTTCCTGTCCTTTCCTATCCAGGTAGTTTTGGGCCCCGTCTTTGCTCAGTCTATCTTTCTGTCTGTGTTAGTGTTTTCATCTTGCTTCACCGTCATTATATGTTGGGGGCTGCCTATTGCTTTGGGGTCTGCTCTGGGGCAGTTTAGATTTCCCCTTTCTTTCTTTAGGCCTATTTAATTCTCCGGCTGTGATCGAGGGGTCTAGGGCATCGTAGGAACCCCCCACGGCTACTGCTAGTTGTGTTGATAGGTTCAGGGGTCTGCAATCTGATAGTTGCCAACTTCTCTGGTTTTCTGGACTTAGCTTGTATTTCTGCTTTTGCCTCCTACGGTGACTCATTCATAACATTACTCATCCTCTAACCATAAAAAGGGGGCCCAGTTTTTTCTGAGTAACAGGTTGAGATGGCTCCCTGTATGTATGCCTCCAGCTTCCAAATGGCAGGTGGATGCAGAGGTGGGAACAGTGGCCTACGTATCCCCGTTGTTCACCCACCTGGAGGAGATCCAATTTTCATTGGATAACGGGCTAAAAATGGACTCTGTGCAGGTGTCTTCAGTTTCTAGCTGGCCGGCTGATGTAGGAGCGAGTTTGAAGCTGCCAGGGCCCCGCTTTTTGCCAATCTGGAGGAAAAAGTCCTTGTACTCTCTGTGTTGGAAGCTGTTGGGCACCAATAAACTTGGCACTCGGTGATTCCGGTGGGCATGTCTACTTGACCTCACCAGAAGGATGCCCTGTTAGCCTGGACTGTGTGTGGTCCCGTACTCCTTCTTCTGGTCATTCTGGCAGGCTTGAGGAAGAGGGGCCGTAAAGGGGGGGTACTGTAACAACCCTGCTGGTGTCACTGCATGGCCTTCCATCCCCCGCACATCAACTTACTCACTGCTCTGGGTCATGCTGTCAATTCTGTCTGCCAGTCCTGTGCTCTGTGCCTCTGCTCTCCTGTATGTTTCCTGGCTATGTGTGTATAGGGGGGCGGCGCCAGAACTCTCTGGTTCTTATGCAGCCAGTGTGCACCTGTCTAATCTTTCCCTGACCAATCACCTAGAGCCCTTGACTATTTAGTTCCGCCACACCCACTGAAACATTGCCTGTGCAATGTCTAAACTCAGTTAGCTCCTTGCTGCTGAGCTAGCCAGGCCCTGTCCTATTTCTTGCCTTCTCTGAAGGCTCTTATTGCGTATTCCTGTGTCTTTGTACCTTGCCTAGTACTTCTCTGTCCGCCTGCCAGGGGGCAGAATATCCTGGTCCTTGTGTCTTTGTTCCTGTGTCTCTGTCTGAACTCAGTCTTACCTCTGTCTGTCAGTCTCCTTGTCTTTGGCTTCCTTCTCTGCTGTGTCTTTCCTTGTGTCCTCTCCGTCTGTGCATCTGCACCCTTGCGGCTCCATCTGTGCATCTGCACCCTTGCAGCTCTGTCTTCTCTGCTGCTGCAGAACTTCTTGCTGCAGTTTCTCACACAGACCTTGTGGCTCAGCTCTACTCTGCACTCCTGCGGCTCCGCCTATTCCGCACTCCTGCCTATATCCATACCTGCATCTCCTGTGTGAACAGGTCCAAATTCTGTTCCAACATACACCACTCCCTCCTGCATACACCTGCTATGTGAACAGGTCCCTATCTGTCCCTTCTCATACCACGCCAGTCTGTCCTGTGTCTCCAAGCTGTGCCTGCTTGCCCTGTGTCTCCAAGCCATGCCTGCTTGCCCTGTGTCTCCAAGCCATGCCTGCTTGCCCTGTGTCTCCAAGCCGTGCCTGCTTGCCCTGTGTCTCCAAGCCGTGCCTGCTTGCCCTGTGTCTCCAAGCCGTGCCTGCTTGCCCTGTGTCTCCAAGCCGTGCCTGCTTGCCCTGAGTCTCCAAGCCGTGCCTGCTTGCCCTGTGTCTTCAAGCCGTGCCTGCTTGCCCTGTGTCTTCAAGCCGTGCTTGCTTTCCCTGTGTCTTCAAGCCGTGCTTGCTTTCCCTGTGTCTTCAAGCTGTGCCTGCTTGCCCTGTGTCTTCAAGCCATGCCTGCCTGCCAGTGTACCAAGCCGTGCCTGCTTGCCCTGTGTGTCAGCTGTGTCCACTTGCCCTGTGTCTCAGCCTGCTTGTCACTCGCACCTGTCCAGGTGTCCTGTTCCCGAATGGGATCAGCAGCCACAGCCAGACACCACCCTGCAGTGGCACCCGGCAGCTACCTGCCACACAAGCCTGACCTCACCATCAGAGGCTCCAGTGAAGACCGAGGTAGCTGCCGTAGTTACGCCCCTTCCAGGGTAGTCTGGCTTGTGGCTCAGTGGGGCCACAACCCCCCGGCTCACGCCATTCAACCAAGGTGCAAGCATGACAGTTTGCACAGGCCATGGTCCCCGCTGAGTCCCATGTCCTTCCGCTCGCATGATGAACTCTCTCCCTGCCAGTATTAGCCACCGGAAGAATTTGTTCCGCCTTGCGTGGTTACAATTGTTGAGACGTCTGAACCACTCATTGTCTCCAGGGCTATGTATGAGCAACTTCTGGCCTATGAGGAGCACAACCCAGATGACCCGCCTAGGTTCAATAGGAACCCTACTGAGTGGCAAGGGTTCCTAAAAAAGTGCCTGCGCTACATCCTGCAGAATGCTGCTTGTTTTCCCTCTGACGGATCAAGGTGGGATACATCATGTCCTACCTAGCTGGTGATGCCTTGATGTGGATCTGTCCCCTTTGGGAAGCAGGGGACCCTGTAGTCATGAGCCTGGGGGCCTTCCTGGTGGCCTTCCGTAAAGTGTTCGACATGTCTCGTCCAGCTGCTCCTGAAAAGTCTTCCCCTCCAAGCTTCCAGAGACAGACCAGACAAGAGGAACCTGTGGGTGAAACATCTCAACCACCTATGACCGTCCAACCAAAACCTGTTCCACAGTCTGCCGATGCGGCCTCCCGTGCAAGATCCAAGAGGTCTAAAAAGAAGAAGCGGGCAAAGTTGCAGCTGGAATCTGGCCTCTGCCCTGTGAAGCCTGTACTCCAGAACCCTGGGCCAGTAGGAAAGGCTGACCCTGGCGAGAGTACTCCCTCTCCATTAAAGCCTATGACTGTTTCGTTGCCTTCTGGGAGCTTTGGGGTGTTCGAGCCACCAGCCATACAGAGTCGGTGTGTGATCTCCATTCTTCAGCTTCAGAACCCGGTGTGGGCCTCGTCTAAAGGTGGCCGAGCCCTCTTTAAGAACAGTCTAGTCCTGCAAGGACAACTACAGCTCCAGGTAGGAGCTTTGTATAAGAAGAAGTTTGTCTTCCATTGGCTGTCTGGTATGCCCATGGGTCATTCTGAACCAGAGATCCTGGTGCCCATTTATGTTTGGAGACCCAGCAAGGTACCGCGCCTGAGACAACCAAGTGACAAGAGGTGTCTGGTTCCCTTGCGTCAGATTCAGTCAGCCAAGTCGTCGTCTTTTTCCGGTCTGCTGGTCGTCGAGTCCAGGGGTGATGACGCCTCCGAAGAGGGTGAAGCGGAGGCCTCATCGTCACACATCTCCAGCAATAATGCCAGTGATCTGCTCCTTAGAGCATCCCTGCCTCCTGATTGTCTTCCCCAGGATAAAGGGCTGAAGATGAATCCTGAGTGGATGCCCTCGGCACCTCTATGGCCAGCTGGTGAAGGTCCCAAGATGGAGCATTACTCATCCGTGGTTAACACAGTTATTAAACGCAAACTCTGCTAAAGGCAAGGCATCTGACCAGTCCTCTTGACTGGAAGTGGCAAGACAGCGCAAAATTTGTTCTAACGACTGATTGGTCCGTTTGGTCTGACCATTGGTCTCCGGATGGTATGCAGAGGAAAAGGACAACTCAATACCCAACATTTTACAAAACGTCCTCCAAAACCTGGACACAAACTGCACACCATGGTCAGACACTACATTCAAGGGTTCACCATGCAAATGAATCACATGTTGAACGAACAACCTAGACAAGGTCTCGGCAGGGGGTAGTGCCACTAATGGTACAAAGTGTGCATGCTTCGGGGGGGGCGTGTCCGGATGAGGAGCTGAGTGGGCGCAGGGAACACTAGCTCCGTGCTCCTGCAGACTACTGCGGCTCACAGCATCAAGCAGCAGTGGGGAAAACCAGTGATTCCACTCACCGCAGCCTCAGGCAGGGTCTGGGCACCGATGGGGTGCGTCATGAGGAGCAGGGGAGCAGCGGTCTTTGTGCCGTAGTTACGCCCCTTCCAGGGTAGTCTGGCTTGTGGCACAGTGGGGCCAACCCCCCCGGCTCGCGTCATTCAGCCAAGGCGCGAGCGTGACAAAACGTGAACGAGCGCAGGGAGTGGAGAAAGAACAGAAGAAACAAACACACACCGGCGCTACAAATGCACAGTCAATTGAAAAGCTGCTGGCACACCTGGCAGATTAAGTGTGCTGTCTGCCACTGAAAAACACAACTGAAACTAAACTGGAAGTGGCCGCGCTTAAACACTGTGTAATAAATTTGCAAGCAAGCTGGAAATAACAGCCAGTCTCCGTAACAGTGAGTAATGCTAATCCTTTTAAGTTTCACTGTTATTATCTAGATATCCATTATTATCTAGATTATCTAGATGTGAGGTGAGCATTTTGAACCCACAAGTGCTTCACAGAAGTTTATAACGCAGAGTTGTGAAAATAAAAAATCATTTTTTTTCCACAAACTTCCAAAAAAGTTGTTGTGCAATTTTTTCTGAGTACGCTGATACCCCATATGTGGGGGTAAACCACTGTTTGGGCACACATCAGGGCTCGAAATGGAGGGAGTGCTGTTTGACTTTTCGAATAATCCATTATTAATCTAGATAATCCAGCTTGCTTGCATATTTATTACACAGTGTTTAAGCGCTCCCACTTCCAGTTTAGTTTCAGGAGTGGAGAAAGAAGGTATGCTGTCTGCAAGCAACTGAGACCAAACAGTGAACACAGGACCTGGAACTAAGCAGTCACTTGACCTGGGGGCGGAGTCACCACGCATGAGGACAGGGAAGGCAACTGAGCGCACGGAGTACAGGGCACAGAAAGTAACGTAGTCAAAGGAGAGCCGAGGGTCTAAAGCCAGATGAGAGCGTTGTACCTAGGGATAAGATAGAGAGTAAACGGAGACAAGGCAAAGGGTCAGATGAAGGACGGTGCAGTACAAAGCAGGATACAGAGGCAAAAGTCATGGGACAAACTGGGTCATACACAGCAAAGCACACATGTACAGAGGCACAATGTTTACGGACGAGTAACCTGAGTCAGCAACTACAAACCAAGTATGCGGAAGTATCATCAACACCAAATCCAAGAACTGCCAGAACCAAAGAGAGGCGAACAAGAATTAACCCTGACCTGACTAGGATGGAGGTGGAACCATCCTGTCCAGAGTCATGACAGTACCCACCTCTCAACGGGGGCCACAGGACCCCAGGTTTCCCAGGAAACTGGGCATGAAAGGAGCGCACCAGGCGATCGGCATGGACCGATCGGGCAGGAACCCAGGATCTGTCCTCAGGACCATACCCCTTCCAGTGCACAAGATACTGGAGGGAACGGTGGACCAAATGGGAATCCACGATGCGAAACACTTCGTACTCCTCCTGACTATCCACCAATACAGACGGCGAGAGACCCAATGATGCGTCTTCCACAGCCCCCAATAGTTTCAACAGAGCCCTATGGAATACATTGTGGATCTTAAAAGACACTGGGAGGCACAAATGAAACGCCACTCGGTTAAGCACCTCCGTGATCTCATAAGGGCCAATAAACTTAGGTACCAATTTTATCCCTAAGGGTGAGTCCCATCGTCCGTCTCCTGTCCGCAAAAACCTTAAACTTCATCTGAGCCTCCAACATATTCTTTTGGACCTCCCGCCATAAATTCCTCAACTGCTGTACAGCTATATCTGCCCCCGGGCAACTGGAGTCCAGATGAGAAAACTCCCCAAAGTGTGGATTAAACCCATAATTACAGAAGAAAGGGGAGGTATCTGTAGAGTGGTTAACACGGTTATTAAACGCAAACTCTGCTAAAGGCAAGGCATCTGACCAGTCCTCTTGACTGGAAGTGGCAAGACAGAACAAATTTTGCGCTAACGACTGATTGGTCCGTTCGGTCTGACCATTGGTCTCCGGATGGTATGCAGAGGAAAAGGACAACTCAATACCCATCATTTTACAAAACGCCCTCCAAAACCTGGACACAAACTGCACACCATGGTCAGACACCACATTCAAGGGTACACCATGCAAATGAATCACATGTTGAACGAACAACCTAGACAAGGTTTCGGCAGGGGGTAGTGCCACTAATGGTACAAAGTGTGCATGCTTCGGGGGGGCGTGTCCGGATGAGGAGCTGAGCGGGCGCAGGGAACACTAGCTCCGTGCTCCTGCAGACTGCTGCGGCTCACAGCATCAAGCAGCAGTGGGGAAAACCAGTGATTCCACTCACCGCAGCCTCAGGCAGGGTCTGGGCACCGATGGGGTGCGTCATGAGGAGCAGGGGAGCAGCGGTCTTTGTGCCGGCGCCCGGGAAAAATCAAGATGGCCACCACAGCATTCACCATGTAGCCAGTGTCGGTGTGGAGCGCTCTGGGGGGGTCTGATCTCCTGACATCGGGTCAGACCTCACCAGAGAGGGGCATGAATGCAGTGGAGCAGGCACAGGAGAGATTGGAGAAAACAAAAAGCACAAATATCCTGAAATGAAAAGTTAAAAAATAAACTGCAAATAATGCATAAAGGTGATAATAATAATAAGTGTATTTAGTAAACATAATTTTGATCAAAATAATGTACAAGCCATCCCGCCATGTCACGGCAACCCTTGTGGGACAGTCCTACTCTAGTATTTAAAACCTTTTCACTTGCCAAGTGACGTGAATTTGAACAAGGATCGAGGGACTGACCCACTAGTAAAAGCATAGGCCAGACTGGATGGCTTTCCCAGCTCAGAAAGAGGGCGGTCACACCCTTATATGCACTGAATGCACAATGAAATGAATAAAAAACTGGAGTCTGAACTGAGAAAGTAGATTAATGTGTATGCACAATGTAAGTGCATATTAACACATGACTAGAGTTGAGCGAAACGGGTCGAAAAAATTCAAAAGTCAAAAGTCGCCGACTTTCGCCAAAGTCGGGTTTCATGAAACGAAACCCGACCTTAGCGTGAGGTCGACCACGAGGTCGGCGACTTTAGCGCCAAAGTCGCGTTTCAAAAGATGCTTTAGCGCCCTTTTTCAGCCAATCAGGAAGAACGGACACTGTGGGCAACATGATGACATAGGCAGCGGTCACCACCATCTTGGAGAACGGCATGCAAGTGATTGGCTTGCTTTGTGTGGCGTCACAGGGGTTATAAAAGGGCGGGGACGCCGACCACCATGTTACTCATGCTGATCTCAGAATAGGGAGACCGGCTGCAGCTTCTGATTCTGTAGGGAGAGCATTAGGAAGGCAAAAAGAAAAAAAAACTGCTTCTGCTGCTAGCGCTTTTCACTGTAGTCAGGCCGGTTTCACATTTGCGCTAAAGGCCGCAGCGTCGGCCTGCGCATGGCCGCCGCTAAGCCCGGCCCCTGCCGTGCCTCCGCCGGTAGCTCCGCCTCCGGGCGCCTGACGCTGCATGCGTCATGCATCCCCTATCTTTATCACTGAGGACGCAGGCCGTGCGCAGTATGCGTTTGGCGGTGCCTGCGTCCTTTTGACGGATCGCCGAGCGCAACCAAATTGCAGCCTGTTGCGTTTGGCGCTGGTCGGCGCACCGTCAAAAGGACGCAGGCGGCGCCAAAACGCATACTGCGCACGGCCTGCATCCTCAGTGATAAAGATAGGGGACGCATGACGCATGCAGCGTCATGCACCCGGAGGCGGAGCTACCGGCAGAGGCGCGGCAGGGGGCGGGGCTTAGCGGCGGCCGTGCACAGGCCGACGCTGCGGCCTTAAACGCAAATGTGAAACCGGCCTTACTGTGCAGTGAAAGGTGAAGATTTTTGCTTTTGTGCAGGAGTGCTGGTGGTGATTAGCCTGCCTTTTAAGGCTAGCTGCATCGCTGTGTGCACACTGGTGTTCAAACTGCTTTTTTAAAAGCAATCCAAATTGTATTGTTTTGTCCTGATGAGGTAGTGAGCGTTCATCTTTTCACACACCGTACAGCGGTGTACGCTCCTCACACAGTACGGTGTAACGGCTGTTATCACGGCCAAATTGAAGTTATCTAAGTGTGTGACTCTGTAAGGAAAAGCCGGGGAGTTTGTCCGTTCTTACAGACCTACACCTTGTAGTTTTGTCCGTTTTTCAAACAGTTTAGTATATTTGCTGTTTGATTACATTCAAAATTAGAGAGAGACAGCGTGTGTCAGTCCGTATACAAAAACATGGAGCTTGACAATTTTACATACACCGTACAGCGGTGTACGTGCACGCTCCTCTCTCAGTTCCGTGCAACGGCTGTTATCACGGCCAAATTGAAGCTATCTACGTGTGTGACTCTGTAAGGAAAAGTCGAGGAGTTTGTCCGTTCTTACAGACCTACACCTTATAGTTTTGTCCGTTTTTCAAACAGTTTAGCATATTTGCTCTTTGATTACATTCAAAACTAGAGAGAGACAGCGTGTGTCAGTCCGTATACAAAAACACGGAGCTTGACAATTTTACATACACCGTACAGCGGTGTACGTGCACGCTCCTCTCTCAGTACCGTGTAATGGCTGTTATCACGGCCAAATTGAAGCTAAGTGTGTGACTCTGTAAGGAAAAGCCGAGAAGTTTGTCCGTTCTTACAGACCTACACTCTAGGGAGATTCCAAATCTGCCCAATTCTATATACACCTTGTAGTTTGTCATACACTAGGCAATTTCTGCCGGTCACATTGTGGTGTTATAGACACAGGGCCTGACAGAATCCAACTGTGTCCTGAAGTCTACAGAGATTCCAATTCTCCACAGTCCTCTATCCACCTTTATTACACCAATTTCTGCCTGTCACATTGCGGTGTAAAATAAACAGGGCCTGACAGAATCCAACTGTGTCCTGAAGTCTAGAGATTCCAATTCTCCCCACTACTATATACACCTTGTACCTTGTTTTACAGTACCATATAGTTGGTGGTTTTTTGGGTACATTTTCCCCAAAAATGAGGAAGTGTGGTGGAAGAGTCCTTGGAAGTGGGCGGGGGTTGGCAGCTGGTAATGATGGTGTCACGGTATGAACAAGTCCCGCTCCCCAGCAGCGACTCAAGGGGACTTTTGCCAGACCCGCAATTGGCCAAAGCCGCCATTTTGATTTCCTGGTTGCCTGAGCAGAGGCCACAGACCCTGATAACTGCTGCTGCAGTGACTCTAACACACCTTGCCGCTCCCCACTCACCTCAGTGAGGCCCGGCAGCAATTACTCACAGGTCTCCACATGGCCAAAGCTCACCACAAAAAAAAATGTAAGGTTGGTGATAATGTCACGATCACGTGTGTCTGGACGCAGCGAGTACCGCAAGGCGAACCCATATGACACACGTGACCCTGGATACACCGCCTCCAGTTGGGCGAATTTAAATAATACGACGTGCAGCTGGATACACCGCCTCCAACTGGCGAATTTAGGTATTACACGTATACGTACAGTAGTAAGGAAACCCCGCCTCCAGTAAGGCAAATTTAAATAATAAAGGGGGAACCTGGGTAACATTAACAATGGTGGGCCCTGCAATAGGGAATAGGGAAGTGGAGACCTCCTGTACTCCCCTGAGCCAGTGTCCCTGTACTTCTAACGTTCCCTATGCCGGTTCCGCACCGAGCAACGCACAGGAACCTAAAAACCCTAGCTCACCCTGAACCTAAACCCTCACTAGGGAATTGGTCGGTGCGGAAACTAATCCTACCACTGCACTAAACACACATGAGGGAAAATGACAATACAGGGGAAACACCATTTAGCTTTGCTCTGTTGCGTACGCTCCTAGCAACAGAGCCCACCACCTGTGTGCATCTTCTCCTCCACCCGGATCCAACACCATAACTGGATCCTTCTCCATAGTGCAGCCTTGGAGCAGAGTCCACCACCAGTTGCAGAAGTCCAGTAACAGAGTCCCAAAGATGAGTTCAGCTCCTGCCCAAAAAGTCAAGCATGCTTGAGTCCAGCTCTCAGCAACCAAGTCCCGCATGCTGAGTGCAACTCTCTCCATAGTCGCCACTCCACCAAGCCATGCAAGCACTTCCTGCCGACACCATAAACTGTGACTCCACCATGCCATGCCAGCCCTTCTTGCAGACCACATAGCTGCCACTCATCCCCTCTGGCTGGGCTGCGCAGGACTCATGTTCAGCTCCTTCCTCACCCAGGCTTGCTTCCCCAATGGCGAACACAATATCACCAACAGTCATCAAACCCACCTGAACTCTTTTAAAGAGCCTCACACCTGATTTATAATTACGTGCACTAAACCAAAGAAACTAAAGTGCACTACCACTCACCACCACCGGGGCAACTTAGAATGAACGACACCATGTGTAATAATTCTAATGGCCACCGGGGGCAATCACATCACTTTGGCACCTAGCCAAAGGAAAAAAAGTTCACTTATCCATTTAAACTGTCAGATCCACGCTGGATCATGACAGTATCCCCTCCTTAATGAGGGGCCTCTGGACCCTCAAGACCACTCCCCATTAGGTCACGGTCACGTGTGTCTGGACGCAGCGAGTACCGCAAGGTGAACCCATAAGACACCCGTGAGCCTGGATACAGCGCCTCCAGTGGGGCGAATTTAAATAATAAAGGGGGAACCTGGGTAACATTAACAATGGTGGGACCTGCAATAGGGAATAGGGAAGTGGAGACCTCCTGTACTCCCCTGAGCCAGTGTCCCTGCACTCCTAACGTTCCCTATGCCGGTTCCGCACCAGGCAACGCACAGGAACCTAAAAACCCTAGCTCGCCCTGAACCTAAACCCTCACTAGGGAATTGGTCGGTGCGGAAACTAATCCCACCACTGCACTAAACACACATGAGGGAAAATGACAATACAGGGGAAACACCATTTAGCTTTGCTCTGTTGCCTACGCTCCTTGCAACAGAGCCCACCACCTGTGTGCATCTTCTCCTCCACACGGATCCATCACCATAACTGGATCCTTCACCATAGTGCAGCCTTGGAGCAGAGTCCACCACCAGTTGCAGAAGTCCAGTAACAGAGTCCCAAAGATGAGTTCAGCTCCTGCCCAAAAAGTCAAGCATGCTTGAGTCCAGCTCTCAGCAATCAAGTCCCGCATGCTGAGTGCAACTCTCTCCATAGTCGCCACTCCACCAATCCATGTAAGCACTTCCTGCTGACACCAAAAACTGTGACTCCACCACGCCATGCCAGCACTTCTTGCAGACCACATAGCTGCTACTCGTCCCCTCTGGCTGGGCTGCGCAGGACTCATGTTCAGCTCCTTCCTCACCCAGGCTTGCTTCCCCAATGGCGAACACAATATCACCAACAGTCATCAAACCCACCTGAACTCTTTTAAAGAGCCTCACACCTGATTTATAATTACGTGCACTAAACCAAAGAAACTAAAGTGCACTACCACTCACCACCACTGGGGCAACTTAGAATGAACGACACCACATGTAATAATTCTAATGGCCACCGGGGGCAATCACATCACTTTGGCACCTAGCCAAAGGAAAAAAAGTTCACTTATCCATTTAAACTGTCAGATCCACGCTGGATCATGACAGATGGTGTTGGTGTTGGTGGTGGATCTGCTGGTAGTGGCAAAAGCAAAATAGCACCAAATGCAGGAGGTGTTGAGCCTGCGTCATCGTCTGGCTCCACAAGGCCTCGAAGGCTCCCTTTTCTGGGAGTAGGTAAACCGCTTTTAAAGCCGGAGCTTCAAGAACAAGTTTTGGCTTACAATGCTGACTCAGCCTTCAGCTCTATCGCCTCCTCTTCTGAAGTTTTAAAAAATAAAAGCACCGAGTCATCATTGGAGGCTCATGTTCATGAACCACACCTTTCCTTGTGTCCTTCACCCCAACCAAAATTGAAGGATGTAGCAGGCCACACTACAGATTACTCCATGGAGCTATTTTCATATACCATGTCTGGGTTATCAAGTCAAATCGTGAATTACCCAGGCAAAGATGAATCTGACATGGAGTGTACTGATGCACAGCCACTGATAGATGATTCTGCTGGTACATTCACTCAGACCACTACATTGTCCTCGCAGTGTACTGAGCCAGAATCTGACCCAGATGAAACTCAGGTGCCCCTTCCCACATACTATACCACCATACACGGTGACACAGAGGAAGGTGCACATGACATTGAAGAGGAGGTGATGGATGACCCAGTTGTTGACCCAGATTGGCATCCATTGGAGGTAGAGGGTGCCGCTGCCAATAGCTCAGAAGAGGAGGAGGAGCATCCGCAGCGGGCATTGACATCACAACAGCTGTTATCTGGCAGGCCCGGAGCAGTCCAAAAACGGGTTACAAAAAACAAAAGAGTTGCAGGACAGCTTGGCCAGACGGTCAAAATAGCACAGCGTGCAAGGCCTCAAAATGTCTTCCATAGTAGGAAGAGTGCAGTGTGGCACTTTTTTAACAAAATCCTAATGATCAGGCAAAGGTTATCTGTAAGAAATGTGCAAAAACCTTTAGCCGAGGGAAAAATCCGAGAAATTTGAATACCAGTTGTATGCTAAGACATTTAACCACCATGCACTTGCAAGCGTGGACGGACTACCAAAACTCACGTACCACATGTGCTACTGCTCCCAAAGAAGGAAGTCAGCAATGCTACATTGTTTCCCCCACTGTAAGTCCACCGGTTAGCACACCACCAGCAGCAAATGTTGAGTTGTCGTCGCAAGGGCAAATCAGTCAGGGAATCACACTGTTATTGCAACGAAAGACTGAATCTAGGCCATCAGAAAGAACACCAACTCCATCACCATCATCAACCCTCTCTCAGTCCGCCATGTCCACCGCTAGTTCCACCATATGCAGCTCTCAAGTCCAGCTCACCCTACCAGAGACTATGAGTAGGACAAGACATCTTGAGGCAGGCAAGGTAGTTATTGATAACGGCCGGAATTTTGTGGCAGCCATAGCCCTTTCAAAACTCAGACACATACCTTGCTTGGCTCACACCTTGAACCTGGTGGTGCAGTGCTTCCTCACTAATTATCCAGAGTTAACAGGCCTGCTCCATAAGGTTCGAAGACTGTGCTCGCACATCTGCCGGTCACCGGTACACTCCAGTCGTATGCAGAAGCTGCAGCGATTGCTCCACCTTCCGAAGCACCGCCTAATTATCGACTTTGCAACAAGGTGGAACTCCACCCTGCACATGGTTGAGCGGCTGTACGAACAGAGGCAGGCCGTAATGCATTTGTGGGAGGATACACGGGCAGGCACTTTGAGGGCAGACATGGAGTTGACAAGTGTGCAGTGGTCGAAGCTGAAAGACCTCTGTAAAGTCCGTCAATGTTTTGAGGAATGCACACGGCTGGTAAGCGCAGACGACGCCATCATAAGCATGAGTTCCCACTTATGCGTCTGCTCATGAAAACTTTGACGCACATCAAGGAGCAGGCGTTTGCAGCCGAGGAAGAGGAGCAGGGAAGCCTTGATGACAGTCAGCCATTGTCTGTTCAGGGAACTGTCGTGGACGAGGTGGAGGAGGAAGAAGAGGAGGAGGAGGATGAAGATGGGGATGAGGATGCTTCTCGTGGGGCAAGAGAAAATGTTGGCGTGGTAAGGTCTGGTACTGGGTTTGTGCATGACTGGAGGGATATGGATTTGCCTAAAAGTGCTCCTCCACCCAGCACTCGCAGTGCATCATTGACACCGGGAACATTGGCCCACATGTCAGATTATGCCTTGCAGATCCTAAAAAGGGACCCCCGCATTGCCAAAATGATGAACGATGATGACTACTGGTTGGCCAGCATCCTGGATCCACGCTATAAAGGCAAATTCCAAAACATCATGCCACAGGATAACCTTGACCTAATATTGGCTAACAAACAAGCAACTCTACACCCCTCTTATCTCCTCTTCCCACAATCGCATACAAGATTTCTCTCGTGCATGACCCCTACTATGGAACTCTCTACCACAACATATCAGACTCTCACCTACCATCGAAACCTTCAAAAAGAGCCTGAAGACCCACCTCTTCCGACAAGCCTATAACCTGCAGTAACCACCGATCGACCAAACCGCTGCATGACCAGCTCTACCCTCGCCTACTGTATTCTCACCCATCCCTTGTAGATTGTGAGCCTTCACGGGCAGGGTCCTCTCTCCTCCTGTACCAGTTATGACTTGTATTGTTAACATTATTGTACTTGTTTTTATTATGTATACCCCTCCTTACATGTAAAGCGCCAAGGAATAAATGGCGCTATATCAATAAATAATAATAATAATAATAACTCTGGTAAACCGGTTGGTTGAGGCATTCCCAGCACACAGCAGCGGTGATGGTTTTCACACGAGCCATAGGGGCCGGGGGCAACTTGGAAGAGGTGTTGGTGGTGCACACATCAGAAGTGGCGTTGGAGACAGGGGTTTCATGACCATGTTGTGGACTGATTTTTCAAGTCCCGCTCACACGACTGGTAATACTGCATCAATTGAAAGTGACAGGAGACAGCACTTGTCAACTATGGTTACAAACTACTTTTCCTCCCATATCGATGTTCTCCCTCACAGGTCATTCCCATTTGACTATTGGGCAGCTAAACTGGACACCTGACCTGAATTGGCACAATATGCCTTACATGAGCTCGCTTGTCCAGCTGCAAGAGTGCTATCAGAAAGAGTCTTCAGTGCTGCTGGATCAATCCTGACAGAAAAAAGGCCCTGTCTGTCGACCCAAAATGTGGATGATCTAGCCTTCATTAAAATGAACCATGCATGAGTTTCCAAGGATTTTGTCACACCTTACCCTGATGACACATAGGTTGACAGAAAAATGGCTTTCTTTGGTCCGCCTCTTCCTGGGACTTGACCAATTTCGCCTTTAGCAGCAGGTGAATGTCCCACATCAACATATGCCATTTTGTAAACCCCCCTAACTGGGCTGCCTCCTCCCCCCATGGCCGGGGTCACCACCTAGCACACGCAACCGTGCGAGTGCCATTGCCCTGGACAGGTGGGTGGGCCGACTCTTGGGCGCGGGCACTGGCACAGGGTCCCTCATAGTGCAATCAAGTGTCTATGACGGTGGGGGCACACACCCGCCGTCAGACACACCGCCGTACTATGAGGGTCCCAGTGCCAGTACCGACGCCCACAAGTGGGCCCCCCTTGCTTGGGCAGGGCCCCAGCATTTGCAATGTTTACCTCTCCCTACTCCTCCGCTGTGTAGTCTGGGCTGTCAAATACTTCACTGGGACTGCCACTACAAATTTGGTGAACTGATAGAAGATGATGGTTAAGACGTAGCTATGCCCTGTCCCGCTGGCCGGGATCTAGCTTCAGATGATCAGTGGCTTCCATTTCTTATGGACGTCGACTCACAATGAGATGCAGTGGTGGATTCTCATCAGCTTTCACAGTTTTCCTACCAACAGACGTGTGACATTCCAGCGCACATTTTTAAATGTGCCCTCTCATGCCAATCCAAATGAATCGCCTACGGCCTGTGGCCTCTGTCTTTTGCACTCCAAAGTTACGTGACAGAGCATGATAGGCAGTGAGCACCATGTTTACATCTCTCCTTGTGATCAAAATTATATGGATATGAGTAATGGCGATGGGATCAACGGTACTGCGATACAGCAACACTTTCTTCACAAAGAAAGGTTTTCGCTGTCTCCACACACTAATTAATTGAGGGTCTGCATCGCCTCTGAGAATTGTGACGGAAGTTTATCCCGTGAATAGGAATTCCTAGATTTCTGCAATCACTAGAATTTATGTCAGTAATTGTATGCATCTCATTTCCTATTGCGGAGAGTCTGGACTGTCTTACTGAGACAGAAATATATATGAAGATTTAAAAATACCACCAAAAGTGTATACTGGTGTACGCTTCAAATACATTTCCTTTTTTCTACTTTTTAGATTGTTGTCTAATCCATACTGAGAACATGGAGATTTTAAATATTTAAACTATGCTATATATACTTGCTATCCAGTGATAATGTACCCTTTCTCAACTTTGCACAAGCTGGTCAAATCCATACTGGGCCTGAGACCGTCTGAGCCTGCCTCCTGATCTATAGACATAGGTTTTTAATGTGTAAACTATGCTATACATACCTGTAATCCGGTGATACGTTACCCTTTCTCACCTTTGTCCAATCACGTCTAATCCATACAGGGCCTGAGACCGTCTGAGCCTGCCTCCTGTTATATAGACATAGGTTTTTAATATGTAAACTATGCTATACATACCTGTTATCCAGTGATACAGTACCCTTTCTCACCTTTGTCCAATCACGTCTAATCCATACAGGGCCTGAGACTGTCTGAGTCTGCCTCCTGTTATATAGACCTACGTTTTTAATGTGTAAACTATGCTATACATACCTGTTATCCAGTGATACGGTACCCTTTCTCACCTTTGTCCAATCACGTCTAATCCATACAGGGCCTGAGACCGTCTGAGTCTGCCTCCTGTTATATAGACCTGCGTTTTTAATGTGTAAACTATGCTATACATACCTGTTATCCAGTGATACGGTACCCTTTCTCACCTTTGTCCAATCACGTCTAATCCATACTGGGCCTGAGACCGTCTGAGCCTGCCTCCTGATATATAGACATAGGTTTTTAATGTGTAAACTATGCTACATATAAACGTGTTACCCGGTGAAACTGTACCCTTTATCAACTTTCTAGAATCTTGTCGAATCCATACTGGGCCTGAGGACGGCTGCCGAGCTGTTAAGCAAGCTACAGCAACTTTGGTTTGGACTTGTAATTTTTTGCATTTTTTCAGGAATGTCGGTTAGGCCTAATTCAGGAATTGCGGTCGACCTGCACTTACTGGGAAATCATCGTTCGCGGGGAATAATTGGAATCACAGATCCCCATCACTAACGGTGTTCTGCTGGTTATCTGCACCTGTAAGCGACAAAAGCTGGTCCTTTCAGTGTAGCGCGCATACAGCCCCGGACATGTAACGCCATGATAGACCATGATAGTGCCAGAGCCTCGCGTATCCCTCTAGTAAGCTTGACGCGTACCGCGGTGGCATGACGGAGTTTTGTTCGTTAACGGAATAAAGCTGACAAATTGCTAGCACAACTACAAACGGACATACCACACCACACACACAATCGACAAAGCTTTCAATATGTGCATCTTTTCTTGAGGTGGCATGGTTGTGGATTCCCGGGTGGAGTCCAATTAAGCCGCAGGCTCCACTCCTGGTGGTGCCCTTTTGGACATTCCTTTAAGGTTCAGCTTTGCAATCATACTGCCCCCAGAAAGCAAACACTTTGCCTTCATGGACGCTGTTTGGAGGTTCGTGGGAATAACGCCGCCCGATCGCCAGTTGGCATAATTTATTGGTGGGAAGTCCGACGGTATATGATCGTGTTCGATTTCAGAATTTTTTTTTTTGGTTGGTATTTTACATTTTTATTCCAGCCTTTCTTGACTTCATAAGGGAATGACAAGCCTATATCTGTGTCTCCTCCACCTCCTCCTTTTACGCCTCCACCTCTTTTCTAAATGTAGTTGCCCTTTTCCATATGTAATTTTTGTCTTCTGAGCGTTTTCTCTGCTTTGGGACACCTTTTAAGGTGTTTTGTAATTGTTTTCTATGTGTTTGTATGTGTTTGAGTTTGCCTGCCATTGTTTTCAATGGGGTTCGACGAACATTCGACGAACTTGCCTCCTGTGTGACGAACCAAAACACTAGCGTGGTGGCTCAACACTACACCTGATATATAGACGTACATTGTTAATGTTTAAACTATGCTATATATATCTGCTATCTGATGATACTGTACACTTTGTCTACTTTTTATATTCTTGTCTAATCCATACTGAGCCTGTGAGCATCTCTGTGTGACTGATGGAATATATATGGAGATTGACAATTATCCTTTGACTGAACAGAGCTGTACATTTCTGATACAGTGCCATATATCTGATGTTATTTTGTGTCTATTTTGTGCAAAATTTTGAAGTTTGGTGGAAGATGCCGCGGACGGGGGCGCGGGGGGGCCAGCTGGTGATGATGGTGGTGGTGCATCTGCTGGTAGTGGCAAAAGCATAATAGCAGCTAAGGCAGGAGGTGTTGAGCCTGCGTCATGGTCTGGCTCCGGAACGCCTGGAATGATACCTTTTCTGGGAGTAGGTTAACCGCTTTTAAAGGCGGAGCGTGAGGAACTGGTTTTGGCTTACATTGCCGAAACAGACTCCATCAAATATGCCCGCCTCTTCTGAAGTTTCAAAAAATGCAAACACTGAGTGGTCAAGTGCTGGCTCCTGGTCAGGAAGAACCCCTTTCCTTGTGTACTGCACCCCCACCCAAACTGAATGAGGCAGCAGGCCACACTTCACATTAGTCCATGTAGCTCTTTCTATCATACCATGCCTGGGTTATCAAGTCAAACCGTGAATTCCCCAGTCCAAGATGAATCTGACATGGAGTGTGGGTGGCCAGCCAGGGCAGTGGGGTTAATCGGTACCGGGCCGGTGTCTCACAGGGATGTGTCACGGTGGTGGTGACCCGTTCCGTGGCCCTGGGCGTCCATGCAAAGGGGTGAATTACGTTTATAGTTGAATGATACGTGACGCCACCTCTGGTTTCTGATTAGATTGACCAGCGCTGCAGTGTCGCTTCTGTGGAACAGATGTAGTGGTGCAGCTAAGATGTAGAAGACCTGCACAGGTAGGGCCGTAGTCGCAGGGCAGATGAAAGAGTTGGGAGATGGCGTGCAGTGCAGGATGTAGATGAGTCGTACGCCAGGCGAAGGAGAAAGATGACAGACACAGTCGTGCAGTTCCTTTACCTGGACTTGGTAGGTGCTGTCCAGGAACCAGAGTACAGATGAAGAAGGAGTTGGTCAGCCTGGAAGCCAATTTGGATTTCTCTCTCTGCAGATAGGTAGTGTGGCCTCCGTTCTAGCGCTTATCTGAGGTACTCGCAGTGCTGAGTTCAATGAAGTTCCCCCTGTTGACTCTCTTTTGGAACTTTCTCGTATGGCTGGCAGCCATAGCCTTTTCCTTCTGGCTCACACACATCGATGCTGGGGCCTCCGAGCCTCAGTTGGGTACAGAGCATTTACAGCTGCTACTTCCTCCGGATTCTGCTGCAGGAACGTCAGTGTCCCTACAAACTCGTAGACCGGAATCTGGACCATGCGCTCCAGCTAGGAGTGAGCCTTAACTTTGCTCATCCTCAGCTCCCCTTCTCACGTCCACATACTTCCCCTTCCCTGCACAGAATGGCCTAACTTACCTCCCCCCGACCACAGAGAGCAGTTCCTCAGCAGTCATGTTCAGAGGTCTCCCTGCTGGCGTGGAGTGGGAAATGTGTTGTGTGTTGGTTTAACTGCTAGAGAGATCCTTCGTTGCTCCCAAGCATGACATCACACTCCCTAGGAGGAAGGTAATGCCACTGTGGCGACCGTACTCCTGGGGACGCCACAAGTGCACTGATGCCCAGCCACTGCTAGATGATTCTGCTGGTACATTGACTCAGACCACTACATTCCTCTCACACTCTACACAGCCAGAATCTGACCCAGAGGAAACTCAGGTTCCTCTTCCCGCATACTATACCACCTTACACGGTGACAAAGAGGAAGGTGCAGATGAAAGTGCAGGTTCCTTGAGCTGGTGGGGGGTGCATACTTATGGGCGACGGCACTGGCACAGGGCCCCTCATAGTACGCAAAAGTGTCTCTGCGCAAAAGTGTCTCTGCCCACCCACCCCCACCCGCCATCAGACATACCGCCCCACCCCCACCCGCCGTCAGACACACCGCCACACACCGCCGTACCATTAGAGGGGCCCTGTGCCACTGCTGTCACCAACGAGTGGGCCCCCCCTGCTTGCTCAGGATCACAGCACTTGCAAAGTTGAAATACTGACCTCTCCCTGCTCCACCGCCATAACGTCTTCCACGTTTCCTGACAGTGATAGTCTGATCAGAGAGCGCAATGACATCACGTCTGTACGCCCTCTGCCTAAACAGTCAAGTGCAGTGAGATGGACAATGGGGACGACAAGGAGTCCAGACTAGTACAGGGATTCCATAGCCAGGAGACTTATTTAATTGCTTTCAATGTTGGGACAGCAATTTTTGGGGAGCACTATACTCTGGAGAATGATATATGGGGCCCACCATACACTGGAGCATTCTAAAGGTGGACATCAGACACTGGAGCAGCATTTACAGGGCACATTATACACTAGAGCATTAGAAATGGGGCCCATTATGTATGGAGCATTATTTGGGCCCATAAAACAGTGGAGCTTCATCCATGGGGACCAACATATACTGTAGCATTATGTGGAGATCATCATATACTGTTTCAAACATTATATGGGACCAATGATTCTGTATGGAGAAATATATGGACCTCATTACTCTGTATAGCGCACTATGCAGTGGCCATAATACTGTATGGAGTAATATACTGTCCATTTTTGGAGCTATTAAAAATGGATATCAGTCATGAGATGTAAAAAGTGAAGTATTTTTCATTGTACTATGCCGCTATTTCTCTGCGGTATCGGAGCATCATGAGTTGTGGTATGTGTTAAAGGGGCGCTCTTTGGCCCAGGCACATGAAAACCTGGAGCCAGCCCTCCCCCCCCCACAAATTTAGCCAAATAACCCCCATTTTTCAGTGCGTAACTAGTATTATGAAGTAATATCCAGACATTTGTTGGGAATCTCTCTCAGGCAAAACTAACAGGTCAAGGAAATTCTTATCCTCTCTTGCTGATATCCTTAAAGACAAAAATGTCCAGGAAGGATGGGAAATCTTGAAAAATGAAATTCTCAAAGCACAATTGATAACAATTCCGAAAAGACGGAAGAATAGGAAGCATTTAAGGAAGCCAGTATGGATGAACACAGAACTTAAGCACATGCTAAAAAGGAAGAAAAAAATGTTTATAAAATGGAAAGAGGGAGGCATATCTAAAGAAGAATATAATGCTGTCTGCAGAACCTGCAGGGCACAAATCAGATTATCTAAAGCTGACAATGAATTGAGGCTTGCAAGAGATGTCAAAAGCAATAATAAAGGATTTTGGGGATATGTCAAAAGTAAAAGAAAAGTCAAAGATGGTAAGGATATTTACAGGATGAAAATGATGAAATGGTAAGACAGGATGTTGAGAAGGCCGAACTTTTAAATTCCTATTTTGCATCTGTTTTCTCTCAGAAAGGAAATGTAACATCAACTGTTCTTCACTGTCCTATTAAGGGAATAGAAGAATCCAGGATATCTATAAACAGAAAGATAGTGAGGAAACACTTAGCTAACCTAAATGACTTCAAGTCTCCAGGTTCAGATGAATTACACCCCAGAGTACTGAAGGAGATAGCAGAAGAAAATTTGGAACCCCTCTCCATAATCTTTGAAAATTCTTGGAGAACAGGAGAAGTCCCAGATGACTGGAGAAGAGCAAATGTTGTTCCTATCTTCAAAAAGGGGAAGAAGGTGGACCCAGGCAACTAGAGGCCGGTGAGTCTGACTTCTATACCAGGAAAGATCTTTGAACAAATTATTAAACAACATGTATGTCAGTACCTGGATAAGAATGAAGTGATTAAACAGAGTCAGCATGGGTTTGTAACTAATAAGTCATGTCAGACTAACTTAATTTCCTGCTATGACAGAATCACTGATTGGATGGATCAAGGAAATGCTCTAGATATAGTATATCTTGACTTCAGCAAAGGATTTGATAAAGTATCTCATACAATCCTTATTGAAAAAATGACTAAGTATGGAATGGACAAGGAAACTGTTAGGTGGATTCATAACTGGCTTAGTGATCGGACCCAAAGAGTGGCCGTAAATGGCTGCACATCCAGTTGGAAGAATGTCTCAAGTGGGGTACCACAGGGCTCTGTCCTGGGCCCTGCATTGTTCAACATCTTTATCAACGATTTAGATGAAGGAATTGAGGGTAATCTGATTAAATTTGCTGATGACACAAAGCTAGGAGGGATAGCTAATACTAGAGAAGAGAGAGAGAGGATTCAAAAAGATATAAATAAACTGGAGAAGTGGGCAGCAAATAACAGAATGTGTTGTGATTGAGTCACCGTAGGAGGCAAAAACAGAAATGCTAGCTAAGTCCAGAAAACCAGAGAAGTTGGCAGCTATCGGATTGCAGACCCCTGAACCTATCAACACAACTAGCAATAGCCGTGGGGGGTTCCTACGATGCCCTAGACCCCTCGATCACAGCCGGAGAATTAAATAGGCCTAAAGAAGGAAAGGGGAAATCTAAACTGCCTCAGAGCAGACCCCAAAGCAATAGGCAGCCCCCAACATATAATGACGGTGAAGCAAGATGAAAATACTAACACAGACAGAAAGATAGACTGAGCAAAGATGGGGCCCAAGCTAACTAGATAGAAAAGGACAGGAAGGCTGCTGTCTGCAATCCGTGAAAAACCCTATGAAAATAAGAGCCAACAGACTGACAGTGAAAAAGGCCCTGAAGACGCTAGGCTTCAAAAAAGCTATGTCAGTACTCAGGAATATTCTGAAGACAGAGCTAAAGGCAAAAGGAGATTCAGCTCACCCCAGCAAGGAATGGCAGAATACAGAAAAGCAAGGAAAACAAAAATCAAAACAAAAATGCTAACAGGCAAAATAGAAAACTTAGCTTTAGAGGAGCAGGAATCAGATTGGTGTCCTAGAAGTCCACAGAGAAATCACCTGCAGGGCAGAAGGGCGTCGGCAGCCTTATATCCAGTCCGTGACTCCACTCAGCCAGTCATCCTCATTAGGCTCAGGTGCCTGATAATCAGGCTCATTACCTTCCTTTACCAGAATAGGGCGTTCCCCAGACCTCAGTGACGAAGGGGAAAATGAACTCACAACAAGAATGGTTTTTAACAGGGAAAAATGCAAAGTACTACATCTGGGCAATAAAAATGAAAAAAGCATATACAGAATGGGAGGAATAGGGCTAAGCAACAGCACATGTGAAAAAGACTTGGGTATACTAATAGATCACAGACTGAATATGAGTCAACAGTGTGATGCAGCAGCAAAAAAGGCAAATGCAATTCTAGGATGTATTAACAGAAGCATACAGTCTAGATCACGTGAAGTCATTATTTCCCTCTACTCCTCTTTGGTCAGACCTCATCTGGAATATTGTGTCCAGTTTTGGGCACCACATTTTAAAAAAGACATCAACAAACTGGAGCAAGTTCAGAAAAGAGCGACCAGAATGGTGACTGGTCTGCAAACCCTGTCTTATGAGGAAAGGTTGCAGGATTTGGGAATGTTTAGTTTGCAAAAGAGAAGACTGAGAGGGGACTTAATAGTTGTCTACAAATATCTAAAGGGCTGTCACATTGTAGAAGGATCAACTTTATTCTCATTTGCACAAGGAAAGACTAGAAGCAATGGGATGAAACTGAATGGGAGGAGACACAGATTAGATATTAGAAAAAACTTTTTGACAGTTAGAGTGATCAATGAGTGGAACAAGTTGCCACGAGAAGTGGTGAATTCTCCTTCAATGGATGTCTTCAAACAGAGTCTGGACAGACATCTGACTGAGATGATTTAGCGAATCCTGCTTTGAGCAGGGGGTTGGACCAGATGGCCCAGGAGGTCCCTTCCAACTCTACAATTCTATGATTCTATGAAATTAAGGTTGAAAAGCTTCAGTAATCAGAATTAATGTTTTTGGCATTCAAAAGGGCACTGTAGGTGTGTTTCCTGTCCTCCACTCCCTGCCAACTTTGCTTCCCCATTGACTTGCATTGGGTTTCTTGTTTCAGTCGGCCTTCGACTTTTCACGATAATCGGCCGATTTTGTTCGACCCGACTTTTGCGAAAGTTGGGTTTCATGAAACCCGACTCGACCAGAAAAAAGGCAACGTTGCTCATCTCTACACATAACCATTAACCAGAGAAAACAAAAAGCAAAAAGCACAAATATCCTGAAATAAAAAGTAAAAAATATACTGCAAATAATGCATAAAGGTAATAATAATAATAAGGGTATTTAGTAAACAATTTTGATCAAAATAATGTACAAGCCATCCCGCCACGTCACAGCAACCCTTGTGGGACAGTCCCTCGATCCTTATTCACATTCACATCACTTGGCAAGTGAAAAGGTTTTAAATACTAGAGTAGGACTGTCCCACAAGGGTTGCCGTAACGTGGCAGGATGGCTTGTACATTATTTTGATCAAAATTATGTTTACTAAATACCCTTATTATTACCGTTATGCATTATTTGCAGTTTATTTTTTACTTTTTATTTCAGGATATTTGTGATTTTTGCTTTTTGTTTTCTCTGGTTAATGGTCATGTGTTAATATGCACTTACATTTTGCATACACATTAATTTACTTTCTCAGTTCAGACTCCAGTTTTTTTTATACAGGAGAGATCGGGCTGCTCTATACCCAGGAGCCCGGAGAAGCAGAGCAAAAAACAGCAAGTATATGCATCTGCACCTGACACAGGGCACCCCATCCACCCCCATTACTGAGGCCACACTTAAGTCCCTGCTAGGAGATCTAAAGCGGGCTATATATAGTGACATCACCTCAGCCTTCACTGCACTACAGAAAGACATTGGGCACATATGGACAGAACAGCCACATTGAGGAGAAGCTGGAGAAGTTCACCACAGCCCACAACCACTTAGTGGACGCTCACAATGAGGCAGATGAGGTGATCAAACTAAAGCTGGCGGACCTGGAGGACTGCTCCAGGCACAACAATCTGTGTGTCAGGGGGATACCGGAAAGCGTTGCAGCGGACGCGTTGAAGGAGTTCCTAATGGATTTTTTCACCGTACTAGTCCCCGAGGTGGAACAGCAAGACCTCCTAATAGACAGAACGCACAGGATCCCCAAATCCCAAAGTGCCCCCGCCTCTACGCCCAGGTATGTACAGTGGGGCAAAAAAGTATTTAGTCAGTCAGCAATAGTGCAAGTTCCACCACTTAAAAAGATGAGAGGCGTCTGTAATTTACATCATAGGTAGACCTCAACTATGGGAGACAAACTGAGAAAAAAAAATCCAGAAAATCACATTGTCTGTTTTTTTTTTCATTTTATTTGCATATTATGGTGGAAAATAAGTATTTGGTCAGAAACAAAATTTCATCTCAATACTTTGTGATATATCCTTTGTTGGCAATGACAGAGGTCAAACGTTTTCTGTAAGTCTTCACAAGGCTGCCACACACTGTTGTTGGTATGTTGGCCCATTCCTCCATGCAGATCTCCTCTAGAGCAATGATGTTTTTGGCTTTTCGCTTGGCAACACGGACTTTCAACTCCCTCAAAAGGTTTTCTATAGGGTTGAGATCTGGAGACTGGCTAGGCCACTCCAGGACCTTGAAATGCTTCTTACGAAGCCACTCCTTCATTGCCCTGGCGGTGTGCTTTGGATCATTGTCATGTTGAAAGACCCAGCCACGTTTCATCATCAATGCCCTTGCTGATGGAAGGAGGTTTGCACTCAAAATCTCACGATACATGGCCCCATTCATTCTTTCATGTACCCGGATCAGTCGTCCTGGCCCCTTTGCAGAGAAACAGCCCCAAAGCATGATGTTTCCACCACCATGCTTTACAGTAGGTATGGTGTTTGATGGATGCAACTCAGTATTCTTTTTCCTCCAAACACGACAAGTTGTGTTTCTACCAAACAGTTCCAGTTTGGTTTCATCAGACCATAGGACATTCTCCCAAAACTCCTCTGGATCATCCAAATGCTCTCTAGCAAACTTCAGACGGGCCCGGACATGTACAGGCTTAAGCAGTGGGACACGTCTGGCACTGCAGGATCTGAGTCCATGGTGGCGTAGTGTGTTACTTATGGTAGGCCTTGTTACATTGGTCCCAGCTCTCTGCAGTTCATTCACTAGGTCCCCCCGCGTGGTTCTGGGATTTTTGCTCACCGTTCTTGTGATCATTCTGACCCCACGGGGTGGGATTTTGCGTGGAGCACCAGATCGAGGGAGATTATCAGTGGTCTTGTATGTCTTCCATTTTCTAATTATTGCTCCCACAGTTGATTTCTTCACTCCAAGCTGGTTGGCTATTGCAGATTCAGTCTTCCCAGCCTGGTGCAGGGCTACAATTTTGTTTCTGGTGTCCTTTGACAGCTCTTTGGTCTTCACCATAGTGGAGTTTGGAGTCAGACTGTTTGAGGGTGTGCACAGGTGTCTTTTTATACTGATAACAAGTTTAAACAGGTGCCATTACTACAG
Source organism: Dendrobates tinctorius (assembly GCF_039654945.1). Lineage (NCBI taxonomy): Eukaryota > Metazoa > Chordata > Amphibia > Anura > Dendrobatidae > Dendrobates > Dendrobates tinctorius. Next base: position 12,419,245 of record NW_027361696.1, read on the forward strand.
GTAATGAGTGGAGGAAAGAGGAGACTCTTAAAGAAGAAGTTACAGGTCTGTGAGAGCCAGAAATCTTGATTGCTTGTTTCTGACCAAATACTTATTTTCCACCATAATATGCAAATGAAAAAAAACAGACAATGTGATTTTCTGGATTTTTTTTTCTCAGTTTGTCTCCCATAGTTGAGGTCTACCTATGATGTAAATTACAGACGCCTCTCATCTTTTTAAGTGGTGGAACTTGCACTATTGCTGACTGACTAAATACTTTTTTGCCCCACTGTAATTGCCAGGCTTTATTTTTATCACTTTAAAGAAGCCATTAGCAAAGCTGCGGAGAGTGGACCGGAGCTCCCGGAGAGGTTCAAGAGCATCCTGGTGTTCACGGACCTCTCCGCCATAACCCTGTACAGAAGGCGGGAATTCTCCACAGCTGCCAAGATCCTACGGGACAATGGAATCGCATTCAAGTGGGGCTACCCGATGAAGCTGATCATCACCAAGAATGGAACCACACAGGTCCTGACATCCCCCGAGAGGCCATGACTCTTCTGCAGAAGTGGTCACTGGATGAGGATAGCAGCTCCCCACTGAAGAAGATGCCATCCACCCTGATGGAGTGGACATGAACAAATGAAGAGAATACAAGACTATTTTTTCAGCATGGTCTGAGGAGGCATGAGAGAAGAGTTTTCTTGTTTCTCTTCACCCCCCTCTATATACTGGATTACGGAGCATATCCAGGAGGTTCTATTAGAACGGAACTCTATTTTTGAAACGGTTACAGTTTTTTCACAATATGAAAAGTTGTTTTTTGTTATTCCCCCATTTTTTCCTAATTGTCTGGTGGTGACATATAGATTTTATCTGTAATCTGCATTAGGGTATGTGCACACATTGTGGATTTTGATGCAAATCCGCAGCGTTTTTGGACGCGCGGTATTGCATCAAATCCGCAGTGTAGTGCACAACAAATGTTAGTGAATAGTAAATTAAGAATTGCTGTACACATGCTGCAGAAAAATCTGCACAGATTTGCAGTGGTTTATTTTCCGCAGCATGCCAATTCTTTTTGCGGATCCGCAGCAGCGTTTTTCAGTCTGGCATATTCTCTCTCTCTCTCTTCCAGAAGCACAAGGGAGAAAGTTCAAACAAATCCGCACAGCAAAAACGCATTGAAATCCGCATCAATTCCGCATGAAAACCACAAGCGTTTTTCCCTGTGTTTTTTGCCAAGAGATGCGGATTCACTGCAGAAAATTCCGCAGGCTAATCTGCAATGTGTGCACATACCCTTAATGTAAAAGGACTGAATAGTCCAGATCCCTTTTATGGAAAGAGGCCCAATCCCTAAAAGCAGATGTATTGTGCGTTCAGAAAACCCACCTAAATAGCACTGACGCCCCCAGACTGCAGAACAGAAATTTCCCAAATGTCTTTCATTCCCATGCAATTGATAAAAAAGAGGAGTAGTAACCGCAATAAAGAACACCGTCGCCTTCCAGCTAATCACCAGCGTAGTGGATGACGAGGGCAGATACGTCATCCTAGTCTGCACCATAAATAACAAAACCTACACAATTTTCTCCATTTATGCTCCTAACTCCTTCATGACCCAGCCTATTTTGACCTTAATGACCTTGTGAAAGGTTAATACTAAAATCAGAGTTGAAGTTTTGTTTTATCCATTCTCTGAAGGTTTCGTTTCTCCGTTTTTGTTGCTGTAAGATAAATTTTTATAATTGGCATGGGCTGTCATGAAACCAGACTGTTCTCATCAGGTACAAAGATAAGGGAGGCGGGAGTGTAAAACTCTGAAGAATATGTCATTATACTACTTTCTATTTGGATACGGACATATACAGTATGTAGTTTCCGGTTTTCTTGCAATATTATTGGCTTACAAAGTGAAATGATGCTATTGGTACTTGAGAACCTTGCATAATTAAGCAAAAGATTATAAAAGATGTGACTAAAATAAAGGGGCTTAGTGATCTGCCTCAATCCTCCCGTACAGAGACCCCCGTCTCCGTGTGGTCATTTGAGTTGCTAGCAACACTGTGGAATAATTTGGAAATCACTGGATCAACCGTGAAGGGTTAATTTAGCCCTCCCTAAATAGCTACCTCGACAGTGGCGCGCAATGTGGGGCCTCCGGACAGGGACGCCCCTGCCCCCGGAGGACAACAAGACAAAGGACCCTCGGAGCGGACACGGGTGCTGGAAAATTGGGACTGATCACCCCCCACGGCAACCACGGTAAGTTGGCAGTTATACTGTTAAGACTGACCGTTGGTGTGGTTTTCCTGTGCTTGTTGCTGCAAAGAGGATCTGAGGTTTGTCCCCTGGTGGGGTGATTCATGGGTGGAATCATATAGAGGTGCAGTCCCGTTGGGGGCCCAGTGCTCGAACCGTACCTCATAAGGGACGGACACCCCGGATTGACCAGTGATTGTGGCTCTCTTTATAGTCAAAATATCCTGAAATCCTGAATTCACTGTTAGTAATCAGGCGTGGTGAGTGATCGAAGATGGGTAGCATACGTAACTCAGGTATATATAGATAGATATATATAACCAGAGGTGTCCGGAGGGATAGTCTGAGACGCCCTCCTTTCACTGAGTACCGCGAATTTTGGGCAATCCCAGAGGGGGATTATTGACCCGGTGGAACAGAGACTGAAATGGCCGCCAGATCTGTGCACAATTGAAGTAAGGGTATTTAGCTCTAAAGGAGAGAATTATGTTTCTGTGGAAGAAAAAGAAAAGTTTGGAATTGTGTGGAGGATCAGATACTGTTAGTCTTATGATTCAAAGACGATGAAAGAAATGTGTCAGGAATGCAGAAAAAATATTTTCGATTCTGGGATTTCCTAAGGGCGGGAGGTTGCAGCCTACGCTATGGGATGAAGGAGTTAAAAAAAAAATAAAGGGAGATTGACTGATGATGGATTACTTAAAGGCGCTGAGGAATTCCGTGGCTTGGCACATGAATTGTATAACGAAGGTTATGTGGAAGTTGATTGTTTTTATTGCTATGTGGAAAAAGGAAAATTGTCTAACACTGTGAAAAAGACTGAAAGTGTTGTGGTTCAGGAAAGAATTGAGAATGTGATTAACGAAGACACTGAGATCGAGGTTAATGTGTCGGGCAGGAAATTAGTTAAGAATGATTTGAAAGAAGAAGTTTCCCTGCTAGATGATAAGGTCCCTCCCCAGGAAATCAAGCCTCTCCTCCCGACTGTAAGCTCTGTGCCCCATAACCCTAAGGCACCGATGTATCCTGGACTACCAAAACTCAGTATGCCCCCACCCTATGATCCTGCCGGGTGGCTCTGTGCTGTATGCGGAGTTATTATTCCTCTGTGGAGAGAGGTCTGTTACAATTGTGGTACGAGGAGACCGGGAGTAGCAGCCCCCACCTCTGCTGATGGCACCTATTATCATACGCCACCAGCCTTAGTCCCCATTATTGCTAGTGGTTGAGTATCCACCTCTTCCATTTACCAGCTCCAGAGGGAAAAAAAAAAAGTTTTCAGAAGACTTTAACCTGCTCTGTTCAGGAGAGAGAGAAAAAAAAAAAGAGCAAACAGCAGCCTCTAGCCCCCACCGCAGCTGCGAGCACACAGTGTGCCCTTCAGCCCACACAGCAAACTCTCGCCCCCCCCTCAGACTTCAGCTAGTGGGAACCCTGCTCCTAAGCCCCTCCCTGCTAATTCTCGTTACTGCTTAGTTTATAATCTCTCTCACATGTTCAGTAAATTTACTAGGGGCAGATTCATTATTACAGTTCCGATCCGGAAGACAATTGGAAGACAATTCCAAGATGATGGTCAGATGGCTCTTATGTTATATAATCCCTAGGTAGATGAAGACAGTGAGGAAATCTGTATTTTGCATGCCCTTCCTACTGTTATGATGGCCCTGATAGGCTCAGATCCACCCCCAATATTGCCTGAGGATCAATGACTCACCCCATACCTCTCAGAGATACCATCTAAACTCTGGTCAAAAGGGCCAAATGATATAGGGAAAATGCCTGTAGAACCAGTAAAAGTGTTTCTCAAACCTGGTGCCTAATCCACATACTCTTTTGTTCCAAATACCCCAGGATGCTGCTTGGTTTACAGTTATTGATCTTACCAATGCCTTCTTTAGCATTCCGTTACACCCAGACTGCCAGTTTCTATTTGCAATCACTTATCAGGGACGACAGTTAATATGGACAGTTATGTCACAAGGGGCCCAAAACAGTCCCAACCAGTTTGAAAAAAAATATGAGCAGGTGTCTTTTGCCATTGTTGCCACTGTTAGCCTCCTTAAAGCATCTGGCAGCACTGAACTGTCGGGTTTCGGCCTCGAAACTTCAGTTCTGCCTTGGTCAAGTCATATTCTTGGGTCACTGTCTCCTTCAGGGTGCCAGACACCTCGCAGAAGAAAGAAAAATAGCTGTCAGCTCCCTTACTTTCCCAAAAGATGAAACTAGATGAAACTGAACTCCAGCGTTTTCTTGGACTATGCACTTATTGTTGTCAGTGGATACCGGATGCATCCCGCATAATGCAACCCCTTTACAATGCCTTGAAAGACGGTATAATGAACTATAAGGGAAGATGGCAGTGATGAGGATTACCTCCAACATGATTGTTCCCAATTTCTGATAGAAGAAACAGCTACTCCACCAAATGTCAGTGAGAATCCACTCCCAAATCCTGATCTGGTGTTATACTCGGATGGTTCAAGATATGCTGACGAGTTTGGTAGATTCCACACAGGATATGCTGTTACCACAGAGGACACTGTAGTGCACGCAGCTGCGCTCCCGACCTCACAGTCAGCACAAGAAGCAGAACTCCAGGCTCTGTCTACTGCATGTACTTTGGCCAAGAACAGACGGGCTAATATATACACGGACTCACGGTATGCATTTGGTATTGCTCACGATTTTGGGGCTCTATGGGCCAATCGAGGGTTTATTACTACTGCCGGAACCCCAGTGAAAAATGCTGAAGCTGTTAAAACCCTCATGGACTCGATCAAATTACCTACTCAGGTGGCTATTATCAAAGTTAAGGAGCACGGTCCTAGGAACAGCCCACAGACTGTTGGCAACATATTTGCGGATATGCAAGCAAAAGCCGCCGCTCTTTTACCCGTTGAACCAACCATACCAACTATGGTGACAACACGCTCTCAGCGTAAACAGTTACAAGAAGCACTGACCTTACAAGAACCAGATGATCTACAACAGACTGAAGTTTTCTGTCGGACCCTGCGAGACCGCTTAATGACGATGCAGAGAATGTCTCCAAAGGAAGAGGTGAAGCAATGGAAGACTGATGGGGCACGAATGGATAATGGTCTCTGGAAAAAGGACCAACTCGTGTATCTCCCTAAGCGGATGTACCCTGCTATTGCCACATGGGCACATGGGTCTACACATCGAGGAAAGAATCAGGCCCTCGCACTGGTGCAAAAATTCTACTGGGCCCCGGTTCTCCAGTTGGCCGGAAGCATTCCCTGTTACCAACATGACTGCAAAAACTACAGCGAAGAAACTGGTGATGAAAGTTATATGCAGATATGGGGTTCCAGAAGTTGTTGAAAGTGATCAAGGTCCGGCCTTTTCTTCTCATGTGTACCAAGAAGTTCTGACAATGCTTGGATCCACTGTAGCCCTCCATACTCCGTACCACCCACAATCCAGTGGTGAAGTTGATAGGCTGAACGGCACACTGAGGGACAATTGACCAAAATAATGCAGGAGACTACGGCTCCATGGCCAGAGCTCCTACCCATTGTACTATACCATATTCGTACTACCCCTATAGCAAAGCATGGCCTGTCCCTATATGACATATTGTTTGGTACTAGGCCCCCAGTTGCAAAATTCCAGCCCCAGCAGTTATCAGAAGAGACTGACCGTGCTGTTCAATATGTTTTTCTGCTTAGTAAAAATCTTGCTAACACCTATGTTCTAGTTTCCTTTTCTTTTCCAGATTCAGCAGAAACCGACACTTGTCATAATCTGAAGCCTGGTGATTTGGTAGTCGTGAAAAGGCATGTCAGGAAGCACGGACTAGAACCCTTGTATGACGGTCCCTATCAAGTCCTCCTCATCACCCCTACATCAGTGAAACTAGAAGGAAGACCGACTTGGATCCACGCATCGCACTGCAAGCTGGTCAAACGAGCCAATAGCAAATAAAGGGACATAATGTTTTGGTTTTTCGCATTTTCCATATTATTATTAGTAGAAATTGAAGTTAGAAGAAATTCAAAGACTCAGAGATTAATACGATAAAGACAATGATTGTAATAAGGACAGTTGGTGGTCAGACACTTTCTCCTTTCTCAATCCAGCCAATTGATTTAAGGGAATTGGGAGCTGGATAGCTGAATCTTACAGAGCTTGTTATACATTGCTGCCTGTATCCTTGTTGTATATGTGATACTAAAACTTGTTCTTTGGTGTATTTCTGTATGTATTAGGAAATTCTACACTAAGCCAGCTAATGATGATACCAAAGGTGTCGTTGCCCCTGCTCTTCTCTGCACCGATCTCAAAAGGCTACTTGATGAAGATGTTGAAGCCAAGCGCATGGCTACCTACAAAAGTTCTCCACCACCGTCATCAAAAATTGTTATTCGTGAACTGCAGTATACAGGGGGGATGGGTGCGCCGCGACAGCCATGACTGGTAACACGGCATTAGTCATGTGAAGACCAGCACCCCTCAAGCTGTTAGCTTGGGATAGCACCTCTGATGCTGCATATGTGTTAAAAAAAAATTTCTAGGGGGGAATGTGAAGGGTTAATACTAAAATCAGAGTTGAAGTTTCGTTTTATCCATTCTCTGAAGGTTTCGTTTCTCCGTTTTTGTTGCTGTAAGATACATTTTTATAATTGGCATGGGCTGTCATGAAACCAGACTGTTCTCATCAGGTACAAAGATAAGGGAGGCGGGATGGTAAAACTCTGAAGAATATGTCATTATACTACTTTCTATTTGGATACGGACATATATGTAGTTTCCGGTTTTCTTGCAATATTATTGGCTTACAAAGTGAAATGATGCTATTGGTACTTGAGAACCTTGCATAATTAAGCAAAAGATTATAAAAGATGTGACTAAAATAAAGGACTTAGTGATCTGCCTCGATCCGCCCATACAGAGACCCCTGTCTCCGTGTGGTCATTTGAGTTGCTAGCAACACTGTGGAATAATTTGGAAATCACTGGATCAACCGTGAAGGGTTAATTTAGCCCTCCCTAAATAGCTACCTTGACAACCTGGCCATTTTTTGCCATTCTTGTCAGAGACACCGCACTGCACTTGCTCATAGAGCCAGTGCGCGTGTCCTGAGTACAGAAGCAGTGCTAACAGATACCTGTGGAGCAGGGCAGCAGAGGTGACCATGCGTGCTTCAGGCTAATAGTGTCAGGGTCCAGTCAGCGCTGGAAAGTAAAGAGGCATAGGACCTGCGGACACTGAAACTGAATAGTTTGCACGGGACCTATGGTCATATGACTGCAAGGGGGCGGGGCTTAGCGTCCTGTATTCAGATAGGACAGGACACCATACAACAACTCAGAGTCAGGCAAAACAGAGGTCACAGCAGTACGGGCAAACGAGGTACAGGAGGGACAAACAGACGGGTAGTCAGACAGAGCCAAAGGTCATACACAAGAGGGCGACGTGGTACCAAGGGGATGAGCAGAGAGAAATCGGGTCACAAGCAGAGAGTCGTACACGAGAGGTAGCGCAGTACAAGAGGGTGAGGCAGAACTCGTAACAGGGACAGAACCAGATCACAACCGAACAAGCAAGCAAGATATCAGGCACAAGGCACACGTATACAAGAGGTCACAACTCAGCCGAGGGCAGGAGTATAACTGACACCGGACCCAGGTCCAGTGAGCACTAAATAGCCTCCTGCTGCCAGAGAGAGGCAGCACAATTAACCCATAGTCTAACCAGGACGGGTCAAAGCGAAATCCCGTCCTGGATCATGACAATTCTGACCAGTGTCCCTTTATTAGGTAATAACTCAGGAATGCTTCAACGCATCCAAGTGATTCCGAGATTGTTTTTTCGTGACATACTGGGCTTCATGTTAGTGGTAAATTTAGGTCGATATTTTTTGCGTTTATTTGTAAAAAAAAATGGAAATTTTGCGAAAATTTCGCAATTTTCAAATTTTGAATTTTTATTCAGAGAGTTATCTGACACAAAATAGTTAATAAATAACATTTCCCACCTGTCTACTTTACATCAGCAAAATTTTGGAAACAACATTTTTTTTTTGTTTGGAAGTTGTAAGGGTTAAAAGTTGACCAGCGAATTCTCATTTTTGCAACAAAATTTACAAAACTGTTTAACCAGCCAATGGATAGAATAATTAAAATATACCTTTTATTAGATTAATATACAATAAAATAAAGTGCAAGGTGCTCAAGTTACATCAAACACAACAAAGAAGAACACACAAATGAAAAAAGCTAGTGGATACAGTATTGCCCATCATTACTGAGCATCCCAAGTATCCAAATGTTCATTGGGTGCTTAGAGTAAATCAAATACGGCCAGCCTCATTCAAAGACATAGAGTACATAATTCTCAAGATAATCTCTATGCTTAACATATCATAACATTAGCCATCTCTTATTAAGAGTAGGTGTCATGCCATCAGTATATTCCCAAATTAGGCATAACCCTACCCCTCTCCTGATCAGGAGTACCATATAATACAAGGCACAATACTGCTACACAGCATTAATAAGAACCACACAGCCTCAATTGCTGCATTTGCTACGGGTTCTATAACACACAAATAATGTATCAGATAGAAACGTATCGTGTGTCATAATAAAGATATATACTCCCGCATACCCTCCATATACCTCAGTACCGGATCTAAATCCACCAGGTATGCATAAATATCTTAGATAAACCGTCTCTTATAAATGTGAGACCAATATTATGACACCAAAATATTTAGTAAAACACGGAACAATCTCACCCAAATAGCAGGGGCATTCTCTGATTGATTGCCATCCCTATCCCTGACATCCCTATCTCCCAGGGAGATAGGGGTATCGCGCTCACCAGTCACGGGGATGGCAATCAATCAGAGAATGCCCCTGCTATTTGGGTGAGATTGTTCCGTGTTTTACTAAATATTTTGGTGTCATAATATTGGTCTCACATTTATAAGAGACGGTTTATCTAAGATATTTATGCATACCTGGTGGATTTAGATCCGGTACTAAGGTATATGGAGGGTATGCGGGAGTATATATCTTTATTATGACACACGATACGTTTCTATCTGATACATTATTTGTGTGTTATAGAACCCGTAGCAAATGCAGCAATTGAGGCTGTGTGGTTCTTATTAATGCTGTGTAGCAGTATTGTGCCTTGTATTATATGGTACTCCTGATCAGGAGAGGGGTAGGGTTATGCCTAATTTGGGAATATACTGATGGCATGACACCTACTCTTAATAAGAGATGGCTAATGTTATGATATGTTAAGCATAGAGATTATCTTGAGAATTATGTACTCTATGTCTTTGAATGAGGCTGGCCGTATTTGATTTACTCTAAGCACCCAATGAACATTTGGATACTTGGGATGCTCAGTAATGATGGGCAATACTGCATCCACTAGCTTTTTTCATTTGTGTGTTCTTCTTTGTTGTGTTTGATGTAACTTGAGCACCTTGCACTTTATTTTATTGTATATTAATCTAATAAAAGGTATATTTTAATTATTCTATCCATTGGCTGGTTAAATAATTTAGGAAGTGGATATCCTAGTGCTGTTTAAAATTTACAAAACCTTTTTTTTTAGGGACCACCTCACATTTGAAGTCACTTTGAGGGGTCTATATGGCACAAAATACCCAAAAGTGACACCATTCTAAAAACTGCACCCCTCAAGCTATTCAAAACTACATTCAAGAAGATTATTAACCCTTCAGGTGCTTCACAGAAACTAAAGCAACTTGGAGGGAAAAAATGGATATTTTAATTTTTCCAACATAAATTTTCTTTTAGCATCAATTTTTTCATTTTCACATGGGTAATAGGATAAAATGGATCCTAAATTTTGTTGGGCAATTTCTCCTCAGTACACCGATACCTCATATGTGGTCATAAACCACTGTTTGGGCGCACGGCAGGGCTCAGAAGGGAAGGAGCACCATTTGACTTTTTGAATGGAAATATGCTTGAATATTTAGCGGTTGCCATGTCGCGTTTGGAGAGTCCCTGTGCGCCTAAACATTGGAGCTCCCCCACAAGTGACCCCATTTTGGAAACTAGACCCCCGAAGGAACTTATCTAGATGTGTGGTGAGCACTTTGAACCCCCAAGTGCTTCACAGAATTTATAACGCAGAGCAGTGAAAATAAAAAATCATTTTTTTTTGCTCAAAAATGATTTTTTAGCCCGCTATTTTTTATTTTCACAATGGTAACAGGATAAATTGGACCCCAAAAGTTGTTGCCCAGTTTTTCCTGAGTATGCTGGTACCCCATTTGACTTTTTGAATGGAAAATTAGCTCCAATCGTTAGCGGACACCATGTCGTGTTTGGAGAGCCCCTGTGTGCCTAAACTTTGGAGCTCCCCCACAAATGACCTCATTTTGGAAACTAGACCCCAGATGGAACTTATCTAGATGTGTGGTGAGCACTTTGAACCCCCAAGTGCTTCACAGAATTTATAACGCAGAGCAGTGAAAATAAAAAATCATTTTTTTTCCTCAAAAAATCATTTTTAGCCCACTATTTTTTATTTTCACAAGGGTAACAGGATAAATTAGGACCCCAAAAGTTGTTGTCCAGTTTGTCCTGAGTATGCTGGTACCCCATATGTGGGGGGGACCACTGTTTGGGCGCACGTTCGGGCTCGGAAGGGAAGTAGTGACGTTTTGAAATGCCGACTTGATGGAATGGTCTGCGGGTGTCATGTTACGTTTGCAGAGCCCCTGATGTACCTAAACGGTGGAAACCCCCAACAAGTGACCCCATTTTGGAAACTAGACCACCCAAGGAACTAATCTAGATGTGTGGTGAGCACTTTGAACCCCCAAGTACTTCACAGAAGTTTATAAAGCAGAGCCGTGAAAATAAAAAAAAAATTTTTTCCTCAAAAAATGATTTTTAGCCCACTATATTTTATTTTCCCAAGGGTACCAGGAGAAAATAGACTCCCAATGTTGTTGTTGTTGATGCTATTTCAGCATCGGCCATGGCTGGATTTGTAATATTTCATCGCATTTCATTGATGAAATATTACAATCGCTCTGATTGGCAGTTTCACTTTTAACAGCCAATCAGAGCGGTCGTAGGCACGTGGGGGCTAAGCTACGTCCCCTGTGGTTAACTCTAAGGTGTCCTCTGTGTGCAGGTCGGGTGACCTTTCAGTGACCCCGGTCACCCGACCCGCAGGGGGGCAATCAATTCATGATGCCACATAGGCGTCATGGGTCGTTTTGGCACGACTTATCATGACGTCTATGTGGCGTCAAAGATCGGGAAGGGGTTAAAGACACCCTGGCGGTAGTAGCAAAGATTTAAAAGGTGCCTTGTTAGTCTGTGGGGACTTTAACATCACCCCCTGTCCTAACATTGATAAATCGATACCCCCTCAAAAAAAAGAAAATACCGGCTCACTCTCGCAGACCCTCCTAGCGGAAGAACTCTATGATGTCTGGTGGGTTCTGCAGCCTCTCAGCGGGATTACACCTTCTACTCGCACTCACATAGAGGTTACTCCAGAATTGATCTAATGGTCACAGATAAATGGTTATTACAGGACATCCAAACGGCCATGATAGGGAACAACACCTGGTCAGAGCACGCTCCGTCTCCTGCCAAATTACAGAGGGATATAACTACCTGACATATTCCCCATGGAGCGTAAATAACTAATTACATCCCATAAAATTAGGCCCCAATTACAGGACGTGCAAACAGAATATTTCACAATTAATAACACACCTGATGTGTCTGTATCTACAGTATGGTGCACTCACAAGGCCGACATCCGGGGTAAACTGCTCCAAATAGCGTCCCAATGTAAAAAGGCGAGACTACACCAAAGAGGAAACTAATTAAAATATAGCCGCACTAGAAGAGAGACACAAACACAGCCCCACAAACGCAATTCTCCAAAAATTACAGAAACTAATGTATGAACTATACCAACTGCTCCAACACAAATACGAGCACAATCTACAGTACAGTAAAGCCAAATATTACTGGCAGGGAAACAAAGCGGGCAAAATTGTAGCCAGCAAAATTAAAGCCAAAATGACCAAGCAAAGATTATCCCACATACAGGACGACCAAAAAAATATAATATATAACCCCATGGAAATCGCAATACCTTCTCACACTACTATTCCACCCTCCATAATCTGCAGGAAAATACCACAAAACCACAACCCACCCCCAACTGATAAATAATTTCTTAGAGAGCGTAAAACTTCCTAAAATACCAGACAACACATTACACATGTTGAATCAACCAATATCCCAAGCAAAAACACAGCAAACAATTAGAGGAATGAAAAACAAGTCCCCCGGCCCTGACGGTCTAACGAGCGAATACTTCAAAATAATCCAAGATATACTAATCCCTCACATGACATCAATTTTTCAAAATTTTATGCAAACGGGAAAATTTCAAAAAGAGATGATTCAGGCAACAATTATACCCATCCCCAAACCAGGAAAAACCCCTGATCGAACCATTACTGAATACAGACCTTAACATTTATTCCAAAATCCTAGCAAATAGGATCTTAGAAATAATCCCGGCCTTAGTGCATAAAGACCAAGTGAGATTTGTTCAGTCTAGACAGTCCCTGGATGGTACGAAGAGGATGATCGATATCATCCATATAGCCGGGGGGGCGCACCCCTTCTATGCTCCTCTCTTTAGATGCCGAAAAGGCGTCCGATCTGGAGCATTGGGGGTTTTTGTTTGAAGTGTTGTCCAGATTTGGGTTTGATGGTAATATAGCCCTGGCGATCACCCCTCTATATTCTAACCCGTCAGCCTCAGTTCTCATTTCGGGAATGATGTCAGATACATTTGATATCACTAATGGAACGAGGCACGGGTGCCCACTCTCTCCCCTAATATTTGCATTTATAATTGAACCCTTAACTGAAAAATTAGATCACACCCTGGGATAGCTGGTTTTAAAGTTGGTAATGTAGGGCACAAAATTGGGCTATTTGCGGACGACATTATTTTATCCCTTATTAATCCCGAAGAGTCGCTCAACAGAGTAATAGAAGTGACAGACTCATTTACCTGAGTTTCAAATTATAAACTGAATATCCCTAAATGCCAAATTCTGAATCTATCTCCCTCTGTCTCGCATCCTGTGAATCTTAAAACTAAGTATCCCTTTAAGTGGGATAATGAAAACATAACATATCTTGGAATCCGCTTGGCGTCCTCAGTAGATAGAACGCTCTCATTAAATTATGAAGCTCTCAGACAGAAGATCAAAGGCGACATGCTGCTCATGAGACAACACGACATGTCCTGGTTAGGAAGAATAGTGTGGCGCCCCTGAGGCTCAGTCGCCACAGAGGTACTGCACCTTCCTCTCTCTTTAGAGGTGCGGTACCCCACCATCCGGGTAAGGTGGGAACTCCTTTACACACTCCAACACTCGCACCCCACACAACAGAGTAGTTCTGCACAACCACATTGCGGTTCAGTGCTTAGAGAGTAGCAGAGCACCTTTAGTGGTTCCCTGCTTGGAACACTGGACATGCTGGGAGGTGGGTGGAGTTAAGATACATAAAAGAGTGGGAAAGTGTAGGATGAGGGGGTTCAGTCTGACAGAAGGTCAGTCGGGTAGGAAGTCACTCAGACAGGAGTGAGGATCCCTGGAAGAAGGGATGGAGGAAGGAGTGCTGCAGCTGCCTCAGTGATCTGAGCCAGCTGGCACAGGAAAGGAAAAGAAGGAGAAAGACATAGAACTGAAACCTAAGCTTCCATTAGAAAGAAAGACAAGTACGGAACGAAGGAGTAGAGAGAACAGAGAGGACGTGGGTTAGAAGAGGAACCCTGCCTATAGGTTCTCAGCGCAAGCCCGGGGCCCTGTCCCCGAGGTTGTATGAACACTTATGGTTCTGCAGCAGACACCGGTGGAGTAGTTGGCTGTAAATGCACTACTCCCATCTAAGACTTGGGGCACAACAGCAATTGGATAGAGAGCCGGGACTCAGGAGAAGGGAGTCCCCGAAGCAGGCTACAGCTGTCTGCTCTACGAGTAGAGTTCTTGAGAACATCTGTCAGGAGGAACTCCAGCGTACCACGGTACTGGAGATCTTCACACTTAAAGGCGCTATAGAGGAGACGTTCAGGAAAGGCACATAAGTTGGCGGAGTGTGGAGGGGAGCTTCCCATCTTGCCTGGGGGTTTGGCTGGGTCCCTGACCCGGAGGACACGGCACAAAAGTGGGCCCTACTGTCTGTGAGTAAAGCTTTGGAACTGCATGCCCTGGTGTCCTCCATTCCTTCCTGCGTCCGTCTGCCTGACACTGCTACATCCCCTGCGCCGGACACTACACCACCTAAGTGTCCCCACATCTACACTGCCCTGGGACAACAGCCCTGCCTGTGGAGGGCTATACCATCATTACTGCACCACATCATCTGTCCCGGAGGATCTGCATGCAGCGTCGGCTTAACACCTCCCTTGCCGAGCACCACAGGTGGCGTCACAAACTATTCCATTCCATTAACTACATCTCCCCATTGCTTGGGCGCCCAGGGCCACGGACTGGGTCACCGCTGCTGTGACACATTCCCCTGACTCCGGCCCAGTACCGAGTACCCCACTGCCCTGGGAGGGCGACCCAATAGCGTCCGTAAAAGTGATCATAATCCCCCCAGATATTGTACGTATTCCGCAACCTCCCTATCACAGTCCCCATGAAAATAGTCAAAGAGTTACAAACAATCATATTAAAATACATATGGCAGGAAAAACAGCACAGAGTTAAAGCAGATATACTATATATCCCAATAAAAGAGGGAGGTCTGGGCTGCCCCTCAGTGGTGAGGTATTAGAGGGCAGCCATATCTGAACAACTGAGGTTGATGTGGAATGATAAGGATAACAGACATTTGATAGAAATCGAGAAACATCTCATAAAATCCCCAAATGTTGCATTTTTTTATTGATATACAGTTGTGGCCAAAAGTATTGACACCCCTGCAATTCTGTCAGATAATACTCAGTTTCTTCCTGAAAATGATTGCAAACACTAATTCTTTGGTATTATTATCTTCATTTAATTTGTCTTAAATGAAAAAACACAAAAAGAATTGTCCTAAAGCCAAATTGGATATAATTCCACATCAAACATAAAAAAAAGGGTGGACAAAAGTATTGGCACTGTTCGAAAAATCATGTGATGCTTCTCTAATTTGTGTAATTAACAGCACCTGTAACTTACCTGTGGCACCTAACAGGTGTTGGCAATAACTAAATCACACTTGCAGCCAGTTGACATGGATTAAAGTTGACTCAACCTCTGTCCTGTGTCCTTGTGTGTACCACATTGAGCATGGAGAAAAGAAAGAAGACCAAAGAACTGTCTGAGGACTTGAGAAACCAAATTGTGAGGAAGCATGAGCAATCTCAAGGCTACAAGTCCATCGCCAAAGACCAGAATGTTCCTGTGTCTACCGTGCGCAGTGTCATCAAGAAGTTTAAAGCCCATGGCACTGTGGCTAACCTCCCTAGATGTGGACGGAAAAGAAAAATTGACCAGAGATTTCAACGCAAGATTGTGCGGATGTTGGATAAAGAACCTCGACTAACATCCAATCAAGTTCAAGCTGCCCTGCAGTCCGAGGGTACAACAGTGTCAACCCGTACTATCCGTCGGCGTCTGAATGAAAAGGGACTGTATGGTAGGAGACCCAGGAAGACCCCACTTCTTACCCCGAGACATAAAAAAGCCAGGCTGGAGTTTGCCAAAACTTACCTGAAAAAGCCTAAAACATTTTGGAAGAATGTTCTCTGGTCAGATGAGACAAAAGTAGAGCTTTTTGGGAAAAGGCATCATCATAGAGTTTACAGGACAAAAAAGAGGCATTCAAAGAAAAGAAAATAGGGGGGGAAGCCAGCACTGCTTAAGGTTAGAACGCATAAATTGGAGTGCATATGCACATAATGTCTAGCTGTATTCAAAAATGAGATATTTAGCAAAAAAATTGATCAATTCAATTGAGCCACCCCGCCGCACCAAGGCAATCTCATATGGGGGGTCATACTCTATATATTTTTAATAAATGCTGTGCCATTACGGCCTCCTAAATACACTTAGAGCATGACCACATCAAGTGCAATCTGTACCTGAACATTACTGGATCGCTCCCATGAAGCCAGATGAAGCAAGTGCAGATGAAGGCCAACCAGGTCTGGACACAGACATATCAGGAATGGCCTCCACACATTGCCTGACCAGCAAACATAGATGAAGGGCGATGTTGGTCCAGACACAGGTGCACAATTAAATAAAGCTTGGGGCAGGGTGGGGCTGCCGTGTGTGTGCACAGCAGCCTAATCCATCACAATGAACACAGAAAAATTATGGCGGACATAACCAAGCGTGCACGGCAACAGTGGTGGTGAGCCACAAACCAACAACAATTCAAAGAAAAGAACACAGTCCCTACAGTCAAACATGGCAGAGGTTCCCTGATGTTTTGGGGTTGCTTTGCTGCCTCTGGCACTGGACTGCTTGACCGTGTGCATGGCATTATGAAGTCTGAAGACTACCAACAAATTTTGCAGCATAATGTAGGGCCCAGTGTGAGAAAGCTGGGTCTCCCTCAGAGCTCATGGGTCTTCCAGCAGGACAATGACCCAAAACACACTTCAAAAAGCACTAGAAAATGGTTTGAGAGAAAGCACTGGAGACTTCTAAGGTGGCCAGCAATGAGTCCAGACCTGAATCCCATAGAACACCTGTGGAGAGATCTAAAAATGGCAGTTTGGAGAAGGCACCCTTCAAATATCAGGGACCTGGAGCAGTTTGCCAAAGAAGAATGGTCTAAAATTCCAGCAGAGCATTGTAAGAAACTCATTGATGGTTACCGGAAGTGGTTGGTGGCAGTTATTTTGGCTAAAGGTTGTGCAACCAAGTATTAGGCTGAGGGTGCCAATACTTTTGTCTGGCCCATTTTTGGAGTTTTGTGTGAAATGATCAATGCTTTGCTTTTTGCTTCATTCTATTTTGTGTTTTTTCATTTAAGACAAATTAAATGAAGATAATAATACCAAAGAATTTGTGTTTGCAATCATTTTCAGGAAGAACCTGAGTATTATCTGACAGAATTGCAGGGGTGTCAATACTTTTGGCCACAACTGTATCATTACCAGGCCTAATCCCGGCAATGATAAAAAATTATGTTTGCCACTAACGGTGGAAGCTGCGCTGGGAGTGTGGAGCATTCTGATCAATAAACTGCATACTATTAAACTGGTGCTCTCTAAAGCCCCCATAGAGACTTTGGAGATGTGTATCCCGGACCTCCAGATTAGTAACTGGAAATGCCTGGGTATCCTGTTGGTTGGGGGTATGTATGAGGAAGGAATATTGTTGTCCTTTTCTACGATCAGAAAGAAATATCTCCTTCCACATAGAGATCATTATAAATATCTACAAATAAGACATTTTTTAGAAGGAAAAAGCGATATAGTGAGTTCACAACCCTCCAAATTATATACGATGCTCCTCACCCCAGCGCGGCAAATAAGAGTGCTCTCTGTAAGCTACAACCATATGCTGGAGGAGACGTTCCCCTCTCTGGGCTTGTATCTCCATAAATGAGAGACCGAACTGCAATTCAGGATCACCCCGGGTCAGTGGCGGACGTCCTTCTCAATGATAGGGACACACTAAGTGCACCAATCACTTGGAGAACGCCAGAAAGCTGCTGTACAGGTGGTACTTCACATAATACAGACTGTATAAGATCTACCGCAGCTCCCCAGATGTGTGCTGGAGGTGCGGAGACTCCAACATAGATATGATACATGTCTGGTGGAAGTGCCATAAAGTAAAGCAGCTCTGGGACGCAATCTCCTATTTAGTGTTGCAAATTAGTGGCATCCCAATAAATATTGGGAGAGAGCAGGCGCTTTTGGCCATTGACCTGGATATAATTCTGCACAAGTTCAGGACGGTGATTGTGCACATCCTCATAGCTGCTAAAATTAAAATATGATATTGGAAAAGCCCGAAATGTCCGTCATTGTCTGAGATCGTAGCATTGGTGTATAATAATTGTCTATCGGAGAAGATAATTGCTTCCTCCACCAATAATACATCATATCTCATTAAATGGGACAGCTGGCTATCATTAATATTGTGGTTATAGAGATGTAATAGAGTTATTAATGATAAATTACTGGTACAGTAATCTGTTGTCATCACCCCCTTCCCTTTTCCGTTTTGTTTCCCATAATGTTCAGTTATGTTAATATTATATTTGGCCTAAAAATGATTGAGGTAATTTTTGCAACAATGTTCAATGATTGAAGGCTAAATGGTTTTAAATATGACTTTAACTAAAGTCAATAAAAATTTATGTTTAAAAAAAAGTGTGCTTGCTTGGTAAACCTGTCCACCACCATCCAGATTACAGTATTACCCTTGGAAGGAGGAAGATTGGTGATAAAATCCATGGACAAATGTGTCCATGGTCTATCAGTAACTGGCAAAGGTACCAATTCTCCGGTCGGTTGGTTATGTGAGCACTTAGCGTGGGCACAAACTTCACAGGCAGACACAAACTTCCTCACATCAGACGTAAGCGAGGCCCACCAAAAAACCCTC
Organism: Dendrobates tinctorius; assembly: GCF_039654945.1. Lineage (NCBI taxonomy): Eukaryota > Metazoa > Chordata > Amphibia > Anura > Dendrobatidae > Dendrobates > Dendrobates tinctorius. The sequence goes on from NW_027361696.1 coordinate 12,438,128, forward strand.
GTGATGGCCCCACGAGTAGCCGAAATCCCAGGATGTCCACTCAGCGCTGGATCATGGAACTCCTGCAGGACTCTGAGTCGAAGTTGAATAGGAACAATTTTCCCACTGGCTTGGACGGGGGAGCCCGAGACTGGGCTTCCCAAATCTCCCATTCCAAGCCTGCAGACGCATCAGCCACCCCCCCCCCCCCCCCCCCCGAGCTGAAGAATGGAGGATGGAGGCTCAGGGGAAGAAACTGGATCCCGACTTCGAGACAAGGCATCAGCCTTCACATTCTTGGATCCCGGATGAAAAGTGATCGAGAACTGGAACCGGGAAAAAAAATGACCATCTAGCTTAGGGGTCAACCGTTTAGTAGACTCAATATACGTAACACCAGAAGCAACAACAATCCCTAAAATATAGCTTTTAATTCAATCACTAAAAACATCAGTAGAAATGACTAAAAGAGGGAGGGGTAGAGGACAAAATAATGAAGGGTAGCAGAAATACTGTTTAAATTTTATTCAATTATATCAAAATATGAGCCACAGGCTAAATTGCCCTAGTCCGCCCTAATTCAGCCCTTCCTAGCCGCGGAGGTTGGCACCCTAGTTGTTGACGATATGGCGCCCCCTGTCTCTTTATCTTTTTCGGTATCATAAGTGTGTGTGTGGAATTTTTTTGTGTCCTTTTTTATATACGTAGGTAGGTTTAGGGGCTATTAGGGATACCGACGTTGAGCGGGGGCGCCATATCGTCAACAACTAGGGTGCCAACCTCCGCGGCTAGGAAGGGCTGAATTAGGGCGGACTAGGGCAATTTAGCCTGTGGCCCATATTTTGATATAAAATTTGAATAAAATTTAAACAGTATTTCTGCTACCCTTCATTATTTTGTCCTCTACCCCTCCCTCTTTTAGTCATTTCTACTAATGTTTTTAGTGATTGAATTAAAAGCTATATTTTAGGGATTGTTGTTGCTTCTGGTGTTACAAATTATTCTATAATCCCATCTATTATTTTTGAGGTCTGTTTCAGACTCAATATACGCCAGGTTCTTGTGATCAGTAACTACAGTAATGGCATGAACTGGTCTCTTCAAAAAATGCCTCCATTTTTCAAAGGCAAACTTAACCGCAAGAAGTTCCCGATCATCCACGTCATAATTTCTTTCCGCCGGGGAGAACTTCTTGGAGAAGGCACATGGTCTCAGATCTGTCAAAGTGGCGGGCCTCTGGGACAACACCGCCCCCACCCCCACCTCCAATCCGAGACATCAACCTCCACCACAAAAGGTTCAGTTGGATCAGGTTGAATCAAGACCAAGGTAGTCATAAAGCATTTTTTCAGAGTGAGAAACGCCGCTACTTCTGAGGCAGACTAGTTCTTAACATCAGCGCCCTTCTGTGTCAAGTCAGTGAGGGGCTTGACCACCTGAGAGAACCCTTTAATAAACCTCCGGTAATAATTGGCGAATCCTAAGAAGCAGAAGGCACTTCAGATCCCGGGGCTGCACCCAATCCATAATGGCCTGCACCTTTTTGGGATCCATACAAAACCCCCCACTATAAACAATGAGCCCCAAAAAAGGCAGTTCCTGGACCAAAAACGAGCATTTCTCTAGCTTAGTGAAAAGTTGGTTCTCCCTGAGTCTTTGAAGAACCGCCTGAAGGTGACCAATATGAGTCAGCTTATCAAATGAATAAACCAGAATGTCATCTAACTATATAACCACAAACCACCCAATAAAATCAGAGAACACATGATTGATGAAATGGATGGCATAACGAGGCCCTCGTAGGGATCTTTTGGCATGGTCTGGCCGGTCGAATCAAAGATGAACTGGTAGGTCGGGATACTCCCACCTCGTTAGAGGACCTGATCTCTCTGGCGATACGCATTGACCTGTGGTTTCAGGAGCGTGCCCGCGAATCAGCCAGAGAGAGAAGCTCCTTTCATTCCTGCCCCAAGAAGCCGGGAAACTTCTCCGCCTAGGATTGGTAGGAGAGGCCTCCCTAGGTGTACGTGACACCTCTTCTTCCCTGCTCGTGTCCGTGCTACTGAATCTTGGTGCCAAGTGTTTCTCTGAGGAGGCTTTTCTGGATTCTGGCGCGGATGGGAATTTTATTACACTCGAGGCGGTTAAAAAATACCGGATTCCTGTCAGATCCCTGGAGACTCCCCGGTCGATAGTTTCGGTCAATCGTACATCCTTGCAGGAGACCGTTACCCAGGCCACCGAAGAGATTGAGCTGCAGATTGGAGCCCTGCACCGGGAGAAGATCTCCTTCCACGTCTTGTCTACTATGTCTCACACGCTTCTTCTAGGTCTCCCTTGGTTACGGATTCATGAGCCAACCCTGGACTGGCGGTCGGGCGAAATACTCCGTTGGGGACCGTTCTGTCAGGAGAAGTGCCTGTTGCCCGACCATCCGATGAACTTTGCCTGTCCGTCCTCGGCACCGACAGGTCTGCCGTCGGCTAACTGGTCCTTTGCAGACATCTTCGACAAGGAGGCCAGGACTCTGCCCCTCCATCGGCCATACGCCTGTCCTGTGTCTCCAAGCCGTGCCCGCCTGTCCTGTGTCTCCAAGCCGTGCCCTCCTGTCCTGTGTCTCCAAGCCGTGCCCTCCTGTCATGTGTCTCCAAGCCGTGCCCGCCTGTCCTGTGTCTCAAGCCGTACCCGCCTGCCTTGTGTCTCAAGCCGTGCCCACTTGCCCTGTGTCTCAGCCGTGCCTGCTTGCCCTGTGTCTCAGCCTGCTAGTCACTCGCACCTGTCCAGGTGTCCCGTTCCCGAGTGGGATCAGCAGCCACAGCCAGACACCACCCTGGAGTGGCACCCGGCAGCTACCTGCCGCACAAGCCTGACCTCACCATCAGAGGCTCCAGTGAAAACCAAGGTAGCTGTCATAGTCGCACCCCTTCCAGGGTAGTCTGGTTTGTGGCACAGTGGGGCCACAACGCCCCGGCTCGCACCTATCAGCCAAGGCACGAGCATGACAGTTTGCACAGGCCATGATCCCACGCTTTACACGTTCCTGCAGACACACTCACTCACTCGTGTCTCCTGTGAGCCGGCCGCCTGGTGCCAGCAGTCGTGGTACCTCACCCCCTGGGGCTTGCCCCTGACAATCCCTGTATAGGGGGTGGTCTTCACTAGGTCAGCTCACCCTGGGAGGGTTGGTGCCACGATCCAGAGGGTCCACTCCAGGAGTCGTCACAGTAATCTTGTTCAGTTCCCGAAAGTCAAGGCATGGGCAGAGACCACCATCATTTTTTACAGAAAAGAAATCAGCAGCAACAGGATACACAGAAGGGCGGATATGCCCCTTGCAGAGACTCTCAGATATGTACTCCTTCATGGCAACACGCTCGGAACCAGAAAGTTTAAACAATCGGGCCTTAGGCAATTTAGCCCCAGGAATCAGGTCAATGGCACAATGAAAAAGGGCTGAGCGGTGGTAAAGCCTCAGCCTGACTTTCGGAGAACACATCCTCGACGTCCTTCAGGTACTCCGGAATGCCCTCCAGATCAACGGACGACACAGACATAGAATTCAAACATTTGTTTTCACAGTTGGATCCCCATTTAACCATCTCCCGGGCCTCCAAGATGGATTATAACATTGTAGCCACGGAAAACCCAAAACCAAACCTGCAGGGAGGTTGTCCAGAACGAAGCAGGCTATATGCTCCAGATAAACAGACCTCACCTTAAGGGTGAATTCTTTAGTAACAGAACGGATTCAGTCCTTGGTGAATGGGGCTGAGTCAATAGCCACCACTCTCATGGGTTTATCCAACTTGACTGTCCCTATCTCACAATGGGCCATCAACCTCGAGGCAATCAAGTTTACGAAAGACCCGCAATTCACAAAAGCAGAAGAGGAAAAAAAACAATTGTTCACACCAACTTCCACTTTTAACAATAGTTTGAAGACTGAGGAAAAAGTACCTGTGGGTCTGGGTAACCTCCTCGGCAGTCACCCAGACCTAGTCGTTTCCCGAGACCTTGGAGTCCAGGGGGCAGGAGGGACAGTCCTTTATCCAATGACCCGGCTCTCCACAATAGAAGCAGAGATTTTTCTCTCTGCAACGTCTCCTCTCCTTTTCCTTCATGGTGAGAGCCCCCACCTCCATGGGCTCAACCGACGACGAAGGCTGTGGTTTCACTGGCAACAGAGGAGCTTCTCGTTGCACAACACCTCTCTTTCTCAGCTTGCGGTCCGTACGGACGGCCTGGGTCACAGCCTCCTCCTGAGAATCGGGCGGTTCGTGCAGGGCCAAGGAATCTTTCAAATGCTCGGAGAGACCCCTTCGGAATAGCTCCAAGTGCCAAGTCGTTCTAGGAAACCTCTGGTGCCCATCGCCTGTACTCGGAATAGTACCACTCAGCAGAGAGCTTTCCCTGGGTAAGACTCATAATTGCGTCCTCTGCCAATCTCACTCAATCAGGGGAGGTAGGGGATAGGGAGAAAGCCAAGGATTGCGGCCCCTTCCGCGACAGGGAAAAAACTATCCCAACCCTTTGACTCTCATCACCCGAGGATCGAGGACGCAGGGAAAAAAGTAATTTACACCCAGAATTTTCTTATATCCCCAGAAAAGGTATCCGGATGTTTAACAGAGGGATCAGGATAGGATAGGGAAACGTCAGACACAGTACCCTCCACATTGCCAGATGAAGAAGAGGCACCCAGAACAACATTAACTGTATCTGCTAAGTCCATCTGTACCTGTTGGTGAGAAGCAACCAACGCTCTTTCCTCTACTGATTCTGCATCATTTTGGTCAGGTTAGATACCTGATCTGACAGAGCACGCAGCGGATCCATAACAAACACACAAGACCCCTTAAAAATTGTAAGGGTCGGTGATAATGTAATGACACCAATGGTGTCACTGACGCAGCCTATGTTAGGGCTGGCGGAACGCACCAAGTTATAAAATAATAGTAGGTGCGTTCGCAGCCCGGGGTCCACCGTGCAGAGGTGGTACACTGCTGCTAAGTAATGGCGGAAGAATTAAGCGGTGTGAAACCAGTCACACGTGGGTTACATCACCCAATGTGAACAGGGACGAACTCTGTTAATGCACAGAGCCGCACAACTGCTGAACGTAGATGCCGGAGCCTGTTAAGCTCACAAAGCCCGGCCAAAAGAGGCCACAGTGTACGGCCACAGAACTCTACCCCAAGGACACAGGGTTAGAGTCCTTCTAGGCCCACTGAGTGCGCGGCGTCGCTGCCGCGATCGTCGCTATAGACGCTGGCTATAGAGCAAGTGCACTGAGGCATGCCGAGTCCCTGGTGAGGACTAATGCCTGACTCAACCTCTGACCTACCTACGCTTAAGCCTGGGCGCTAGCAGGCTAGGCTGCACAACGCATGCGTACCAAGGGTAGGGGTTTCTTAATGAGTGATTCACCAGAGACATTCATACGTTCATACATCACTCACTCCACATAGTCTGTAAATACAGTCTATCCTAGCGCATGGCCGAGCGGCCATGCAAACCTTTTATAGCAGCGAGCGTCCGGGACCTTCCTGGCTTCTCGGATGAGCCAATCCGAACAGGAGCATGACCTGAGCATGTGATCTTCGATCTCCAATGGGAGATCACTCCACGGGCATGCTCAGTGGCCCGACATGGGGACTTAGTCCCTGGAGAATCTTGCTGATGAGCAGCATGTATTGCCATAGCTGTGCCAGAGCTGGCAGCAGCAAGCAAACCCACGGAGCTGGTCTGGGCAGAGCGCCTGGACCGCCGAGTTTGCTGAGCAACCTCCTCTGCGGCTGGAGAGGAATGGGAGACCGCTGGAAGTAAGGCTCGGGATTCTCGCTGTGCAGCGACAGAAATCTGACGCCTAACATTACCCCCTCACCTCGGGCCCCCCCCTCTCTGAGCCTCATTCTGCTCAATTTCCACAATGAGAAGAGGAGCGTGGATGTTCTCCACCGGCTCCCAGGTCTGAGCCTCTGGACCATGACCCTTCCAATCCACCAAGTAAAACTTTTTGCCCCACATCACCTTGCATCCCACGATGGCATTGACCTCAAACTCGTCAGATGACAAGTCTGATGTCCCGGCAGATGGCTCAGAAAACCGGGACATGTGAACCGGCTTAAGGAGAGACACATGAAACGTGTCCGAGATAGCCAAGTGTGATGGAAGGGCCAGACGGTAGACCACAGGGTTAATCTGCTCAAGGACCTTGAAAGGGCCAATATAGCGCGGTGCGAACTTAGCGGATTCCGCCCGAAGCGTGATGTTTCGAACGAAGAGCCACACTAAATCGCCAGGGGCGAAGGTCAGAGCAGGGCGCCGGCGAGTATCAGCGAAGGACCTCATTCTCTCCTTGGAGGCCCGGATAGCATCCTGCGTGCGATCCCAAATGTCACGTGCCTCCACCGCCCAGTCTGCCACCCTAGAGTCGGTGGACGACACGGGCATGGGCACAGGGATGCGCGGATGCTGACCCTAATTTAGGAGGAATGGGGTCTGACCGGTGGAGACGGCCACAGCGTTGTTCAAGGCGAACTCCGCCCACGGCAGCAAAGATGCCCAATCATCCTGCCTGGCGCAAACTGAGGACCCCGGTCGCTGACAATCTTATCCGGCATGCCGTGTAGGCGGAAAACATGTTTAATAAACAACGCTGCCAGGCCCCGTGCCAAAGGTAGCCGAGAGAGTGGTACCAGATGCACCATCTTGGAGAAATGATCGGTGACCACCCAAATGACGGTGCTGCCACTGGACTTGGGCAGACCCACCACAAAGTCCATACGACCATCTCCCAGGGCCTGTCCGCAACCGGCAGGGGATAGAGTTACCCGGCGGGCCGCTCCCGAGACGATCGATTCTGGGCGCAAGAGACGCAGGCCTGAATATAGTCCCTGACGTCACGAGCCATATGCGGCCACCAGTACGTCCTTGCCAGGAGATCAGAGGTTCGTTTGGTCCCAAAATGTCCCCCCCACCCTGGACGAATGAGCCCAAGAGAGAACCTCCGGTCGCAGATGGGCAGGGTCAAAAGTCTTGCCCGAAGGTACCGACTCGAGAGCAACTGGAGCCACGGTCCTCAGACTCTCCGATGGAACTATCAGCCGAGGCTCCTCCTCCTCTGATGACACCACGGAGCGAGAAAGAGTGTCGGCCCGGACGTTCTTCTCCCCGGAGAGAAAATGCAGGGTGAAATGGAATCGGGAGAAGAGCAAGGACCATCTGGCCTGGCGAGAATTCAGCCGCTGGGCAGTCTGTAGATAGACCAAATTTTTGTGGTCAGTGAACACCTGGAAAGGATGGCGAACCCCCTCCATGAGGTGTCTCCACTCTGAGAATGCCAGCTTCATTGCTAGCAACTCCCTGTCCCCGATGGAATAATTCCTCTCCGCCGGTGTGAAGGTCTTAGGGTATGTGCACACATAGTTTTTTGTCTCTGCAAATTTTGTAGAGAAAACCGCAGGTAAATCCGCAGGACAAAGACCTGCGGTTTATCTGCGGTTTATCTGCGGTTTTGCCCTGCGGTTTTACACCTCATAATGGATGAGGTGTAAAACTGCAGCGTTTCTGCACCAAACAATTGACATGCTGCGTTTTGAAAACCGCAGCAAAACCGCGCGGAAAAAAACGCAGCATGTGCACAGCTTTTTTTTTATTTCCATAGGAAATAAAGGTACTGTACAACGCAGCAGAATCTTCTGCGTTTCTGCAGAGCCAAAAACGCTGCGGAAACGCAGCAGAAACCGCAAAGTGTGCACATACCCTTAGAGAAGAAGCATGGGTGCTTCCGACCTTGCGAGTCCTTCTGGAACAGAACCACTCCAGCACCGACGGAAGAGGCATCCACCTCCAGAATGAAGGCTTATCTACATCGGGGCGATGTAGAATGGGAGCGCTAGTGAAGTGGGATTTAATAGCGGCGAAGGCCTTGGAGACAGTTTCCGACCACAGTTTGGGGTTGCACCCTTCTTGGTGAGGGCTACCAAGGGCGCTACCAAAGTTGAGAAATGGGGGATGAATTGGCGATAGTAATTTATGAACCCCATAAAGCGCTGCACCGCTTTGAGAGAATGGGGTTCCTGCCAATCCATCACCGCCTGTAGTTTGGCAGGATCCATGGCCAACCCCTGGGCCGAGATGATATAGCCCAGGAGAGGCAAGGACTCCTGCTCAAACACACATTTCTCCAACTTGGCTGTGATGAACAGCAGACTGCTGCCACCAAATTGTGACGGACAGCGCAGCCTGTGCCACCAATATGTCACAATCCCACCGCTGACACGGGTTTGTCAGCGGACGGAGGGACGCGACGCACTGCCGGCGCACGGCTATCACAGGCACATTGGAGGCTTATCTTAGTTATCCCACCACTGACACCATGTGAGCAAACTATACAGCAAGTTAATCTCGACCTAACAATTTACCGCAGGGGGGTATTTTGGATGCCCCACCACTGCTAACAACCTTCCAAGAACTGCGGGGATTTATGTATATCCCACTTTCTCAGTTCCACTTTGGAACTCGCAGCTCTCCGGCGTCCCCCCTTACCCTCAGGTCAGTCAGGGAACTGCACCTAGGATAAGTAGTCGCCAGATGGGCTGCTTGTTGTGTACGGGCACTTAGACTACTGCAATAAGCGGATTATCAATGCTGTGGCCGCAGCCCCTCATTCAGCATGTAAGACCCATCTGTACTGCCAGCTAGCCTAACCAACCGCACACACCACACTGCCACCAGCCACGCTTTACTTAATCACAGAGTCAATGAAGAGGGTCCGTGACAAACCCCAAATTAGTAGCGATTATCTAAAAAGGACGCATAGTTCGTTTCTAAGAGCATGGAGACAGAGCTAATAGATTTTTTATCATTTATTCCCAAAATGTGGGCAGTAATTACATAGATAAAACTTGCTATAAAGTTGAGACATCAAATATGTACAATACAAATATAACATAAAGGGATTAAAAAGACAGAAAGTAACAATCACATGTGCTTAGTCGGAATCAGGCAGACCATGTGAGGGGAGAAGGCAGAGCCACACATCTCCACTCATCTGCACGTCTTGTCAGCACGGACTCTGTAGCTCCAACTGCCTGGAATTTGGTAGGGAATACTTTATAGTCCAGTGTTGTGAGTTCATTCTCTGGTTCACCAGTTGTGAGTTCCCCTTCTGGACTCCCTCTTGTGGTGACGGGAGGTGGTACGGCTGGTTTGATCGGTGAAGATCTGCCACCTGAGAATGAGGATGATGATTGGATCTCAGGAATCTCAGATTGGATTTATGACAGCCGACGCCCTATTCAGTTGCTGGTGATTCCTTCTGGCTTGTCAGCTCTTGGTTTTCAGCTCTGTTCCAGTTATCTAAAGCTAAGTTTTTCTGCTAATGTTCACACTTGATTTTGTTGGTCTATTCAGTTTTTTGTGTGGTCTGCCAGCCCCGGCTGGGTGCTGAGCTGAATTTCCACTCTTATTTATCAGTATTTTGCCAATTGGCTTTTTGTCCCTTACTAGTTCGGTCTGTTTTTGCTCTGTCTCAGAATATTCCAGAGTGCTGATATAGTGGGAGAAATCTAGTGACTTCAGGGTTAATTTTGCTATCAGAAGTGTTGGACATTATTTTTGTAGGGTTTTTTGCAGGTTGCAGACAGTGACTTGCCTTTCCTTTCCTGTCTAGTTAGATTGAGCCCCATCATTTGCTCAGCCTATTTTCCTGCCTGTGTTTGTGCCTTCATCTTGTTTCACGTCAATACGTGTGTGGGTGCTATCTATTCCTTTGGGGTCTGCTCTGGGGCAGTTAGTTTTCCCTTTTCTTGCTTTAGGCTTATGTAGTACTCCGGCCATGACAAGGCATCTAGGAACATCGTAGGCACGCTCAACGGCTACTGCTAGTTGTGTGGTAAGATCAGGGATCTGCAATCTGCATAGTTACCAACTTCTCTGGTTTTCTGTGGCTTAGCTTGTTTTGTTTTTTTTTCTCCTCGGTGACCCATTCATAACAGTCCAGGGTCTGTGACCTCACGAAATGGGCGGTCTGGTGAGGTCCAACCCCCCTTTCTCTAAGTTATGATTCTTTACTAAAACTTTATAATAGCCATATCTTCACTAGGGAAGTTCGCACAGACACATATATGGTATCATTGATTGTGATTTACCGAACAGAATCCACCAACACCAATCATGCCATAATTAAGACACTCCATTTGGGACCAATCCATATCTCAGTTTCTGGAGAGGTTATAACTCTGAAAATTAGGAATTAGAAAGCTGGCCTCGTGCCCTTCGCAGAAATGTGGGTTTTATATCTCTGTCATGAGTGAAGCGCATGCTAGACTTCTTTAATATTTCCTATACCTGTATTCAAACCTCGTGGTTTCAGAACAAAGGGACATCCTTTCCACTTAGCTGTGCTGGGGGTGGATGGGGGGAAGGAGGAGACTTCGAGAGGAAATGCCCAGTTTCCTGTTACCAGCAGGCAGAGGGGGGGAGGTGAGGGGAATGCTGCAGCTGACAGTCTACAATGTCCTCAGAAGGAAAGGGGAGATTCTGGAAGGTTCCAACAGAAAACATCATACCTTACAGACATTTTACATTACATTGGCGTAAAGGGAGCTTGCCCGCAGGAGATCGAAAACTTTGTGATCATCTCTGCGGTGGGAGTCAATATCTGGAGAGTAAATGAGAATATCGTCCAGATAGACTACTACCGAGGTGGTAAGAATATCCCGGAAGATATCGTTCACAAAGTCTTGGAAGACGGCCGGCATATTACATAGCCCGAAGGGCATCACCAGGTATTCATAGTGCCCATCTCTGGTGTTAAATGCCGTCTTCCATTCGTCCCCCTCAAGGATGCGAATCAAGTTATAGGCTTCTCGCAGATCAAGCTTAGTAAACACTCTCGCTCCCCGTAGCCTATCGAACAGTTACGATATCAGTAGAGGATACTTGTTCTTAACGGTTATGGCGTTAAGACCCCTGTAATCGATGCACGGACGTAATTCTCCATTCTTCTTTTGGACAAAGAAGAATCCCGCTCCCGCCGGAGACACCAACTTCCTAATGAATCCTCTTGCCAGATTCTCCCTGATATACTGAGACATGGCTTCTGTCTCTGGGAGAGATAGGGGGTAGACTCGACCCTGGGGAGGCTCAGCACCGGGCAAGAGGTCAATAGGACAGTCGTAAGGGCGGTGCGGCGGAATGGTCTCCGCTGCCTTCTTGGAGAAATCGTCTGCATACTGCTGGTACGGCTTGGGTAGCGAGGAGAAGTCTGCGGGAACCTCAGTGGTAGCGACCTGTATGCAGTCCCTCAAACACCTACCCTCGCAGGACTTGCTCCAACCGAGGATTTTTCCCGAGGACCACTCTATGTGAGGAGAGTGAGCTCGTAACCAGGGAACTCCTAGGAGGACCTGGTCGATACCTTCGGGCATGACAAGAGAGATCATCTCCTGATGGGAAGGAGACAGTGAGAGTCTCAGTGGAGCCGTCTGGTGGGTGATTTGGGACGGGAGTGTCGCACCATTCACCACTCTGATAGTGACTGGCTGAGGTAGCAGGACCAGGGGGAATGCGTGTTGTAGGGCGAAGGCAGATGACATGAAATTGCCCTCCGCTCCAGAGTCCACACAAACCTCCACCACCAGAGTGGAAGAATTAAATTCTAATGCCCCTTTAAACAGGAGCTTGGAGGAGAAAGTCGCTGTGTCTAGTAGGCCCCCTCCGATAACCACTAGACGGGAGCGTTTCCCGGGCGCTGTGGGCACTGGTTAGCTAGGTGCCCAGTCTGCCGACAACGGAAGCAGACTGAAGGTACCCGCGCGGACTGGGCCCTGGACCCCGTGCGAGACACCTCCATGGACTCTGGAGGCTCAGGCGGCTGACTGAGGGGTTCCAGCGGCCTCACAAAGTTTGGAGCCAATCTATATTGTTGGCGGAACTTGGAGCGCTCCAGCCCTCGCTCAGTGAAGCGAATGTTAATTCGGGTGGATACCATAATGAGCTCCTCCAAGGTGGTGGGCACCTCCCTGGTGGCCAGGGCATCTTTGACATGATCAACCAGGCCTCTCCAGAAAATAGGTATGAGAACCTTATCTGGCCGCTCAAGCTCTGAGGCCAGAGTTCTGAAGAGGATGGCATACTGACTGACCAGAGACGAACCCTGGGTTAGGGCCAGCAACTGCAGTGCGGTGTCGTGCGTGACCCGAGGCCCCAGGAACACCTGCTTCAAAGTGACCAGAAAATGGATGGCACTCTGTACCAGGGGATCCCCACGCTCCCGCAGCGGGGTGGCCCACTCCAAGGCCCTACCAACAGAAGGGAGATAATAAATCCCACCTTGGCCCGCTCAGAGGGAAATCGTGTGGCCAGCAACTCCAGGTGAATGGAGCACTGACTCATGAAACCCCTGCATGAAGCACTATCACCCAAGAACTTTTCGGGCAGCGGGAGGCGAGACAAGGTCGGGGCAAGGCTAGCCATGGAGACACGGGCGACAGCCTCTGTAGCTGCTTGAACAGCGACCGAAGTAACATCCGCAGCTGAGGTGGAACGCTCTAGCGCTGCCAACCTACCCGCCAGCTGCTGGATGTATCTATGCAGTCGTTGTTCGTCCACCATTATTAGCCAGACCCTGGCGCTAGGATGTTAGGGCTGGCGGAACGCACCAAATTATAAAATAATAGTAGGTGCGTTCGCAGCCCGGGGTCCACCGTGCAGAGGTGGTACACTGCTGCTAAGTAATGGCGGAAGAATTAAGCGGTGTGAAACCAGTCACACGTGGGTTACGTCACCCAATGTGAACAGGGACGAACTCTGTTAATGCACACAGCCGCACAACCGCTGAACGTAGATGCCAGAGCCTGTCAAGCTCACAGAGCCCAGCCAAAAGAGCGCACAGTGTACCGCCACAGAACTCTACCCCAAGGACACGGGGTTAGAGTCCTTCTAGGCCCACTGAGTTTGCGGCGTCGCTACCGCGATCACCGCTATAGACGCTGGCTATAGAGCACGTGCACTGAGGCGTGCCGAGTCCCTGGTAAGGACTGATGCCTGATTCAACCTCTGACCTACCTACGCCTAAGCCTGGGCGCTAGCAGTCTAGGCTGCACAACACATGCGTACCAAGGGTAGGGGTTTCTTAATGAGTCATTCACCAGAGACATTCATACGTGCATACATCACTTACTCCACATAGACTGTATTTACAGACTATCTAAGCGCATGGGGACTTAGTCCCTGGAGAATCTCGCTGCTGAGCAGCATATATTGCCATAGCTGTGCCAGAGGTGGCAGCAGCAAGCAAACCCATGGAACTGGCCTGGGCAGAGCGCATTGACCGACGAGTTTGCTGAGCAACCTCCTCTGCGGCTGGAGAGGAATGGGAGACCGCTGGAAGTAAAGGCCCTTTTACATTTAGCGATGCACCAGCGATCCGACCAGCGATCCGACCCGGTCAGGATCGCTGATGCATCGCTAAATGATCGCTAGTGAGCTTTCATACAGAAAGATCTCACAGCGATGCAGCAGCGACGCAGCGCACGATACTTACCATTCACACAGCGATCCTGCGTCCTCCCGCCCGCCTCCACGCGTCGCTGGACGTCACAGCAGGAAGTCTCAGCAGGAAGCAGACGACGAGAAATGGAGCCGGACATTCTCGCGCGATCAGCGATGGACAGCGGGGGAGCCGGTCGTTGGTAAGTATCACACATAGCGATATCACTAGCGATATCGCTATAACGTCACAAAACCAGTGACGTTTTAGCGATATTGCTTAGTGTAAAACCCCCTTAAGGCTCGGGATTCTCGCTGTGCAGCGACAGAAATCCGACACCTAACAGCCTAGGTGGCGCTATCAGGGGGCACGTGAACAAGTGCAGGTAGTAGAGAAACAAGGCACACTGTGTGCAAGGATCTGAGACTAAACAGTGAGCACAGGACCTGGAACTAAGCAGTCATGTGACCAATGGGATGGAGTCACCAGGCGTGAGGACACGGAAAGCAACTGAGCGCGTGAAGTACAGGGCACAGAAAGTAACGTAGTCAAAGGAGAGCCGACGGTCTAAAGCCTAGGGATAAGACAGAGAGTAAACAGAGACAAGCCAAGAGATCAGATAACCAGGAAGGACAAGGCAATATAAAGCAGGATACAGAGGTAAAAGTCAGGGGAAAAAATGGGTCATACACAGCAAAGCACAGAGGTACAATATTTACGGACACTTTACCTGGGTCAGAAACCAAGTATATGGAAGTATCACCGAGACCAAATCCAGGAACTGCCAACATTAAATAGCCGCCCCAGAACCAAAGAGAGGCGAACAAGAATTAACTGTGACCTGACCAGGATGGAGGCGGAACCATCCTGTCCAGAGTCATGACACCTTGTATGCAGCTTGATTCATACGTCCTTTGCAAAGATTAACCTGCCCAATTCCAGCCTGGCTGAAGCATCCCCAGATCATCACCGATCCTCCACCAAATTTCACAGTAGGTGCAAGACACTGTGGCTTGTGCACCTCTCCAGGTCTCCGTATAACCATTAGACGACTAAGTGTTGGGCAAAGCTGAAAATTAGATTCACCAGAGAAGATTACCTTACTCCAGTTCTCTATGGTCCAATCCTTATGGTCTTTGGCAAACTTCAGCTTGGCTCTCCTTTGCTTCTCATTGATGAAAGGCTTTTTTCTAGCTTTACATGACTTGAGCCCTGCCTCTAGGAGCCTGTTACAAACTGTTCTTGATGTGCACTTCACCCCAGCAGCCATTTGCTATTCTTTTTGTAGGTCACTTGATGTCATCCTGCGGTTGCTGAGTGACATTCGAATAAGATGACGGTTATCCCGGTCAGTGGAGAGTCGTTTTTGCTCTCTGCCGGTCTGTAGCTTTGTTGTCCCCAATGTCTGCTGCATGACCTTGTTGTAATGGACTGCCATCTTAGAAATGTTAAGGATGGAAGCAATATGACGCTCACTGTATCCCTCTGCTAGTAAAGACAGAATTGAGCTCTTTTTTCCCTCACTCAAGACTTTTCTTTTCAACTCCTTTTGCATGGATAAAAGTTATTTTTTCATTCCCATTACTTTTGAGATATTACTAATAGAGTTGAGCAACTTTGGTCGGATCGGGTTTCATGAAACAAAATTTGTTTCAGATGAAACTCGTCCGACTAGGGCAAAAAAAAGTCGGAGTTTCGTCCGAAACCCGACCCCAATGCAAGTCAATGGGGAATAAAAGTCGGCATTGAGCGGATGAATGTCATCCACTCAATGCCGACTTTTATTCCCCATTGATTTGCTTTGGGGTCGGGTTTCGGACGAAACTCCAACTTTTTTTTGCCCTAATCGGACGAGTTTCATCTGAAACAAATTTTGTTTCATGAAACCCGATCCGACCAAAGTCGCTCAACTCTAATTACTAACACTTGTTTTGCCATCCAGCTTGTTGTATTGCAAAAGGATTGTGAACACCACAGCAGGGTTTTTTATATGTTCCTTCATTAAATAAGATTTGGTTCAGTCGATCACCTAATCAGTAGCACATTAAGTAGAATGAGCTGTACTCTGGTTGGAATTCAACTGACACTGGAATGGAATGGCTGTCAGACATGTAGAGAAGCTGATTTTTATAAAACTGTGCAGTGGTTTCTTAATTTTTGCCAAAGCTGTATATACACATCTGTATGTGAGGAGCCTCCTCTAGTGGTGACTGTACATATATACACATCTGTATGTGAGGAGCCCCCTCTAGTGGTGACTGTACATATATAGACATCTGTATTGAGGAGCCTCCTCTTGTGATTATATATATATATATATATATATATATATATATACACACATCTGTATGTGAAGAGCCCCCTCTTGGGGCAACTGTATATATATATATATATATAGCGAGAGAGAGAGATAATTATTTATTATTATAGCGCCATTTATTCCATGGTGCTTTACATGTGAGGAGGGGTATACATAATAAGAACAAGTACAGTATTCTTAAACAGTACAAGTCACGACTGGTACAGGAGGAGAGAGGATCCTGCCCGTGAGGGCTCACAATCTACAGGGGATGGGTAAGGACACGGTGTGGATGGCTTTGTATGTCATGGTTAGGGTTTTGAACTGGAGTCTTTAGGCAATGGGGAGCCAGTGCAGGGATTTACAGAGGGGAGAGGCCGGGGAATAGCGGAGGGGACAGGTGGATTAGTCGAGCAGCGGAGTTTAGAATAGATTGGAGGGGTGTGAGAGTGTTAGAGGGGAGGCAATAGAGCAGGAGGTTGCAGTAGTCAAGGTGGGAGATGATGAGGGCATGGACTAGGGTTTTTCCAGAATCTTGGTTGAGGAATGTACGGATCCGTGAAATATTGTTGAGTTGAAGTCAGCAGGAAGTGGAAAGGGCTTGGATAAGT
This sequence comes from Dendrobates tinctorius, assembly GCF_039654945.1. Classification (NCBI taxonomy): domain Eukaryota; kingdom Metazoa; phylum Chordata; class Amphibia; order Anura; family Dendrobatidae; genus Dendrobates; species Dendrobates tinctorius. Next base: position 12,454,515 of record NW_027361696.1, read on the forward strand.
GGTTTAAAAGAGAGATCAGCGTCAAGGATTACTCCGAGGCAGCGAGCTTGTGGGACTGGGGAGAGTGAGCAGCCATTTACTTTAATGGATAGGTCTGTTGTGGAAGTCAAGTGTGATGGGGGAAAGATGATGAGTTTTGTTTTGTCCATATTAAGTTTTAGAAATCTAGTGGAAAAAAAGAATGAAATAGTGGACAGACATTGAGGGATTCTGGTTAGTAGGGAGGTGATATCTGGTCCAGAGAGGTAGATCTGTGTGTCATCACCATAAAGGTGATACTGAAAGCCGTGAGATTCTATGAGCTGTCCGAGGCCGAAGGTGTAAATGGAGAAGAGCAGGGTCCCTAGGACAGATAGGGGGCGCGGTGAGGAGGTGGTGTGCAAGTGGGAGATGCTGAATGTCCAGTCTGTTAGGCATGATGAGATCCAAGATAGGCCAAGTCTGTGATGCCAAGAGATGAGAGGGTTTATAGTAATAGGGAATGGTCCACTGTGTCAAAGGCAGAGGACATGTCCAGGAGGACAGAGTAATGTCGCTTGGCCTTGGCGGTTAATAGGTCATTGGTGACCTTAGTTAGGGCAGTTTCAGTTTGAGTGATGCGGCCGTAAGCCAGATTGTAAGCGGTCGAAGAGGGAGCATGAAGAGAGGTTGGAGGACAGTTCAAGATGGATGTGTTGTTCCAGTAGTTTTGACACAAAGGAGGAAAAAAAGATTTGCCACGAAACATGTCGGAACAGTAAAGCTTTGAAGAATAATCCTGTCCTTTTGTGGTCAGCGCGGATACATTGAAAAACCCAGTCTTTTTTTTCCTCCTTTGTGACCACTGGTATCTACGGGAGTCTGCAGCGACCACTGGTTCCTTTTGAATTCTGCAAGGGGTTGTGACTGTTCACAACCTGTAAAGGTGAGTGGACTAACCGTGTATTGTCACCTAAAATATCACTTTTATCGCCCTATGTGCGCTCTCTTTCTTTAATTCCAGTAGCTTGGAGGCATAGGGGAGAAGTGATATAGGGCGATAGCTAGATACAGAGGATGGATCAAGAGAGGGCTTTTTGAGGATAGGTGTGATGGAGGCATGTTTAAATTTTGAGGGGAAAACACCAGTTGTCAGTGATAGGTTGAAGAGATGGGTTAGAGTTGGGATGAAGACTGTGGTGAGGTTTGGGATGAAGTGGGATGGGATCGGATCAAGTGCACAGGTTGTGAGATGTGATCTTGAGAGTAGAGTGGAGAGTCGATCTCCTGTAAGGCTGGGTTCACATAGCATTATGGCATTAATGCGATGTAACGCATCCGTTAGCGCTGCCATTACAGAGCACATCGCTAACGCATGTCATAAGTAGCATGCGTTAGCAATGTGCCGTCATTCTGTGACGGACCCTCGGACGCGGTCTGCAGCATTCGGAGGTCCGTCACTGCTAGCACGATTGCTATACGTAATCAGAATATGAGAGTAGCGGTTAACGCATGTGTTGAACGGACTGCATTAACGCTATGTGAACCTGGCCTAATGGTGGAGAAGTTGGTTTTGGAGGAGGGCTGAGCAGTTAGGAGTTCGGGCTCTGGGGGTTGTCGACCAAAACTGTCTCTGATATACACATCTGTATGTGAGTAGCCCCCTCTAGTGGTGACTATATACACCTGTGATCTTTTTATATACTGCCCACATCTGACAACCTTCTATAGTGTCCAGACCGGAGATCCAGTGAGGGTGATGTCAGGGAAGATGGGGGTGACAGCCACTTTAATCTTACAGAGAGCGACTCATGCATGTCTCGGCGTCCTTGGGCCAGTGTTGTAGAGTGAACTTCAGTCTGAACGCCTGGAATAAATTGTGCGATTTCCAGAGAAAATCTACATTTGTCCTCGGTGTGATTGACCATAGGCCCTGACACCTGTGCACACGAAGGGTTAACAAGAGCAGGTGATCACTGGCTCCTCCTGCACCTATAAATGAGGGGAGCAGGAACTGTGTCAGCTCCTTCCCTGCTCTCTGGTGAGTGACTTACTGCTGAGGTGGTGGGTGGGCAATGGTTTATAACATGAGGGGTTTTAATTGCATCAGATCTGTGGCGCATCGCTCTGCCACCTACAGATAGTGATGCATGTTGCAGACTGTTCCACCACTGACCTCTCTGAAGAGCATTGCTCCTCTCGATACAGTGCTATATCCTGCAGATTACACCACTGATCTCTCTGCAGAGCATCGCTCCTCCACCTCCTGACATACAGTGATATATCCTGCAGCTAATTACACCACTGATCTCTCTGCAGAGCATCGCTCCACCACCTCCTGACAGATACACAGCGATATATCCTGCAGATTATTACACCACTGTCCTCTGCAGAGCATAGCGCCTCCACCTCCTGACAGATACATAGCGACATATCCTACAGATTATTACACCACTGACCTCTCTGCAGAACATCGCTCCTCCACCTCCTGACAGATACAGTGCTATATCCTGCAGATTACACCACTGATCTCTCTGCAGAGCATCGCTCCTCCACCTCCTGACATAGTGATATATCCTGCAGCTTATTACACCACTGATCTCTCTGCAGAGCATCGCTCCTCCACCTCCTGACAGATACACAGCGATATATCCTGCAGATTATTATGCCACTGACCTCTCTGCAGAGCATCGCTCCTCCACCACCTGACAGATAGTGATATATCCTGCAGCACACCACTGACCTCTCTGCAGAGCATCGCTCCTCCACCTCCTGACAGATACATAGTGATATATCCTGCAGATTATTACACCACTGACCTCTCTGCAGAGCATCGCTCCTCCACCTCCTGACATACATAGTGATATATCCTGCAGATTATTACACCACTGTCCTCTGCAGAGCATCGCTCCTCCACCTCCTGACATACATAGTGATATATCCTGCAGATTATTACACCACTGACCTCTCTGCAGAGCATCGTTCCTCCACCTCCTGACAGATACATAGTGATATATCCTGCAGATTACACCACTCACCTCTCTGCAGAGCATCACTCCTCCACCTCCTGACAGATACAGATATACCCTGCAGCTTATTACACCACTGACCTCTGCAGAGCATCGCTCCTCCACCTCCTGACATACATAGTGATATATCCTGCAGATTATTACACCACTGTCCTCTGCAGAGCATCGCTCCTCCACCTCCTGACATACATAGTGATATATCCTGCAGATTATTACACCACTGACCTCTCTGCAGAGCATCGCTGCTCCACCTCCTGAGATACACAGCGATATATCCTGCAGATTATTACGCCACTGACCTCTCTGCAGAGCATCGTTCCTCCACCTCCTGACAGATACATAGTGATATATCCTGCAGATTATTATACCACTGACCTCTCTGCAGAGCATCGCTCCTCCACCACCTGACAGATAGTGATATATCCTGCAGCACACCACTGACCTCTCTGCAGAGCATCGCTCCTCCACCTCCTGACAGATACATAGATATACCCTGCAGCTTATTACACCACTGACCTCTGCAGAGCATCGCTCCTCCACCTCCTGACATACAGTGATATATCCTGCAGATTATTACCAGTGACCTCTCTGCAGAGCATCGCTGCTCCACCTCCTGAGATACACAGCGATATATCCTGCAGATTATTACGCCCCTGACCTCTCTGCAGAGCATCGTTCCTCCACCTCCTGACAGATACATAGTGATATATCCTGCAGATTATACCACTGACCTCTGCAGAGCATCGCTCCTCCACCTCCTGACATAGTGATATATCCTGCAGATTATTACACCACTGACCTCTGCAGAGCATCACTCCTCCACCTCCTGACAGATACATAGTGATATGTTCTGCAGATTACACCACTGACCTCTCTGCAGAGCATCGCTCCTCCACATCCTGACAGATACAGTGATATATCCTGCAGATTATTACACCACTGACCTCTCTGCAGAGCATCGCTCCTCCATCTCCTGATATACATAGTGATATATCCTGCAGATTACTACACCACCTGTAGAGATCTACAGATCATCGCTCCCTCCCCTCTTGACAGATCTGATTTGGGGTGTATTTTGGGGGTTTAGTTTTTGCTTTGTCTCCTGCTCTCAGCTGTTGGTGACTGCAGTCACCGCCCATCTCGTGTTTCTGGCTCTGCTATAATGACCTGCAGGTATTCTGCAGTTGCTCTGATGTGGAGAAAGGAAATAATGGTTGCAGCTCTAAAGGTGACTGGAGGATAAGACCTGATGTAACAGCAGAATAGTGATTGCAGCTCTGGAGGATGAGACACAATGTAATGGTAGAATAGTGAGTGCAGCTCTGGAGGAGAAGACCTAATGTAACGCAGAATAGTGAGTGCAGCTCTGGAGGACAAGTTGCTGCTGACTGCTGGCACTTCTCTGGCTTCTTCATGGCAGTGTATGGGGTCTTGCCATTCTCCTATAGATGGTGCTGTCTCCTTGGATTATAGTGGTGTCGGGCAGGAATTCCCCCATATGGCCTCGCTCACGTCTGACGTGTGGTTGCTCCATGTTTTCAGGGCAAGTTCCTGTGGCAGTAAACCCTCCGCCATGTTGCTTATATCTATCCACCCCTCCCCCAATAATACTGGTCAGGTGGCACCCCCTGCTGGTGTACAGTGATGTGAGCCCCCCTGGGGTCGGATGGGGGGCTCTATTTTGGCACCATGGTTTCCCCTCTTCTTCGTTCTTCACTTTTTTATGTATTTTATTTACAGAAATAAAATCCCATAAATGTACAATCTGCTCCAACCCCCGGCCGCCATTACTGCCCTGCGGGGGTGTTGTCCAAACTGTGGGGAAATGGAGCAGGACCCAGATAACCAGCCGCCATTTATCAAGGGCTTTGGCTTTATCCCATGTTTCACGCTGGCCATTGTAGCAGAGCCGCAGCAGCGTGAGGTCTGAGGTCAGCACAGGGTGAGCCGCAGGGCGAGTGCGCCGGTCAGCAGGGTGAGGGCGGTCGGGGTGCTGCGTCCAGCGCTTGCAGACTTGCAGTGGTCGCGGTTCTCCCCGATGCAGGCGGCATACGCCATGACGTGTGGGATGTAGTTTTGCTCGTGGACGCCGTGCAGCAGATGCGCCATCGGGCCCTTGGCAAACACTGCGACGTCCTCTCCACCGTGCGTCTCCTGCCGCAGAGGAACCGCCGACTGCGCCTGGTAGGATGCTTGAGCTGGAAGAACATGGCAGCAACATGATTAACACCAGTGGCTCGGGGCAGATCAGTCGCCATTGTCAGGAGCTCTGCTTCTGGTCAGTGATTGGTCGGTGCTGCTAGGCATCACCTCCACAGCTGAGGGGTTGTTACAGTTGTGGCACCTGACTGATACACTGTAACCAATAGCCTGAATGGAGGCTTGTGCCCCTCTCCATGCCATAACTGACACGTTGTAACCGGGTCTCAGCTGGGAGTATGGCAGCAGGACCGGCGTTAAGAGGAGGCTTCACTGACAGTCAGCAGGGGTCTTGACGATGGTGGTTAATCCCCTCCTCCCTGGCCTCAGATCCATGGGGTACTCACTGTAGTCCACAGTGGAGATGTTCTGGCGGTCCCCGGCGATCACGCGGTACCCGGGGCCATTCCCATACAGGATGGAGGTGAAGGGTTTCTGGTCGATGTCGCTCACAGTTGGGGCCAAACCTACGGTGGAGAAGATGGTCACATGACTGTGGAGATTGGGCATGTTTAGGCCCCCATCAGGCTCCATACAGAACCTCTTGCTCACCAAAGATGGAGGTTCCACGGTGCGTGTAGCCACCAAATGTGAAGACGTGTGAGTGGTCAGCGGTGACCACGGTCAGCGTATCGTCTGTAGACGTCATGTCCCCAGCGAGGCCAATGGTGAGGTCCATCTGCACTGCCTCGTGTAACGCCTGCTTGGCTTTACCCTCGTGGTGCCCGTGGTCAATACGTCCACCTGAACAAAAACAGCAGACTGGTGAGTGGCGTCCCCTGAGGTGCGTAGACACGTGGGGTGTAGTATCTGGGGTCCAGGACTGGTCACCCACCTTCCACCAGGAGAAAGAAGCCTTTAGTGTTCTTCTTCAGGATTCCGATGGCGACTCTCACCATCTCTGAGAGGGAGGGGTCAGTAGTCATGTTCCTATCCAGTTCATACACCAAATCTACCGGCTCAAAGAGACCTGGAACAAAAGACATGAGGTCTGGACTGTGGAGTGCCCACCTACAGGCCCAGAGCCTGTAGCACTTACCAAGAAGGTAATCCACATCCTGCGGCCTCAGAGCCATCAGCTGCTCCCGACTCCAGATATAATGTGCGGCCTGTGGGGGAGGATGAGATCATGTTACATCGCTGCAGAGAACTCCCCCTAGTGGTGGCTGCAAAGGGGATCTTGTGTATCTCTGTGTACAGGGAACTCCCCCTAGTGGTGACTGCAGACAGGATCTTGTGTATCTTTGTATACTGGGTGCTCCCCCCCTAGTGGTGACTGTAAGCAGCAGAATGTGAAGATGTGACTGTCTTCAGAGATGCGCTCCCATCAGATGTGGAGGGATTATTTACTGTATGTTTTGGGGAGAATACCTCCCTGCCTTGTCCACTAATGTTGTGACTGTCATGTTTTCTAGAGGTGATGATCTGCAGCTTCTCAGGATGGAGGTGGAGGCTGTGTCTTCTGCGTTTTCTCAAGCAGGTGAGTGACCGAATTGTTTCCTGCTTGGGGCCAGATTTGCGGAGCCTGTGACATATTTCTCTTACCAGCCAGTATGTATGTTTCTGGCAACCATGAATGGTGGGATCCCCTTGTGGCTGGTTGCCCATGTTACCTTGTTGCTGGGCTTTTTCTCCCTCCACACTTTGGTCAGGTTCATTCCATCTTGCCTTGTTCCATTCGCCTTCTCATCACTTGGATACTCCACATCGGGGGTGTTTTTGGGGAACATGTACTTCCGGCCCCCACCCATGATGACCTGTAATGAGGGAAATTGGGGTCAGGGGTCTCATGCAGCTTTTTCTTTTCTTCCAGTGAAGCTGCTTCTGTTCCAGACTTGGTTTCGCCCAGAATCGTCTAAAACTGTAAGTTACGAACTGCAAGCTGCCCCCTGAACCTTCATATGTGGAGCCCCCCAATGTGACTATCTCCTACCCCCACCACGACCACCATCTCACCTCGATGTCCGGGACGTTGGACATGAGCTGCCAGGCGATGTCTTTACACCCGTCCTCCACTGCATCTCTGGGCATCTCGTTATCGGAGTACCAGTCGCGGTTGACGCTATGGGCGTAGGCAGCGCTGGGCGTGGCGTGGTTCACCCTGGTGGTGGTCACCAATCCAACAGACTTCCCTGTAATGACAAAGCTCCTGGTGAGCACCAGCTGCTGCTGCCCTGATCTGCTGCTGTTCATGAACCAGGAGGCTCAGGATGAGATGGTCAATGTTCATTACATGTGCTGGCCCTGGGTGTATTGGTAATGAGTGGCAGTATGGGGGCAACCAGTGATAGGGGGTTGTCAGCTGGGTGTCAGGCAGACCTGTTGCAGTGCTGGCTGCCCATTTTGTGGGACAGTGTGATGAGAAGGTCCAGGATTTGAGGGGGGTTCTTGTTGTGCCGCTATGATGGCGGATCCACGTGTCGAGTACCTGGCAAGGGGAGCCTGAACCCCGCTGCATGCTCACCTGCGTCTTTGGCCCACTTCAAGATGGAGGTGACTTGGTTGCCATTCGTAGTGTTGCACAGACCTCGCACTGCAGCCGCGTTTACGCCGACTGTCCCCTCGTTGGCCTTCACTCCACACAGGTAGGCGGTGGCGGTGCCGGCGCTGTCAGGGACCTGTGCGTTGGTGTTGTACGTCTGTGGGGTCAGAATGTACAATGGTTATAATGGAGGTAGACTATGTAGATCAGATGGATGGGCCGCATCCTCAGTCTGAGGGTCTCCTCCAGTATAGACATGGGGAGGGGGGTGTGGCTACCCTTAGTGACGCCCCCTTGTCTGGTGGTCTCTGCCCGGTGATGCCTGCTGCAGTCATCACATTAATATACAGAAGCTTTAGTGTATCGGACACTCGGGCCCCTTGTGCCGCCTTTCCCTGTGCCCCCCAGACGCTGCCCGCCACTCACCTTTGCTAGAGCCACATATGGGAACTTGTCCATCTCCAGCACAGTCTCTTCTCCGGGTTTTCCAGCGAGTTGCCCCTTTAAGATTCGTGTTGCTGTGACTGTTGGCACCCCCATGCCTGCAATAAATAAGGGGGTGATTAGGTGGCATGGAGCCCACCCAGCCCCAACCACAGCTGTGTCCCTGGCTCTCACCGTCTCCCAGGAACATGATGACATTCTTGGCGATCTTGGTGTTGAGCTGCTGCAGCTCCAGCGCTCGTCGCAGCGTGTCTTGGGCCTGGGCCCTCCAGTACTCAGGGTCCTTCTCCTGCTCTAAGAGGGCAGAACCTGGTTATAGGGGACGCTGAGGGTATGTGCACACAATGCAGATTCTGCTGCGGTGTACAGTACCATTAAAGTCTATGAGAAATGAAAACCACTGTGCACATGCTGCAGATTTAAATCCACAGCATGTCAATTCTTTGTGCGGATCAGCAGCGTTTTGACACCTGCTCCATCAGGCTATGTGCACACGTTGCGGATTTTGCTGCGGATCTGCAGCGTTTCTGGCCCTGCAGCAGAATCTTCTGCGTTGTACAGTAACATTTTACCCTATGTAAAATGGAAACCTCTGTGCACACACTGCAGAATTTTCCGCACAGTTTTACTGCAGTTTTAAATCCGCAGAAAGACATGACATGTCACTACTTTTCTGCAGATTCTGCTGCGGTTTACAATCTCCTCCATTGTAGAGGTGATAAACCGCAGGTCCTTTGACTTGAAATTTACCTGCGGATTTCTGCAAATCCACAGGGGGAAAATACGTGGGCACATAGCCTTAGGCTATGTGCCCACGTAGATTTTAGTGCTGTGGACTTCTCCCTGCGGATTTTGTAAAATCTGCAAGTCAAAAGTCCTGCGGTTTACCTGCAGATGAGCCTGCGGTTTCTCACCTCACAATGGTGAAGGTAGGAAACCGCAGCAGAATCCGCACAAAGAATTGACTGCGGATTGTAATCCGTGCAGAAAAATCCGCAGCATGTGCACTGCATTTTTTATTTCCATAGGAAATAAAGTTACTGTACAACGCAGCAGAATCCGCAGCGTGTGCACATACTCTTATAGGAATCTGCAGGTATCAAAAAGCAGGGGAAATCTGCACGTAAAACGCAGGTCATTTGTGAATTTAGCCAAATCCCCGTGGAAAAACTCTGCAGGGTAATCTGCAATGTGTGCACATAGCCTTAGGGTATGTGCCCACGTTAGCGTTTTTAAACGCTCAGGAAACGGGTCTCCTTCCCAGAAAATGCACTTTTTTGCCACAATTTTTCCATGCTTTTGCGCAAAAACGCACGTTTTGATTTTTTTTTTTTTTTTTTTTTTTTTTTTTTCCGCGCATCTTCTGGACCATAGGAAATAGCCAAAAAACGCAGACCTAAGTGGAAATTAATGAACATGCTGCGTTTCTTACCACGAAGCGTTTCCTTAGCGGTAAAAAACGCATCCATTGGCACAAAGGCCAAAATGCATTAAAATGAATGGGATGCTTCTTTTAAGCGTTTTTGATGCGGTTTGACCCCGAAAAACATCAAACGCTTAAATAACGTGGGCACTAGGGTGACCGGATCTCATATGGGGGGGGGGGGGGAGAAATGTCAGAATTTTGTCCGTCTGGACCCCACAAAACGATTCCCCTTTCCAGATATTGAGAGAGCCAAAATTTGAGCTCTATCAAACGACGTTAACCCGTGCCGCTCGCCGCTCAAAGTTTGAAAAAATCCAAATTGAGGTATTTTAAGATTTAGGTATTTTGCATAGTCTGTTAGACTATAAAGAATGTGACAACAACATTGCAGAAATAGCCCTGACCAAATTTTCGAACCATTTGTGGTATTTGAATGCAGAGTTGGTGGGATTATCGTTTTTTGATCCCACCATTACAGACAATGAAAAGTTGTTAATGGCTAATAAATTGCTCAGTAGCACAGATGAACCATCAGAGCACGCTAACCTACATGAGTTGATAATTTTACATAGTTATCTAATCTATTCTAGAGCTTTTGTTATTGCCATTAGCAACTTTTCATTGTCTGTAATGGTGGGATCAAAAACCGATAATCCCACCAACTCTGCATTCAAATACCACAAATGGTTCGAAAATTTGGTCAGGGCTATTTCTGCAATGTTGTTGTCACATTCTTTATAGTCTAACAGACTATGCAAAATACCTAAATCTTAAAATACCTCAATTTGGATTTTTTCAAACTTTGAGCGACGAGCGGCACGGGTTAACGTTGTTTGATCGAGCTCAAATTTTGGCTCTCTCAATATCTGGAAAGGGGAATCGTTTTGTGGAGTCCAGACGGACAAAATTCCGACATCGATTTTTTGCGGTCACCCTAGTGGGCACACAGCCTTAAGGCTGCTCCACCAGCAGGTGACCGGTGCTGGGACTAATGGCCGTTATCTCATCACCACCAATCCTAAGAACCGGGGATCTTCATGGCTGGAGTACTGGATTATGTGCAATCCTCAGGATTGTGGGGGGGTGGGGGGGGGGGGGGGGGTGTTACCAGTCATTGGACCCAGCAGCAATTGGGGTGTTCCCTATCCTATGGGTAGGAGAACTTTCAGACTTGGCAATGCCCCTTTAAGACTTCTCACAGCTGAAGGTTTGTTATATTTCTTATAAATGTTCCCAATCTATAAACAGCCTGGGTGTCAAAGATTATTAAAATGTATCAGCGCAACTAATCAGGTCAGGAACCACCTACAGTGCAGCCTCATCTACTCCAGTCACCTCCCGAGCTGTGGTCACTTCTGCTGTGGTATTATGTGTCTTCCTGCAGAGCTGCACTCATTATTCTGCCTGAAGCCCTTACAACATGGCACATTTACAGTTGGTGTCTGTGGAATCGACAGAATTGCAGCTCTGGAGGGTAACACAAGATGCAACAGCAGAATAGTGATTGCAGCTCTGGAGGATAAGACATGATGTAGCAGCAGAATAGTGAGTGCAGCTCTGGAGGATGAGACCTGATGTATTGCACATTTAGCAGTTGTTCGATGCCCCTCTTACCTGGGAAGTGCTGTGCCATGACCAGCTTGATGACTAGCATTACTGCCCACTGCCTCATGTCCATCCTGTGTCAGAATAGCTCCAGCACAGTGTGTGCCGCCCTGCCAGTGGGGGAAGAAGAGTATTACACAGAGCTGGACTCCTGCATGAGAGCTAAATAATCCCAGATATTCACATAAATTGCAGCTTGTGCTTCCCGCAACCTGCGGCTGCCGAGAGCAAACAGAATCCCGACCCCTCATTACACCAGATTTATAGATGGAAAGATAAAAGCCGAAAATCCTGTTCACAACGTGGTACAAACAGACGAAAATAACCGGGAGACGAAAGGTCAGAGGGCGGCGCCGCGAGTGTACAAAGAGGCCATTATAGGAGCCTTCACCCCAATGTCGTCTAATGTGAGCTCAAACGGGGGACAGTATTATAGAAGTTACATTCCTGTACGTAGGGGGCAGTATTAAAGTAGTTATATTCTTGTACATAGAGGGCAGCACTTTCAGGAGGGCTTCTTCATTTCCCCTCTGCAACGACCTTTCTATTTTATTTTCTGAATTCGTAATGGAAAGAATTCTCCATTCTTTACACTACAGGCTGCAATTGGTAATGTGGAGCTCGGTAAACTGTGCACTAGTAACAAGTCCGCTTGTGGCGCGGACACCCCCACACCCACCTCCGCTGTCTTGCCCTTCGGCTGGGGTACTTACCCTGATAGTCTGCAGGTGAAGTAGCAGAGACACAAGAGCACAAGCATGGCCACAATGAAGCAGGCGATGGTGGTGATGAGCAAATGCAACTCGCTGGTCAGCGCCATAATGGGCACACTAGGCCTCAGTCGGCCATTACAGACCCACTTGCAGGGTGTAGTGGGCACCAGGGCACGGAGCTGCCAGGAGCGGAGCAGCTTCTGTCAGCAGATCCCTGGATTTACTGTCACCTGATAAGATAATTCCTAAGATTAAGTGTCTGAGACCAGTGATCAGGTGACAACTGCGTGCACAGGTTCGTACAGACCCCCAAATCATGGACACTTGGAGGGGAACATGGGAGAAGATGACAGCATATGCAGGAAATGGTCAGAGCTGTGACAGAGGGCTATGGGATCCGTGATTCAAAGAGCAGCGTCCCAAACTGTATCACCTGGCGGGATTGGCTGCTTGGTGGTATCTCACCTGGCGGGATTGGCTGCTTGCTGTGAGTTCTTCTACAGTGGGCACAGGTTTGGGATCTCTTGCCTGCTCATGTGGGTGATGGCAGAAGGTCAGATGTGTGGGACAGAAGTTGGGTGCCACTGCTGATGGTGGTTCCTACTGCTGGCAGTAAGGGCTTGTAAATGCCAGGTTGTAACTAAGGACATGCTGCTCACTGCTGGGGGGTGGAGATCGCACGGGATGAAGTTATGGTGTCTCATGGGAGGCTGGTCCTCAATGTCTACAAGTCCTCTTCAGGGAGGTGGGCATCTCAGAATACTGGGGTAAGGGTGGAGGGGGGCAGGGCAAAATACTGAGGTACAGGAGAGGGGCTGTAACACCCTCCAAATGTGTTGGGTTGTAACCCCTGCCATTGTAACGAACCAATCGTCGGGTTCCCGAACTACCCATATAATGGAGGCACCTGTAAACCAGCCTGAAGCAGGGTTCAGGTGCTGGTATACATGTGTAGACATCAGGGTGGTGTCGTGCTACAGGCAGTCTACCACATGGGGGAGGGGAAGCTCCTGGATTAGCGCCATAGCTGCAGGACCCCCACTTATAATATTGGAGTTCTATACAGAGACTTTGGGCCCCTGGCCTCATGTACCAGGAGTGGTCAGTGACTCCGTACCCCTTCCCCAATACACCCACATCTGTAATTTGTGCAACAAATGGCAAACTAAGTTGTGAATAAAGTAGAGGCGCCGTGTGATGGGTCCAGGACCCTGATAAAGCCACTGCCTGCTCTACTGATAGGGGAGGTGTCATGCCTGCTCTCTACTGATAGCAGAGGTATCATGCTTCACACGCCATCAGGACCCCATAGACTAGCAGGGGGTGATGTCCTGAACAGACGGGATGGTGCCTGCCGGGCTCCAGAGCTTTGTACAGCAGCCATGTAATGTGCCCTGGGGTGCACCGGACCCCCTGATTGATGCTGCTGGTGGAGGATCTGGTGCTGGGCATAGCTGCAACTATGGGGGTGCTATGTGCTGCTGTATGGATGTCTGCTGGGATACAATGGGTTAACCAGCATGTGCCTTCTATTGATTGGCCCTTTGTTTTTCAGCCCCCTCCACTACAGTAGCTGGATGGAGCCAAGTAGGTCAGTGGTGCCTCCATGGCGGAGGCTGCTCCATAGTTACAGGAGATCACACACTTTCGTCCTCTGCCTGGAAGCCATGGACATTGTGCATTTTGGAGGCCCTGTTGTCATGCTCTATGTAAAGCCCCTCGCAGTCTCCTCACTCATCCAATATCTGCAGGAGCCCTAATGTGTATGGAAGACCCCAACTCTCCCCATAGATGAGGTCAAAATGTGTGCAAACTCCCCTATCCCCATACAGCACAGTCAGCTGGTGTCAGGGTACAGGTGTCTGTGACGTTACGGTCCAGGGGTCCTCAGTGCAGCAGCGGAAAGTGGCTGGCTGAGCTCACAGATAAATACGAAGCCGCTTTGGCCTGAATGGCTGCTAGCAGAGAGCAACAGACTGTAGTCTCCAGTCCTACAGTCTCCTCCCCCCAGTAATGGCTGATAACAGGGAGTAATAGATTGTAGTCTCCTGTCCTACAGTCACCTCCCCCAGTAATGGCTGATAACAGGGAGTAATAGATTGTAGTCTCCTGTCCTACAGTCTCCTCCCCCCAGTAATGGCTGATAACAGGGAGTAATAGATTGTAGTCTCCTGTCCTACAGTCACCTCCCCCAGTAATGGCTGATAACAGGGAGTAATAGATTGTAGTCTCCTGTCCTACAGTCTCCTCCCCCCAGTAATGGCTGATAACAGGGAGTAATAGATTGTAGTCTCCTGTCCTACAGTCTCCTCCCCCCAGTAATGGCTGATAACAGGGAGTAATAGATTGTAGTCTCCTGTCCTACAGTCACCTCCCCCAGTAATGGCTGATAACAGGGAGTAATAGATTGTAGTCTCCTGTCCTACAGTCTCCTCCCCCCAGTAATGGCTGATAACAGGGAGTAATAGATTGTAGTCTCCTGTCCTACAGTCTCCTCCCCCCAGTAATGGCTGATAACAGGGAGTAATAGATTGTAGTCTCCTGTCCTACAGTCTCCTCCCCCCAGTAATGGCTGATAACAGGGAGTAATAGATTGTAGTCTCCTGTCCTACAGTCACCTCCCCCAGTAATGGCTGATAGCAGGGAGTAATAGATGGTAGTAAAGGCTGAACAGAGCTGCCCCCCCTCGGTCACGTGGTGCCCTTCCTTACTGTATCACTGTTTGCTTTGTCCAGTCTTCTCCTTTATGACTCTCTGCCCCCCATGTCGCCTCCTCTTCTCCGATCACGCTCGGTCCTGGATCTGCCACACATCAGAGGTGGGGGGGGCTCCTCGTTATCACGGGTCTCCCTATGGAGGGGCCCAAGGAAACTCAGTCCGCGACCACCCGACCCTTCCCCAAAGCTCCGTCACCACATACAGCCCCGGAGTGCAGATCCCAGATGTTGATGACCCTGATGTAATTAACCCCCTACAGATCTGGGGGGAAGGGTGGGAGGACAGGATGGACATCGGCAATGGTCGGCCGACCTTAAGTGATCGTACGATGAGATTGCAAGCATGGAAGTCTGGGGCAAGAGTCCTCAACAGACTGCTGAAGCCTCTGCCCAGGACTGGGACCCCCCAACATAACGACCCCCAGCCCTGGAATACTCCCCTAGATACAGAGCACCACTGCTACAATGAAGGGAGCCAGGCTCCGGGCCCCCACATACCACTGGAGCGGCACAGGGTGGTCCCCACCAGACAGAGGATGATGGGCGTCTTACCTGCTCCGAGTTATCAGCAACTTGTGACTGAAGCTGAAGAAAAAGTTCAAGGAGGAACGAAAGTTGCAGGACAGCCCCTCAAGATGCAAATGTTCCCAGCCCCCCCCCCCCCCCCATATCCTCTGTCTGCAAGACAGACCCTCCCTGGTGATGGGGAGAGGGATATGTTAAGCTGTGGTCCTTGTGACCAGGAGGGGGAAGTGAAGCGGTGGTCTGCGTGATCTGGGTGGGTTAGCAGTTTAGTGGTTGTCCCTGTGACCTGGGGGGGGGGGGGGGGGGAAGAGCAGTGGTCCCTGTGACCTGGGGGGGGTGAGCGGTGTAGCGGTGGTCCCTGGGCTCTGTTGGATGTGGCAGTGGTGCTGGGCAATTGTGGGCTCCCGGTTTCTTTAGCTGATACTCGCGCTCCTTCTATCTACCATTGCTTTCTGGCTGCAGGACGATCACTGTGTGGGTCACGCACCTGATGAGACCCCACTGGTGATCAGTGGCTCCTGATGAGACCTCCACCGGCTCTTCTCTTGGGGTCTGGTTCTAGAAGATTCTTCCTTCACAATTGACTTTGTATAACTTTCTCCCACTTTTCTTCCTATCTCTGATCTGTAGCGTGTTCCCAGTAATCCTGGGCTATAGGGGGCAAGATGGATATGAAACCCCCTTTTGCCCCCAGGTTAATACATGGTTTTCTGTTTTTTTGGCTCCACCTTCCTGATTTTTGGACCCAGTAGAGTTTATAAGTAACTTCAGTGAGAATTTACCCTCTCCAGGGAGCAGGGGTGTACTTACTTATTCCATTAACTACCACAATCCTGAGCCCTTGTAATGGAGTGACAGCGAGGATGTGACCATTGGTCCCCCTTTCCCCTGAAAACACGCACATGCCGAGATCAGAGTACTTGCGTAAGGTTGGGCTATTGAAGGGTCTTGCATGAGCCAATAACTGCGCCCATGATCTTGTTCCCGATCGTCACCTGATGGTCAGATCCAGTGATCACGCAAGACGCACGATTGATCACTGGATCCTGTCAGCAGCACATGATGTAACCTGCAATATGCCAAAACCGTGTCCAGAGGAAGGATCAGTGTGAATAACAGCCAGGGAGTGATTGATGCAACTGTCACCACCATGTAAGAAGCCCTCAAGTGTGAGCATAAAGCTGCCTTTACACCAGAGCCACATGCCAGCCGGATCGCCCACCAAATTTGTGTGGGGTTTCTGCAGCTCCTCTTGGTGGTGGGGATCCATCAGGGCGATGAATCTTTACCAGTTTGTGTTCAGGGAAGATCAGCGGCTGCCAGATGTGACTGGAGGATGGTGGGAGTCTGGCAGCCGCTGATCTCTTCTGTGTGTGATGTCAACGGAGGACTGGTGGTCTATGTAGGGGGTATACGAGGGGGACAGCAAAGGGCTGGTGGTCTTCTATGTAGGGGGGACAGGAGAGTACAGAGGAGGGCTGGTGGTCTATGGAGGAGGATGGGTCCAGTGTAGGGCTGGTGGTCTTGTTGGGGGGGGTGTTTAAAACACTTGCGGGGGTTTTGGACAACTCGATTATCTTCTGTCTGGTTTATAACCCCCCCCCCCCCCCATATGATCACACCCCATTATCACTGGTCTCGTGGTAGTCTTAGGGCTGCCATTTGAACTGACACTTGGTAGCAGGAGGACCACTGTGCCCTCTGGGGCCTGCCTGTAGGGGGGGCCTTCCAGGGCCACTATGGAGGATGTGGTGCCACCATTACGTTGCGATCGATCAGGTGGGACATTCTTCATGGTGGTTTCCTGATGGCCATGCTTGGATGTCACCACAGACACAGTAGCGGCAGGGATTAGTTTCCACATTGAACCTGATCATGAAGGGGTTACAGCTCGGACTTCACCCCATAACAATGATTTACTCTGTCGCTCTGCCTCCAGATCCAGAGCTCATTATGTCGGTCCCTTGGTCATGGCTGTGGGATTCCTCTCCTTTTATGGTTGACTTATTATTAATGGTGCCTTAATCACAGCTGGGCGACTCATCGCCACTGTAGATACAGATGGGCACATGGATAGCTGTTACCCCAGGGTGTAGGCAGAGTGGTGCCAGGGCCTGAGGGGGCCCCTGAATGAGCACTTGTGATTACCTGCTTCTATTTCCAGGGGGCATTGCCAGTGGCATCCCCTGCACAGATCCAATCACAGCGCAGCTCTTATGTAAGACCAGAGTGACATGAGCTGTGATTGACTACGATGTGATGGCGGGCACAGTGCTCTGTGGCGTGTCGTCTATTGTGGGGCAGTTGCCCACCGCGGATACCCCTAGGCTGCTTGGTTTCCATGATCTGGGCTTCATCCTCACAGTGGATCTGGTGCTGGGTTTCTGCCTTTTCCTTTTGGTTCAAAGGATTTGAAGGTGATTAAAAGAAATTATGGTTGTTCCTACAGAAGCATGGGCCTCCTCTCTACAGTGAGGGTCTTCTCTGGCCCCTCGCCATGTCCTGTGGAGTGCTGGCACCAGACGCCGCTCCATAGATAACACATTCCAGGAAGTTGCAGTTTCCTTTTTTTCATGCATTTTTTCCATGTTTCTGTGCTTGGGAGTCATGAGACTCATTATTGACCACAATGTCATTCAGAGCGGTGCACCCCCCTCATACCACGGCAAGAGGGGGGCTGGTATTCCTGGCCAAGTAAGACAACTGTGCTGTGTTCAGCCCTTGCCACGCCATTTTCTTCCTGGTAGCAATAATTGGTGGTCCGCAGCACACTGCATCCAATGCTAAGTCTGTGGATATTGGATAACTTGCTTGGGGTCTGGCAGGTGCAACCACCCCCCCAAGCTTCCAAGAAGGGGCCTCTGCATGGAGTGGCAATGCACATGCTTGACCACCGCTACTACAGGCACTGCCATTAGTAATGGAGTACAGTCCACCCATGCTCAGGATTCCTGGAATCAATGGAAATGGTCAGTTGACCTCTCCCATGGGGTCACTAGATGAAGTCGAGAGGCGCTGCACAAAGCCAACAGGTGCAATCCCCCTTCGTGGCCACCAAATGGCGCATTAGTGGAAGGGGACGTGGATGTGACATCTGAACTCTGCCCCAAGCTGATCAGAGCCTGATGGATGGACATGTTACTCCTCAGAAGTCTCGGCTTCTGTATGTGACCTTCCTTGGTGGAGACCTCGCTAATTCTAACCTGAAAATCACCCCTGAGCCATCACATCAGTCTTTCTGCCCTGGTGTCAATCTCCCACACACATCACATAGGGGGGCCTTCATCACACTGAACAAGGGCCCCTACAGCGGGGACCTGGAGGATTCACAATGTCCCCAGTCACAGGTGCAAATGAAGTGTCCTCTGGATGAATGCACATTGTATGCAGATGTGAGGTGAGAACCTTCCACAGAGCATTGCTCCCACCTTCTCCTTTGTCTGCAGATTACTTGCTCAGGTGCCTTGAACATTGCTCTACCCGGTCGCCTCCACCCTCTGACATGTGGCGCAGAAGGAAGTGACTTTTTCCTTGAGATGTATGACCATATATATGTGTTGGGGAAACAGACACGTATCATCACCCCCATCATCTCTGTAGCTGTCGGTCCTTGTACCAACCAAACATGGCTCATGTATATGTGGTTGCTGGTGGGGTTGGGGGACTGCAGGCTTTAGCCAGCACTACTTCCTGGGGGTCTAGTCTGTTCTGACTCCCCAGAAGAGCCTTTGGGTCCATTCAGAGATTTGGACCTTCTACAATGGGAGGGGGCCTCCCTCTCCTGAGCTGCTGCGCCTCTAATGTCTGTTTTGTTATGGTTACCAATGGTGACTTGTGGCTCTGCTGAACTGCATCCTTCCTGGCCCTATAACCATGCTCATTCCTGCCATGTCTACAGTGGGATTTGCCTATGACTGTCTCAGGTGCCATTCACTGCATGGTCTTCTGTAAAGGGTCAATACACTCAGACAGCCCGGGCATGGCGTGACATTACAGTATGTGCCAATCTCGCTGGTAATGTACCAGGTTCAGGTGGCACCGCAGATCACTGCTTCATTCCCTCATACTCTGCTACCAAATTAGCCACAGACTAGATCCTGTAGGACACTTCTGTGGAGAAGTCTGCTCAGCTGTGTTGGAGGAGCTGCTGAGGTGGGTGCTAGCAGTTGTGTGATGTGGTCTGTGCCAGTCACTGACTTTTGTGTGTAAGGGCTCACTCACCATATTATTGGGTCCAAATGTGATCTGACAAAACAGCAGATTGCTCTCAGGACAATGTTGGTCACACACATACCCCCCATATCACAATCTGCAGTGGACATTGTAGGAACATTGCAGCCTGATTTCTGTGCTCACACAGAATGGAATTTTTTTTTTTTCTATCCATCTTCTGCTCATCCACGTGAATCGGCTCACACTGCTGATACTGATCAGTGTTTGATCGCAGGGTCATCTGGATAATTGACCTGATTCTCTCAGATGAGGGCATCTATGATCCCCTTACCCCAGCCTGGGCTCCTGTGCCCGCATCCTTCCACCATCTGTGAGGGAACTGCTCTACCCAAGAAGTCACTGTACTGGGATATATCGTGGGGCCACCACCCTCAGGTGTGTACAACCCTCTTACACTGAGGAGTAATGAGTGACACTGGGGTCTTGAAGCACTTTGTTTAGCCAGTAATTTGGATCATAAATTCCCCCAGCAGAGATCACCCTCATGCCATCCTGCCTGTCACCTGAGGTCTGTGGTTCGGGAAAATGGCTAAACCACAATGCACAGCAAATGGTGGTGCTTCAAGTCTAGTGACTCCTCAGTATGAAGATGCTTCCAATAAGAGCAATGATCTGCAGAACGCATCAGTGTCAAAAGCAGAACGTTGGAATGATCTGTACCAGATAGGGTCTCGTTTTGTTTTTGGTGATCTGAGGGCAGCTCCCACTATGGCCACCGTGTGTGGGGTGATCCTGCGTTATGCACTGGACCCGGCTGCAGTGCCCACAAGTCGGGAAATCTGCAGTATAAAGTGACTAAGGCTAGTTTCACATTAGCATTTACGGCCGCAGCGTCGGGCTGCGCACGGCCGCCGCTAAGTCCCGTCCCCTGCTGCGCCTCCACCGGTAGCTCCGCCTCTGGGCGCATGATGCTGCATGCGTCCCCTATCTTTATCACTGAGGACGCAGGCCGTGCGCAGTATGCGTTTTGGCGGCACCTGCGTCCTTTTGACAGTGCGCCAACCAGCACCAAACGCAACCTGTTGCAATTTGGTTGCGCACTGTCAAAAGGACGCAGGCGCCGCCAAACGCATACTGCGCACGGCCTGCGTCCCCAGTGCTAAAGATGGGGGACGCATGTGTCCGTAGGCGGAGCTACCAGCGGAGGCGCAGCAGGGGGCGGGGCTTAGCGGCGGCCGTAAACGCTAATGTGAAACTAGCCTTATCCTGTTCCATAGAACTACGTCAAAACATCTATTACTGGTTCTGCAGAAGTGTAGGGCGTATCATCCACATGCGCAAACGCATGCAAAACGCATGGTTACACAGCATTTTTATGTGCATCTTGCGCATGACAGGAAAGAACACTGTGTGCATGCATTTTTGCATACATTTGCATTTTTCTGTATGCGTTCAATTTGACACCAGACAAAAATAGGTGTGTATGTATGTATGTATGTATATGTATATATTTTTTTTTTTTTTTTTTTGTATGCATGTCCTAGCATACCAAAGCATTCCCAGACAGTAACGTTTGTTTGATGCACTCATTCGCCTCAAAGTGCAACATGTTGCGTTCGCCGAGCACACCGCTAAACGACACGTGTACGCATCCACACGCGAATGCATGTCCCTGCGTACACCATGTTAAACATATGTACGCATGACTCATGCGGATCAAACGTTGCGCACAGATACACAAATGTGAAACCAGCCTAATCCTTGAGATCCAGAGCAGTGCATCTAATCCTTTTGTGATCCTGTCTGAGCTGCTGTGATACAAAGTGGAGACTGGCACAGCCGGCCGATGTTCATGTAATGTGCATGGCCGCAGGTGTCTGCCGTTGCGGAGCCTCCGACGCTGCCCTTGCATGGTAATGTGGGATGCACTGCACACTTTCTCCTCCTGGATGTTCTTGCGTCCTGCATGCTGTGGACATGGACACAGGGATTGTTTCTTGCCCCTCTCTACATGGTCTGGAGACAGCAGCTGCCACGCTCAGGGCACTTCTGGCTATCTCGCTATTCCTGGCTGCTTGTTTGGACACTTGAGCCACCATCATCCTGGTGGTGCAGGTGACCCTTTGTGGCTCTGTCCACTTGTCCTGAGCTTTATTGTTAACTGCAGATCATAGGGGCCCTGAAAATGATCCTGCTGCAGAACATTACATGAAAGTCCTGCTCCTTCTAGATGTAGGGGGCCTTCATCAGAAGTCACTGACTGGGGCATCTACGAAGTCTGGACCCCTGATGCACTGCAGCATCCTACTCCAGATAAGCGGCCACTGATCCGATGCATGAAGAATTACTGGTGGCTGCTGCTTGGATTCTGGTCAAGGTTATAGAGGTGGCTCCTGCAGTCTCTGGGGAACTGGCATTTGGGCATCTGGGGGGTAAGGCTATGTGCGGATTCTGCTGCGGATCCGCAGTGGATTTGGCCCTGCGGATAGAACTGCAGGTGATGTACAGTAACATTCTAGCCTATGGAAAAATGAAACCGCTGTGCAGATTTTTCCACATGGTTTTGCCTGCGGTTTCAAATCCACAGAAAGAATTGACGTCATTCTTTTCTGCAGATTCCGCTGCGGTTTGCCATCTCCTCCATTGTAGAGGTGGAAAAATCCGCGGGTGAATCCGCACCGTGTGCACATAGCCTCAGACTTGGTCAGCTTGTCAACCACCACTCCAAGCTTCAGACTAAGAATATGGTGGTTATTCCAGCTTGTGGGGTTGCAAGCCTTCCCTCCCATCATAGTCTGGTGTCACCACGTCTTCTATGCTATTGGGTGCTGCCACTAGATGGCACAAAGCAGGTAATATAAAGGGCTGCTAGTGAGAAGTGTCAGTGTGGCTGAAGTCACAGGTGGGCAGGGGCAGGGAAGCATTCCCATAGAAGGGGCCTGATGAAGGCGATCTGGGGTGAAGCTGCGTCAACTCTGCTCCTGTGAGACCAGCCTGGGGCGGGAGGCCGTGGGCATTAGGCTGTGGTGGGGAGCTCAGCGGGCTGCTGTGACATTAGCTCTGGGGGGAGTTTGGTACAGACTGGTCTGGAGAATGTGTACTTGAGTGACCATAAGCATTTGAGTACTAAAGTGGCACCACATGGCGGTACTCCTGTATAAAGGTTTGGATTGTGACGTAGTCGGGGTCCGCACAATGTTTCCACCCCGGTAAATGGTTTTATCTTTTTAATCTCTCCTTATTGTCAAAATGTGCACGGTCCTCAAAGTGGAAAGAGAACTAGTTGGAAATCTGGAGCAAGTTACTGAGCTGCTCCTCAGCAGCCACCAGGGGGCGCCTGCAGTAAGAAGTCCCAACCTCCTCATCCTTTTAGAGCAGGGGTGGGGATTTTTTTTTTTTTTCCTGCCAAGGGCTACTTGGGTATTTATACCATCCTTCGGGGGCCGTACAAACTCTGCCCACAAAGTACATCCTGACTGTGGCACTGGTCAGGATGTAATCTTTCATTGCATGCCCTTCAGTGTTCATTAGTGAACGCTGCGTGTGTGTGCTAACAGCAAGAAGAAATTAATGAGTTTGTGGCAATCAAAATACAGCTCCCTGCCCAATAATGCGGTCCCTGAGAATCTTCCTGCGGGCCTGATAAAAGGTCATCGAGGGCTGTAATTGGCCCTGGAGCCTGAGGTTCCCCATCCCTGTTTTAGTGGTAGGGGAGTTCAGCACCTGCTGATACCTTTGTGTGCAGTGTCATCTGCTGGTCAGTGGGAGAAGTGCAGCATACTCACTGGATGTGGCACTAAGGGGAGGTGGGGGTGGGAGAGGGTCTTCATTGACTACTTGACGCTAAGGCTGTGTGCACACGCTGCGGATTAGGTGCGGATTCATCCGCGCGGATTTTGTAAAATCCGCAGGTGAAACCGCAGGTCAAAATACCTGCGGTTTTACCTGCGGATTGCTCTGCGGTTTTTCATCTCCTCAATGGAGGAGATGGCAAACCGCAGGAGAATCCGCAGAAAGAATTGACATGTCAATTCTTTCTGTGGATTGAAAACCGCAGATAATCTGCGCGGAAAATTCCGCACCGTCTGCACTGCGGTTTTTGATTCCCATAGGGAATAATGGTACTGTACACTGCAGCAGAAACTGCTGCGGGTCCGCAGCGGCCAAAACCGCTGCGGAACCGCAGCAAAATCCGCAGCGTGTGCACACAGCCTAATGGTGCTGTCAGCCCCAGAGCTGAGGGTCAATGTATTATGCTGCCCTCCGCTGATATTGGGATTGCCCTCTATATGGTGCTGTGCGCTGTCCTGCACTGGTGTTGGGG
This sequence comes from Dendrobates tinctorius, assembly GCF_039654945.1. Lineage (NCBI taxonomy): Eukaryota > Metazoa > Chordata > Amphibia > Anura > Dendrobatidae > Dendrobates > Dendrobates tinctorius. The sequence goes on from NW_027361696.1 coordinate 12,478,110, forward strand.
GGTCGCTCTCTATATGGCGCTGTGCTCTGTCCCGCCCTGATGTTGGTGGGGGGGTCGCTCTCTATATGGCGCTGTGATCTGTCCCGCCCTGATGTTGGTGGGGGGGGGTCGCTCTCTATATGGCGCTGTGTGATGTCCCGCCCTGATGTTGGTGGGGGGGGGGGTCGCTCTCTATATGGCGCTGTGCTCTGTCCCGCCCTGATGTTGGTGGGGGGGGTCGCTCTCTATATGGCGCTGTGCTCTGTCCTGCCCTGATGTTGGGGGGGGGGGGGGGGTCGCTCTCTATATGGCGCTGTGCTCTGTCCCGCCCTGATGTTGGTGGGGGGGTCGCTCTCTATATGGCGCTGTGCGCTGTCCTGCCCTGATGTTGGGGGGGGGTCGCTCTCTATATGGCGCTGTGCTCTGTCCTGCCCTGATGTTGGGGGGGGGGGGGGGGGGGGGGGGTCGCTCTCTATATGGCGCTGTGCGCTGTCCTGCCCTGATGTTGGTGGGGGGGTCGCTCTCTATATGGCGCTGTGCGCTGTCCTGCCCTGGTGTGTGGGGGGGGGGGGGGGGGGGGGTGTCGCTCTATATGGCGCTGTCCCGCCCTGATGTTGGTGGGGGGGTCGCTCTCTATATGGCGCTGTGCTCTGTCCCGCCCTGATGTTGGGGGGGGGGGGGGTCGCTCTCTATATGGCGCTGTGCGCTGCCCTGCCCTGATGGGGGGGGGGGGGGTCGCTCTCTATATGGCGCTCTGCTCTGTCCTGCCCTGATGTTGGGGGGGGGGGTCGCTCTCTATATGGCGCTGTGCCCTGCCCTGATGTTGGGGGGGTCGCTCTCTATATGGCGCTGTGCGCTGTCCCGCCCTGATGTTGGTGGGGGGGTCGCTCTCTATGGCGCTGTGCGCTGTCCTGCCCTGGTGTTGGGGGGGGGGGGGGGGGGGGGTCGCTCTCTATATGGCGCTCTGCTCTGTCCTGCCCTGATGTTGGGGGGGGGGGGGGGGGGGGGGGGTCGCTCTCTATATGGCGCTGTGCGCTGTCCCGCCCTGATGTTGGTGGAAGGGGGGCCCCTCTCAATGGCGCTGTGCGCTGTCCTGCCCTGGTGTTGGGGGGGGGGGGGGGGGTCGCTCTCTATATGGCGCTGTGCTCTGTCCCGCCCTGATGTTGGGGGGGGGGGGGGGTCGCTCTCTATATGGCGCTCTGCTCTGTCCTGCCCTGATGTTGGGGGGGGGGGGGGTCGCTCTCTATATGGCGCTGTGCGCTGTCCCGCCCTGATGTTGGTGGGGGGGTCGCTCTCTATGGCGCTGTGCGCTGTCCTGGTGGTGGTGGGGGGGGGGGGTCGCTCTCTATATGGCGCTCTGCTCTGTCCTGCCCTGATGTTGGGGGGGGGGGGGGGGGGGTCGCTCTCTATATGGCGCTGTGCGCTGTCCCGCCCTGATGTTGGTGGGGGGGTCGCTCTCTGTGGCGCTGTGCGCTGTCCTGCCCTGGTGTTGGGGGGTGGGGTCGCTCTCTATATGGCTCTGTCCCGCCCTGATGTTGGTGGGGGGGTCGCTCTCTATATGGCGCTGTCCTGCCCTGATGTTGGGGGGGGGGGGGGGGGTCGTTCTCTATATGGCGCTGTCCTGCCCTGATGTTGGGGGGGTGGGGTCGCTCTCTATATGGCGCTGTGCGCTGTCCCGCCCTGATGTTGGTGGGGGGGTCGCTCTCTATATGGCGCTGTGCGCTGTCCCGCCCTGATGTTGGGGGGGTCGCTCTCTATATGGCGCTGTCCTGCCCTGATGTTGGGGGGGGGTCGCTCTCTATATGGCGCTGTGCGCTGTCCCGCCCTGATGTTGGTGGGGGGGTCGCTCTCTATGGCGCTGTGCGCTGTCCCGCCCTGATGTTGGGGGGGCCGCTCTCTATATGGCGCTGTGCGCTGTCCTGCCCTGATGTTGGGGGGGGGGCCGCTCTCTATATGGCGCTGTGCGCTGTCCTGCCCTGATGTTGGGGGGGGGGGGGGGGGTTGCTCTCTATATGGCGCTGTGCGCTGTCCCGCCCTGATGTTGGTGGGGGGTTCGCTCTCTATATGGCGCTGTGCGCTGTCCCGCCCTGATGTTGGTGGGGGGTTCGCTCTCTATATGGCGCTGTGCGCTGTCCTGCCCTGATGTTGGGGGGTGGGGGGGTCGCTCTCTATATGGCGCTGTGCGCTGTCCCGCCCTGATGTTGGTGGGGGGGTCGCTCTCTATGGCGCTGTGCGCTGTCCTGGTAGTGGGGGGGGGGGTCGCTCTCTATATGGCGCTCTGCTCTGTCCTGCCCTGATGTTGGGGGGGGGTCGCTCTCTATATGGCGCTGTGCGCTGTCCCGCCCTGATGTTGGTGGGGGGGTCGCTCTCTATGGCGCTGTGCGCTGTCCCGCCCTGATGTTGGGGGGGCCGCTCTCTATATGGCGCTGTGCGCTGTCCTGCCCTGATGTTGGGGGGGGGGGGGGGTCGCTCTCTATATGGCGCTGTGCGCTGTCCTGCCCTGATGTTGGGGGGGGGGGGGGGGGGGGTTGCTCTCTATATGGCGCTGTGCGCTGTCCCGCCCTGATGTTGGTGGGGGGGTCGCTCTCTATATGGCGCTGTGCGCTGTCCTGCCCTGATGTTGGGGGGTGGGGGGGTCGCTCTCTATATGGCGCTGTGCGCTGTCCCGCCCTGATGTTGGTGGGGGGGTCGCTCTCTATGGCGCTGTGCGCTGTCCTGGTAGTGGGGGGGGGGGGGGGGTCGCTCTCTATATGGCGCTCTGCTCTGTCCTGCCCTGATGTTGGGGGGGGGGGTCGCTCTCTATATGGCGCTGTGCGCTGTCCCGCCCTGATGTTGGTGGGGGGGTCGCTCTCTGTGGCGCTGTGCGCTGTCCTGCCCTGGTGTTGGGGGGGGGGGGGGGGGTTGCTCTCTATATGGCGCTGTCCTGATGTTGGGGGGGGGGGGGGTCGCTCTCTATATGGCGCTGTCCCGCCCTGATGTTGGTGGGGGGGTCGCTCTCTATGGCGCTGTGCGCTGTCCTGCCCTGGTGTTGGGGGGGGTGGGGTCGCTCTCTATATGGCGCTGTCCTGCCCTGATGTTGGGGGGGGGGGGGGGGTCGCTCTCTATATGGCGCTGTGCGCTGTCCCGCCCTGATGTTGGTGGGGGGGGTCGCTCTCTATATGGCGCTGTCCTGCCCTGATGTTGGGGTGGGGGGGGGGGGGGGGTCGTTCTCTATATGGCGCTGTCCTGCCCTGATGTTGGGGGGGTGGGGTCGCTCTCTATATGGCGCTGTGCGCTGTCCCGCCCTGATGTTGGTGGGGGGGTCGCTCTCTATATGGCGCTGTGCGCTGTCCCGCCCTGATGTTGGGGGGGTCGCTCTCTATATGGCGCTGTCCTGCCCTGATGTTGGGGGGGGTCGCTCTCTATATGGCGCTGTGCGCTGTCCCGCCCTGATGTTGGTGGGGGGGTCGCTCTCTATGGCGCTGTGCGCTGTCCCGCCCTGATGTTGGGGGGGCCGCTCTCTATATGGCGCTGTGCGCTGTCCTGCCCTGATGTTGGGGGGGGTTGCTCTCTATATGGCGCTGTCCTGCCCTGATGTTGGGGGGGGGGGGGGGTTGCTCTCTATATGGCGCTGTGCGCTGTCCCGCCCTGATGTTGGTGGGGGGGTCGCTCTCTATATGGCGCTGTCCTGCCCTGATGTTGGGGGGTGGGGGGGTCGCTCTCTATATGGCGCTGTGCGCTGTCCTGCCCTGATGTTGGGGGGGGCGCTCTCTATATGGCGCTGTGCGCTGTCCCGCCCTGATGTTGGTGGGGGGGTCGCTCTCTATATGGCGCTGTGCGCTGTCCCGCCCTGATGTTGGGGGGGGGGGGGGGGGGGGGGGGCGCTCTCTATATGGCGCTGTCCCGCCCTGATGTTGGTGGGGGGGTCGCTCTCTATATGGCGCTGTGCGCTGTCCCGCCCTGGTGTTGGTGGGGGGGTCGCTCTCTATATGGCGCTGTGCTCTGTCCCGCCCTGATGTGGTCGGTATCAGTGCCAGTGACTTCTAGGGGCGATAACCATTTGCATGGACACGGTACTGCTGACCTCTCCACCTGTCGTGACTGTAGCCATTTGGGGACCGTCCGGCTCCTATGACCAGTGACCAGACTCCTCTGTCCTGCCCCCTAAGTCACGGTCCTCGCAGGTGATTCCAGAAATAATGGAGCAAGCCGTCGCTGGCTACTGTGGAATATCTCGTGCGATTGGATTGACAGCTCGGCAGGCGGTATCACATGGCGACTTGGATACCTCAGGTCACAGCCTCTGCTGATGGGACTGGATACATGTGGATGGCTGCAGTCAGCTCTGGGCTCCACCTGCGTCGTGGCTGGAGCAGAACTATGTGCAGCACATCTGGCTGCATGGTGCCACGGTGTTTCCCCCCCGCCCGGGGGGCCTCAGAGCCAGTGACAGCCGGGACCCTCCTTAACCACTCGGCTGTGGCCCCTGTAGTGCAGTGTGGGGGTGTTGTCCGCGGCATGTCGGTGTCCTGGGTCCCTCTGACCACCCGCCGCCGCGCCCCGCTTCGGGTCCTGTGCTCCGCTCGGGCTCTCTGATTGCAGCCGGTGAATAGGAGCTCGCTCACACCCCCACTCCGCCCCTCATCGCCCACCGGAGAATCTGCCCACTCAAGGCGAGAAAAACACCCCAAAAAAATCCCCGCGTGCAACCCCCAGTGACGTCACCGAGCGGCTTCTGACGACCCACAGCGCCGCGAGAGGCTCCAGCGCAGCTTATTGGTCAGGCTGTCAGCTGGGCGGGGCGAGAAGCGGCTCTTGCACCTGAGAGCGCGACACCCCGGAATACGACACCCCGCAATACGGCGCTGCTCACACCCGGGAGGCCGGGTACACCGCGGACTCGCGAGGTGAGGAACAGCTGAAGAGACCCCCCCCCCCCCCTTATTCCCTCTGTGCGGCTTGTGAGCCCCCCCTTATTCCCTCTGTGCGGCTTGTGAGCCCCCCCTTATTCCCTCTGTGCGGCTTGTGAGCCCCCCCTTATTCCCTCTGTGCGGCTTGTGAGCCCCCCCTTATTCCCTCTGTGCGGCTTGTGAGCCCCCCCTTATTCCCTCTGTGCGGCTTGTGAGCCCCCCCCTTATTCCCTCTGTGCGGCTTGTGAGCCCCCCCTTATTCCCTCTGTGCGGCTTGTGAGCCCCCCCTTATTCCCCCCATCCTGCAGTTGTGTTGTAATGTCGGCAGTCTGTTGTCCTGTGACTGCTCACACTATCGCTGGCCTCACTGTTGGGGGCTCTGTAGATGTGATGGGGTACAGCCTGTGGCACTCTTCCTCTTTTCTGGCGGTACCCAGAGTTCAGTGTGGGGTGATGGCTCCATGCTACCTCACCACCTGCGTGTAGCATCATGTTTGCATTCCTCTGGTATCAGTGAGGGTCCCCCTGCTGTAGGCGGACCTGGCCATGTGGCGATGCCAGCAGGAAATCACAGGAGAAAAGGGCTTAATAAGAAAAGTAACGAGCGGCTAATTCCATCATAATGGATCAGGATGGAAGCCGATCAGCTGAAAGTAATCCGGCCACAGGCGCTGATGATCCCTGGGTCCCTGCTGGGTAAAAAACTTTTGTCTTGGCCCCAATTCCCTTGTAATAGCAGCAAGAGGTGTAGGAATTCACATGTGCTAGGGAGGAAGGTGCCTCAATCCCCCCCCCAACCACCACATTCATGGACAGGAGAGAATTCCATACTGTAAACATGAGCTGCACTCACTATTCTGCTGGTGCAGTCACTGTGTACATACATTACATTACTGATCCTGAGTTACATCCTGTACTATACTCCAGAGCTGCACTCACTATTCTGCTGGTGCAGTCACTGTGTACATACATTACATTACTGATCCTGAGTTACCTCCTGTACTATACTCCAGAGCTGCACTCACTATTCTGCTGGTGCAGTCACTGTGTACATACATTACATTACTGATCCTGAGTTACATCCTGTACTATACTCCAGAGCTGCACTCACTATTCTGCTGGAGCAGTCACTGTGTACACATACATTACATTACTGATCCTGAGTTACATCCTGTATTATCCTCCAGAGCTGCACTCACTATTCTGCTGGTGCAGTCACTGTGTACATACATTACTGATCCTGAGCTACATCCTGTATTATACCCCAGACCTGCACTCACTATTATGCTGGTGCAGTCACTGTGTACATACATTACATTACTGATCCTGAGTTACATCCTGTATTATACCCCAGAGCTGCACTCACTATTCTGCTGGTGAAGTCACTGTGTATATACATTACATTACTGATCCTGAATTACATCCTGTATTATACTCCAGAGCTGCGCTCACTAATGTAATGTATATACACAGTGACTTCACCAGCAGAATAGTGAGTGCAGCTCTGGGGTCTAATACAGGATGTAACTCAGGATCAGTAATGTATGTACACAGTGACTGCACCAGCAGAATAGTGAGTGCAGCACTGGAGAATAATACAGGATGTAACTCAGGATCAGTAATGTATGTACACAGTGACTGCACCAGCAGAATAGTGAGTGCAGCTCTGGGGTATAATACAGGATGTAACTCAGGATCAGTAATGTATGTACACATTATTCATTTTATGTGTAAGTGTGCATGTGTAGCCCATTCACTATCTCCATCCCTCACGATGGCTGGACCATCACTGTAAATACATCATTGTACAGTCATATGTAAAAGTTTGGGCACCCCTATTAATGTTAACCTTTTTTCTTTAACAATTTTGGTTTTTGCAACAGCTATTTCAGTTTCATATATCTAATAACTGATGGACTCGGTTATATTTCTGGATTCAAATGAGGTTTAATGTACTAACAGAAAATGTGCAATCTGCATTTAAACAAAATTTTGACCGGTGCAAAAGTATGGGCACCCTTTTCATTTTCTTGATTTGAACATTCCTAACTACTTTTTACTGACTTCCTGAAGCACTAAATTGGTTTTGTAACCTCATTGAGCTTTGAACTTCATAGCCAGGTGTATCAAATCATGAGAAAAGGTATTTAAGGTGGCCACTTGCAAGTAGTTCTCCTATTTGATTCTCCTATGAAGAGTGGCATCATGGGCTCCTCAAAACAACTCTCAAATGATCTGAAAACAAAGATTATTCAACATTGCTTTTCAGGGGAAGGATACAAAAAGTTGTCTCCGATTTAACCTGTCAGTTTCCACTGTCAGGAACATAGTAAGGAAATGGAAGAGCACAGGTACAGTTCTTGTTAAGCCCAGAAGTGGCAGGCCAAGAAAAATATCAGAAAGGCAGAGAAGACTGGTGACAACAGTCAAGGACAATCCACAGACCACCTCCAAAGACCTGCAGCATCATCTTGCTGCAGATGGTGTCACTGTGCATCGGTCAACAATACAGCGCTCTTTGCACAAGGAGAAGCTTTATTATTATTATTATTATTATTATTATTATTATTATTATTATTGCGCCATTTATTCCATGGTGCTTTACATGTGAGGAGGGGTATACATAAAAACAAGTACAATAATCTTAAACAATACAAGTCATAACTGGTACAGTATGGGAGAGTGATGCGAAAGAAGCCGTTTCTGCAAGCACGCCACAAACAGTCGCCTGAGGTATGCAAAAGCACATTGGGACAAGCCAGTTACATTTTGGAAGAAGGTCCTGTGGACTGATGTAACAAAGATTGAGTTTTTTGGTCATACAAAAAGGTGTTATGCATGGAGGCTAAAAAACACAGCATTCCAAGAAAAACACTTGCTACCCACAGTAAAATTTGGTGGAGGTTCCATTATGCTTTGGGGCTGTGTAGCCAATGCCGGCACCGGGAATCTTGTTAAAGTTGAGGGTCGCATGGATTCAACTCAGTATCAGCAGATTCTTGACTATTGTGCAAGAATCAGTGACGAAGTTGAGGTTACGCAGGGGATGGATATTTCAGCAAGACAATGATCCAAAACACCGCTCCAAATCTACTCAGGCATTCATGCAGAGGAACAATTACAATGTTCTGGAATGGCCATCCCAGTCCCCAGACCTGAATATCATTGAGCATCTGTGGGATGATTTGAAGCCTGCTGTCCATGCTCGGAGACCATGAAACTGAACTGGAATTGTTTTGTAAACAGGAATGGTCACAAATGCCTTCATCCAGGATCCAGGAACTCATTAATAGCTACAGGAAGCGACTAGAGGCTGTTATTTTTGCAAAAGGAGGATCTACGAAATATTAATGTCACTTTTATGTTGAGGTGCCCATAATTTTGCACCAGTCAAATTTTGTTAAAATGCAGATTGCACATTTTCTGTTAGTACAATAAACCTCATTTGAATCCAGAAATATAACTGAGTCCATCAGTTGTTCGATATATAAAACTGAAATGGCTCTTGCAAAAACCAAAATTGTTATAAAGAAAAAAGGTTAACATTAATAGGGGTGCCCAAACTTTAACATATGACTGTAAATACACACCTGTACTTTGTATCTCCCCCACCTCATTGTAGATTGTAAGCTCTCACGAGCAGGGGCGGCTTATTTTACTTTAATCATTGTATTGCTAACTTTGTTACTTATGACTTGTGTTTTGAAACTGTTAAACTGTAAAGCGCTGAGGAATATGTTGGCGCTATATAAATAAATAATATTTATACAGTGACTGCACCAGCAGAATAGTGAGTGCAGCCCTGAGGTATAAGGCTGGTTTCACATTAGTGCTGCTGTGCGCAGCGCATTGTGCGCATGCAAAAAACTCATGCGTTTTTGCGTGCGTTTGCATTTTTTTTGGCGCTTTCGTTCTTTATGGTAAACCCAGTGTCTACACATTTTTACAACAAAAACGCATGTTCATCAAAACGCAGGCGTGCGCATGCGTTTTTTTGACAAATTTCGGCGCACCCAAAAATGCAGCATGTTGCGTCTGGAGTGCAAAGGTGGATATGACTAAAAAACACGTGCACAAAAGCGGATACGAACGTGTGCAAACGCAAGACCATGCGCCCCCATGTTAAAGATGGGGGCGCATGGATGCGCCGCAAACGCTGCACACAAGAACACTAATGTGAAACCACCCTAATACAGGATGTAACTCAATATGTACACAGTGACTACTGATCCTGAGTTACATCCTGTATTATCCCAGAGCTGCACTCACTGTTCTGCTGGTGCAGTCAGTGTACACCTGTGCTGATGAGGGGGTAGTAGTGGGTTATGGGGGGGGCCTTGTGGAGCAGTCTGTGGCCTCTTCCTGTGTGGCTGGAGCTCCTCCTTGCTCCTGGCATAGGGTGGGGGGGGGTTAATGCTGCCTCCCCTCCCTCATTGTGAGTGGCTGCTGAGTCAATAATGGCAGGAAGGAGGGAGGTGCAGAGTCAAGATAAAAATACAGAGTTCCCTGCTGGCCGGGGGCAGAGTTGACAGCGTAGAGAAGTATGTGCCCCCTGGTTGCGTCATGTGCCCCTGCATGGGGTGCAGATAGGCCTTACATAAGGGGCTTCCTTGCTGTGGGTGGTCCGGGAGCTGCAGCTGCTCTTGTTTGGCTTGGGATCTGATCCTGGGACAGTGGAGATGCAGGGCTGGAGGAGCAGGAAGGTGGTCTGGGGATGTGGGTTCTGGGCTTAGGACCCTCACTGCCCCCTCAGGTGCCAGCACATGGAGGTTCTCAGAGACTCAGTTGCACATTTCACCTTTCAGATGTCTTCCTACAAGAGAGCCACTCTGGATGATGAGGAGGATCTGGTGGATCCTGTTCCTGAGCGTGAGGTGTACCCTGGTGGAGTGCAGGTAAGGGATCTGCAGATGAGGGGGTCTACAGCAGTGTGATCTTATTGAGCAGCTGCCGCAATGCAAGGCTCTGGGCTGTAGAGCTTGCAATCTGTTCCTCAGTGTTTGCTCCAGGGAAGAGATTGGTGTCTGAATGTGAGCAGCCATGGGGGGGGGGGGGGGTGTCTGCCTCTGCTGTGTCCTCAGTCCTGGCATCTGTAGTTTGTTGGGTGCCCCGTATTGTAGGGTCTATCGTGTGCTCTGCACATGTTGAATCTGTCTGCATCCAGCCCCTTGCTGTTCGCTCCATGTACCTCTGATGGAGCAGACCTTGGTATAGCTTTCCTCCCAGCTTCTGATGTGGTAGACTGTAAGTTCCAGGGACGAGTGTCGGGGGGAGGGGAGCACGGCCTGGTGGAGCTGGGTGTGCGCAGATGTTTCACATTCCAGATGTGTCACCCAACCAGAAACACAATGTGAGCCAGTCCGCCTGCAGGTAGAGTGGGATTAACCCCTTATCCTGGAATGGAAGGGATGGTAGCACTGCGTATAGCTCTGGAGAGTAATGGGCGGCTGAGCTGTCACATGCTGTGCGCTACTCCACTCTAGACCCCTGTCAGTCACAGACTGGTCCTGACTATCAGTTCGTGGCTACTCCACCCCAGACCTCTGTCAGCTGCAGGCTCTGGTCCTGATGACTGGATTGTGGCTTTTCCACTCTGGACCCCCATGAGCCACAGGCTCTAGCCCCCCCCAGGGTCCTAGGATGGGCTGTTTGCTTTTCTCGTCATGGGTTTTCTCTGGCTCGTCTCCTGATCTTCCTAATCCGTTATCTAAACAAGGTGAACAACTCCCACATCTCGTCTTACATGTGTTGGCGCCATGTGTGGGGTGACCTCAGGGGGCACTGTGCTCCTGTGTGGGTGCCTTTGTCACCCAGCTTGCTCTGGCAGGGCGGGGGTTACAGTGGCACTGGCCGGAATGTGAGATCTGTTCCTGTTTGTTGCCACCATCTTTACATGTTCTCATCCGCAGGTGACTTTGCGCGGAGGACGGCACCGCAGCGGCTGCTGGACGGAGCGGACGCACGTGGAGAAGAGGCTGCTGGTGCTGGTCGCCATCCTTGCTGTCAGCCTGCTGGCCTGTCTTCTGTCCCTGGCCATCCAGTATCGCAAGAGTGAGTCCTGTCGGCAGTCCTATGTAAATGACCTGATCTGCAGGGGTCTAGAGGACTCCTATCCTCTGCTGTCAGTGTGGACAAACAATGTCACTAAAACTGCATCCTGTCCAAACACTGCAAGAAAACCCTCAGCTGTGAAGTATCCATGCGGGTGAGCTGAGGATTGTAACAGCGGTCACAGCTGAGGGTTTGTTGCAGTGTAGAAGTGCGGTTTCATCCTCTGGATAGACTAGCTGCCTCCCACTGACAGCAATAAGTTGCTATATCAGAGGGTTAAACTCACTGGCCCTTAAGTGAAAATATTCAAGTTCTGGGGTGTATGAAGATGTCAATCGGCTATGGACTCATCCCCACCCCAGCTTCGGGGGGGGGGGGGGGTGGCTGTAGAATGTGAAGGGTCCTTAGCTCGCTGCTGTCAGTGCCCCCCCTCCCACAGGACGTGACACCAGAGCCTCGTGGCTGACATTGGTGCCTCCCCTCCCCCACTATAGGTGCCCAGTGTGGCTGTAAGGGCTGTAGTAACTGGAAGGTGGATGCCTTGATTATTGCTCAATCCGGCGTCTTCTGCAGATCATCGCACCTGCCTGTCGGAATCCTGCATCTCAGTGACCAGCTCCATCCTGCGCTCCCTGGACCCCACCGTGGACCCCTGCCAGGACTTCTATAGCTACGCCTGTGGGGGATGGATGAAGGCCAATCCTGTCCCAGACGGCCACTCTCGCTGGGGGACCTTCAACGAGCTGTGGGAGCACAACCAGGCCGTGATGAAGCATCTGCTGGGTGAGTGACGCCCGTGTCGGTGGGCTTGCCTAACGTCAGAGACCCCTGTCCTGTGCTCCTCCCTGCTGGACGGGTGGGAACTGGGACACTGACATCCAATTAGTTCTGGGACTGCTGACATGCCCTGTCCATAGTGCCACAAATTATGTAACCCCCCCCCCTCCCCCCCTGCTGCTCGTCAGAGCCTATTTAACCCCCTGATATGCTGCGTCTCCCCCGTGCCCACCATAGACAACACTGTACACTCTGAGATGTAAATGCTCCAATTGCCAATAGTCTGAGCATGGGTTATTGGCATACAGTCCAGTATTAACCGGGGGTGAGAAATGCCCCCCACACCCTATAGTGGGGGGGCCTTTTGTCTCCACCACCTTGGATGTTAATGCTTTGCCTGGTATAACCCTGAGGAGCCTCTAGCTCTCTGCAGTGCAGATCTGGCTATGACCTTCAGGGTTAGTGTTGGGCTCCCCTTCCCCGCTGGGCTGCCGTCATCCCCTAGATAAGGGGATGTTTACACACTGCGGTTGGTGTGGAGGCCCTAGTGTTTGGGGTCTGACTGCCCCATGTTCTAATCAGGTGGGTGCACGCTCCTGGGTGACAAGTGTTCAGCTTTTGTATAATGGTCACCAGAGTGTCACGTCATATAGTGCTGCCTTGTGTGGGGGAGGGTAATTAAAGGGACATCCGCTTCACCAGAGGATATGTGGATGGGTCATGGCATTCAGGATCCCTGAGCCCCCCTGATCTAGGTTGTGAGATCTGCTCTTAAAGGGGATTAGTAATTTGGAGGCTGACTTGCTGCTAGAACATAGGCCAGTGCTGTGTAGACCCCTGTTCTTAAACTGGGGAGCCCTGGAGGCCTCTGCTGGGACTGACAGCACTGGCTTCTGTGCGGATCCACTTCCCCCCCACCCCCCCATTTGAGGGGTTGTCCAGCTGCATCATGCAGGAATGTGAAGACCCCTGGAAGGCAAAGGAGCAGTGCCGACTGGTCTGGGCATCGGGTGTAAATGACCCATTTCTGACCACAGAAAACACCACCATGAACTTCAGCAGCGCGGCTGAGCACAAGGCACAGAGATATTACCAGGCCTGTCTGAACGAGTCAAAGATCGAAGAGCTGGGGGCCAAACCGCTGCAGCAGCTGATCGGGAAGGTAGGACTGTGTGGGGGGCCGCTGGGTTGGGGGGGCCCTCTGGTTGTGCAACTGCTGACATCTGATCTCTCCTCACAGCTCGGAGGCTGGAACATCACTGGACCCTGGGATAAGGAGAACTTCCAGGAGACGCTGCAGGCAGTCACTGCTTATTATCGAATCTCCCCGTTCTTCTCAGTGTTTGTCAGCGCCGACTCAAAGAACTCCAACAGCAACATCATCCAGGTGTGGAGCCGCTGCAGATGTGCAATGTAGCGTCTTAAGCTCTGCAATCCCTGCTTTGCTGTTATAGTGTCTTGTTCTTGTCACCTCCAGAGCAGCAATTCCTGTGTTGCTGTTATATGGTCTTGTGCTCTCGTCACCTCCAGAGCTGTAATCCCTAACTTTGCTGTTATATTGTCTACTGCTTCACTCTTCTCCAGAGCTGTAGTTACTGGTCTGTCTTCTACTTTAGCTACATTTAGAGCTGTGACCACGGTTTACTCTCATTCTTATAAAATTTCACCAGTGCATCTGCAGCATTTGGAAAGGACACTGGTGACTGCAGCCCTGGAGGTGATTGGAGTGTAAGAGACGTAATGGAACACTGAATGTAGCTCCGGAAATTACTAATTATGATTAATTGCAGCTCTGAAGACCCCCCCCCCCCCCCCCAATAGAGGCTTCACCATCAGTGGTCAGCAGGTGACTGACCAGATACCAGTACAATTGTACTGCAGCTCTGGAGGTGACTGGAACACTGCATCTGATACTGGGGGAGCTGATCTGTGCTGCAGTAATGAGCCCCTGACCCCATCTTGTACTTATGGCGTGTTTGCCCTCTCTTCCCTCAGATAGACCAGTCTGGTCTGGGGCTGCCATCCCGGGAGTACTACCTGAATAAAACGGCCAACGAGAAGGTGAGAACACAACCCCCCCGTCCTGCTTCTGCTCTGCATCGGGGGGCTAATCTGTGCCGGTCATCTGCTCATCAGGTCCTCACTGGGTATCTGAACTTCATGGTACAGCTGGGGATCCTGCTGGGGGGTGAGGAGAACAGCACACGGGTGCAGATGGAGGAGATCCTGGATTTGGAAACCGCCCTGGCCAACATCACCATCCCCCAAGAGAAGCGACGAGATGAGGAGCTGATCTACCACAAGATCACCGCTGCCGAGCTCAAGGTATGCACCAGATCGCCTTAAACACTGGGTTAGTTGATCAGAGACCTACTCTGACCCCAATGCACTGCCGTGCGTCCATGTCTCTGGCCCAGCGTGTACATCTCTTCCATTGTCTCCTGAGTTAGGTGGTCCATGGTGGAGGGTGTTTTGTTGAGGGTGCTGTCAATCACCTGCATAGCCCTGCCCACTTAGCTGCTGTCAGTGTAAGGGTATGTGCACACGGTGTGGATTCTGCTGCGGTTCTGCAGCGTTTCTGCAGCTGCGGGTCCACAGCAGATTCTGCTGCGTTGTACAGTACCTTTATTTCCTATGGAAATTAAAAAACGCTGTGCACATGCTGCAGATTTTTCCACGCTTTACAATCCGCAGCATGTCAATTGTTTGGTGCAGAAACGCTGCAGTTTTACACCTCATCCATTATGAGGTGTAAAATCACAGATAAACCGCAGGACTTTTGTCCTGCGGTTTTCTCTCCAAAATCCGCACACCGAAAAAACTACGTGTGCACATAGCCTAAACATACGACTGGGAGGCTTCGGCCCAGATGTGGGTAGTTGGGGTCCCAGACACCCATCATCTCTGGAGTTGTGATGTCGGCAGCACTTACCACAGCAGCCACCCCTTGTTTTCTACAGGATCTGGTGCCCGTGGTCGACTGGCTCTCCTTCCTCCGAACAGTTTTCCATCCTGTAGAAATCAATGAGACTGAACCTGTGGTGGTTTACGCCAAGGAATATCTGCAAGAAGTGTCCGACCTCATAAACCGCACGGACAAGAGGTAGGAAGTGCGACGTGATGCCTGCTGACAACCAGCATGGCTGCTGCCGCTCCTCTGGGCTCGGATTGTTGCATTATGCAGGAATATAGAGAACAGTTAAATGTAAGAAAGCAGTTTGGCAACTGTGAGCGGTGACTGGCCATGTTTGTTGTCAGCCAGATTTCCCAGTCACCTGGATGCCAAATCTGTATAATTAATGATTGATGCAAAACTTCCCAGATTGCAGCTCCTGGTAGGCATTGTGGCAGCCATATTGGCTGTCAACCAACCTTTCCTTGGGGGGGGGGGGGGGGGGGGGGTGTACATCTTTTGGATTTCCCTTCTGCCTACAATTAACTTTTCTTTGCAGGATCCTGAATAACTACATGATGTGGAACCTGGTGCGGAAGACTAGCTTATTACTGGACCTGCGCTTCCAGGATGCTGAGGAGAAGTTCATCGAAGTGATGTACGGAACCAAGAAGGTGCGGACTGGGGGAGGTGTATAGAAACAACAAGCTATGAGACCTGGGGGCTGGGGTGCAGAACCAAGAAGGAGCAGGACCTGGGGGTGGGTAGGGAGTCGTCCAAATGGGGGCAGGGAGGAGCTGTGACTTAGATGAGGTGTGTGCATCTCAGGACACTAGTCACATCCAGAGCTACAATTCTAATTCTGCTGTGTTGCCTTATACTGGGTGAAAACTACATTCCTAGAATGCAATATACAGGGGTTGGACAAGATAATGGAAACCTCAACAAAAGTTAGTTTAATATGGTGTAGGTCCACCTTTTGCAGCGATTACAGCCTTAATTATCCGAGGAATAATATTATTATTATTATTATTATTTATTATGCGCTAACATATTCTGCAGTGCTGTATTAACTGTAAGTTTGCACACATTATCATCACTGTCCCCGATGGGGCTCACAATCTAAATTCCCTAGCAGTATGTCTTTGGAATGTGGGAGGAAACCGGAGTACCCGGAGGAAACCCACGCAAACACAGGGAGAACATACAAACTCCTTGCAGATGTTGTCCTTGGTGGGATTCGAACCAGGACTCCAGCCTTGCAGCGCTAACCACTGAGCCACCGTGGATTCATACAAGGCGTGAATTGTTTCCAAAGGAATTGTAGCCCATTCTTCAGTTAAAACACCCTCCAGTTCTTTGAGCGACTATGGTGGCGGACATCGACGTCTAACTTGAATCTCTAAAATCGGCCATAAATGCCCAGTGTTGAGGTCTGGGGATTGTGGGGGCCAGATGAGATGCTCAACTTAATTACAATGTTCCTCATGCCATGCTTTAACGATTCTAGCTGTATGAATTGGTTGCATTATCACCCTGAAAGATGGCGTTCCCCTCCGGCAACAGTGCTTGAACCATAGGATGCTCTTGGTCGCCTAAATAATCGCGGTTGTTAATTCTTCCATGAAGGGATATCATTGGCCTGGTGGATCTCCACGAAATACCCCAAATCATCACAGAACTTCCACCATGTTTTATGTTTGGGAGAAGGCAGTCTGGATGGAATGCTTCTTTCGGCTGTCTCCAAAATTGCACTAGGTCGGAAAGAGGGTAAACTATGATTCGTCTGAGAACATCACATGTTTCCACTGCTCGAGGGACCAATTCTGGAGGTTTCTGCACCACTCTAAACACTTGGAAACATTTGTCATTGAGCAGCGGTTTTCTAATTGCAGCTCTTCTGTGGAATCCAGGTTTGTGCAGCTCCCGATGAACAGTTTTCGTGGAAACTGGGTTCTGTAGGTATTCATTGAGCTCAGCAGTGATATTCGGAGCCGTGATCTTGGGATCCTCTCAATTCGCTTTAGAGTCCGACGGTCTCTCTCAGTCAACTTCGACTTTTGGCCGGACCTGTGCTTTGCTGCAGACATTTTTCCTTCGTTCAAACGCAGTCATTACAAGCATTCGGGCACTTTCTGTTACACTAGCGCCTGCCATACAAGCACCGACAATTTGGCGTCTTTGAAAATCCGAGAGGTCTGCCATTGGTATCGGGTTCTCGTCAATGTTCTTACAATTCTGCAAAACAAACAGTTAATTTACATACACATATCACATAACACGAATCCACTACAAAACATTACCATATGTCACGGTTTGCATATTTATAACATGTTCGAAGATTATGATGCCAAAACGTTAGGTGTTTCCATTATTTTGTCTAACCCCTGTATGTGGCTGGTCTGACTGCAGCTTTGGATGTGACTTGAGTCCTGTGATGGTCACATCGGGTCAGTAAGGCGCAGCTATTTGCAGGAAGTGTGGGCGCTGGGACAGGACGCAGTGGGGGTCTTCAGTATCAGGGCAGACATTTCCTGAATGTGACTGGTGTCACAGCTGGTTCCTGGCTGTAGGGCCCCGTACACTGAGGGAGGACTGCAAAGCCGCACTGCATTGTGGGAGAATAGGCAGCTGTACATCGTTATCACAGGGATGAGTGGTGCCCGTGCTGTTACCCTGGGGGGCCGAATCTCCCAGTGTCCAATGCTTCCTGTACACTGCACTACGTGGCTTGTAGACGCAGGACGCTGAGCCACGTGAGGGCGCCCCCACCGTATCAGTGCGTGCTTCCAACTGTCGGGTCCATCCATGGAGCTGTGTTCTGCTCTTGTTTCTCATGAAAATATATTTATAAAATTGACAACTGGGTGTTAACATTACTTTGGCAGAACTGATTAGATCATGTAGTGACTTCTCAATGGTAACGCATTTCCAGGAGGCTTAGCGGAGGAATGGTACAGCACAATGTTATGCAGAGCGGATGTGTCTGGAGTGCTGGCCAACCCTCTGTAACCGATCGTACCGCCCTGTTTACTGGTGTCTGCTGCTATGACATGGTGCCCGCCTGGCCTCTTGTGGCCGCCATCTCTTCCTGCTGTGACTTATCACCCATTTTCGTCCTCAGACCTGCACCCCTCGCTGGAAGTTTTGCATAGCTGACACAGACAACAACCTCGGCTTCGCTCTCGGGGCCATGTTCGTCAAGTCCACCTTTGCCAACAGCAGCAAAATCAGAGTAAGTAGTAGTGGGGGGCAACTAGGACTACTGGCCTGCTGGATGATGGGGGTATGCCTCCATCCCTGAGCTTCCAATGTCTGATCAGTGACGGCGCTGCCACCTCGCCATGTAGATCATGTGAGCGCTCACACCTAACCGTGTCCGCAGGCTGTGCAGATGATTCGGGGGATAAAGAACGCCTTTGAGGAGAGTCTGCAGATGCTGAGTTGGATGGATGAGGACACCCGCAAGGCTGCCAAAGAGAAGGTTAGGGGGCCATCTATTTCTCGGTTAACAGGCCTAAAGGGTGGGCAGGTGGAGTTTGGGATCAGAGATGTAGGGGCAAAGTTACTGACCCCACCTTCTTGGGTAAGCTGCTTGAGGCCTTGGCAGAAAACTTTAAGTCTGCTGTGGGCTGTAGTGCCCCCTGCTTTCCCAGGCAACCATGGCCTGTAGTGCCGCCCTCTTTCCTGGGTGGCTATGAGTTGTAGTGCCGCCCCATGCCACTCATTGCGTCTCATCTCTTCTTACCAGGCTGAAGCCATCTATGATATGATTGGGTATCCCAATTTCATCATGGACCCCAAGGAGCTGGACAAGGTGTTTAATGATGTGAGTGCTCCTGGACGTCACGTGGGTTGCAGTGACTTGTGCCGTTCTGGCTGGGGTTCCTCTGGGTCATTGGTCAGACATTAACCCCCTCCCCGCTGTCTTGTCTTCCAGTATGAAGTGACGTCGGACCTCTACTTTGAGAACGTTATGATGTTTTACAACTTCTCAGCAAGGGTGACCGCTGATCAACTGCGCAAACCGCCCAATAAAGATCAGTGAGTAATGGGGGGGGGGGGGGGGGGCGGGATAGCAGAGGTATGTGGTATGTCAGGCCTCACTGCCGTCACACTACAACCCCACGGTGACTGCAGGTCGATGAGGTCTTGTCTAAAATGTGGAACCTGTCTACAGCTCACACCGGCTGCTGCTCTCCCATGTGGAGGACTGTGGTATTACATTACTACTTACACTTGTATTTCAGGTGGAGTATGACGCCCCCTACAGTCAACGCCTACTATTCTCCTACCAAGAATGACATTGTGTTCCCAGCAGGAATTCTGCAGGCCCCGTTCTACACCAGCTCCTCACCCACGTAAGACTCATATCAAATAGTCTGGAGTGTGAGGGCAGCGTAATGCACCCTCTGACTTTTAATGGCCGCTATCTTTGTCTGCATTCATTCTTTACCATAGGGCGCTGAACTTCGGAGGCATTGGCGTTGTGATGGGCCATGAGCTGACTCACGCATTTGATGACCAAGGTGCGTTGCTGTGGCCACTGTGTGCTCGGACCTCTGCCGCCGATCTCCACATAATCTCGCTGTTTTCCTGCTCAGGCCGAGAGTACGACAAGAATGGGAACCTGCGGCCCTGGTGGAAGAACTCATCTGTGGAGGCCTTCAAAAAGCAGACAGAGTGCGTCACTGAGCAGTACAGCAGGTATAAGGTGAACGGTGAGGCCGTGAACGGGAAGCACACGCTGGGGGAGAACATTGCAGACAACGGGGGGCTGAAAGCCGCTTACAGGGTAAGGCTGCGCGGGGCGTCTGTGCGCTGCTCCTGTGCCGCTGTGTGGGGCGTCCAGGCCACTTAGCCAGTGTGGATCTCTTGCAGGCGTACCAGAACTGGGTGAAGGCGCATGGTGAGGAGCAGGTGCTGCCGTCTCTCGGTCTCACCAATGATCAGCTCTTTTTTGTCGGCTTTGCTCAGGTAAGACTCATTCCTAACACTAGATGTCGTGTTGCTTCATGTGGGGTATTACTGCATTACCAGGGGTCCCCTCTCATATTGCATACATCTGTGCACTGAAGGATGATTGTTTCCATTAGTAACAGAATCAGCAAGTCTGGTATCTTGGTGCCAGTAGGTTTTGGTGCTGAAGTTGCTGGTTGTGGTTCCTGCTCACCTGTAATTAAACCCTTGCTGGTGATCTTGCTCCAGGTCTGGTGTTCGGTGCGGACCCCAGAGAGCTCTCATGAAGGTATCATCACCGACCCCCATAGTCCATCCCGCTATCGCGTCATTGGCTCAGTCTCCAACTCCCGAGAATTCTCCAGACATTTCCAGTGTCCGGACGGCGCTCCAATGAACCCACTGAAGAAATGTGAAGTCTGGTGATCCATGGGGATCACTATGAAACCATGGACAGGAGGCTGAGGGGGAAGGCATCGTTTACAGTAATGGCTGACCTGGGAGGTCTCTTAAACCTGTAGCATCACTTTCCACTTTCTGACTGTCGGCTATTTCCGTGCACTAAACACAAACTACTATGCACCTTTATACTGTCCGTATCGCTGCCAACCCCCAGCTTCATGTGTAGGGGCATTGCCCAGTGTATGGGGGTCTCTGAATCTGTACCCCTATAATGCACAGCAGCTAAGGGGCCATGCTGAGATGTTGGGATTTCCACTAGATGTGCTACCATGTTTCCAGAGGTCGGCACCATCGCTGCACCCAGTGTATATAATGCCATTTGTATATATGTGTCTTTTGTATGTATTTATACCGCCGTGGCTACGGTCGTTATTACACACCTGTTCTAATCACTGTTCAGATGTCGTGTGCCGCGATCTGCTCCGTGGCTCCTACTCATGTAATTTTTGCCTATTTTTATAGAAATCTGGAATCTTCTATCACCCGGTGCCTAATAAACAAGGTTCTGCTTTGTATTTCCGCTTGTGCCTCCTCTTCTTCCTGCGCCGCCTCCTCCACATTGAGAGCACAGTCCTTACTGATACATGGAATTCAAAGTGGTATCACCCATAGTAACAAACCGGATTCACACCTATGGTGATTGCCATGTTCTCTGCTTGCTGCCAGTGAATGTACAGCGTGTCCTATCCAGGGGCAGCTGCCGGACAGCATCTGTATAGCTGCAGATAATTACTGACAGTGGCCGTGTGGAAGTCAGTAACAGCAAGCAGAGATTTTATAGCGGCAACATAATATCAGAAACTAAGTAGTCACATGACCTAGTTCCCAGCATGCTCTGAGGCCAGACATCTGCTCCTGATTGTACCCAGGAATGTGAGTGCAGGAAAAAGATTATTGGAGACAGATGGCGGCAGTGTGATCTATAGTACGCCCATTCCAGAACGGAGGCTGCTGTAGAACGGTCCCTAATGGTCAGATGCCACAGAGAAGGCAACTTCCCGTCCACGGAAGGCACGCCCATGTGAGATGCCTGCTGCAGGCACAACAAGCAAAAATCTGCTTCCCATACCTTATCCTCCAGTCACACTCAGCACACAGGCTTGACCTGCTGTGACATTCTGGGTCATCTAGTTCATGCACCTAGAACATGTGGTGGCACTCTCCCGTGATATTGCCAATACAGTACGTGTAACCTGATGCCTGATATGTGGAGAGTTCTGCTCGCCTGGGAGTTTCCCCAGGGCCCCTGATAGTGCGGTAACCCAGGGCCCCTATCGCCGCTTCTGGGGAAGATGCAGGACAATGTTTACAGTAAAACAAATCTGTAACAACCAATCAGAGCCCAGCTTTCCTTTTTTACCACAGTGCTTCCTGTCAGTTGTGTGTTCCTGAGGAGGATGTCATGTGTCCACCATTGTGTATTGTGCCAGTGGAGGTGTCACATTGCCTTTCCCAGCCATGCGGCATCAGCAGAACATGGCAACGTTTTCCTGACTTCACCTCACAAGAAGCCACGGAGTGGGTGGTGCTGGGTCATAGTGTGTGGCTACTGGCCATGATGGAGTCCCAGCATATGATGGCAGGTGCGTGCTCTGTCCCTCCATGATTATGTTCAGCACTTCCATGAAACGCCTCTCTGCCATGTGTACCATGTACAGCCGAGAATACTGCAGATGACGGAGGAGGTTCTTCATACAGCCAAACGTACCACAGGGGGTACACCGCCTACAGTTGGGTGGACCTCAGGGCATGGAGGGGGGAGGGGTGCACCACCTACAGCTGGGCTGACCGCAGGGCATGGAGAGGGGGGGGTACACCGCCTACAGCTGGGCGGAACGCAGGGCACGGGGGGTACATCGCCTACAACAGTGTGGACTGCAGGGTACAGAGGGGATGGGGGTACACCGCCTACATTTCTCACTCACACGTTATTAGAAACAATATTTTGTTTCCACCACTGACATCAATCTAATTTCTTTGGTTTGGCTGTAATCTATGTATAAACGGGGTCTGGCCCCATTTCCAAGTGAAGTGTCTCATCTGTATTGCCTCCCATAGACAGTGGCCCTCAGTCAGACCCTGTCCTGCGTTGCCCTTTGTCCTAGGTAGACATTCAGAGCTGCCTGTTGCCGCCCCCCCCCCCCCCCCCATATTGGTTTCTGAAAGACCAAGATCACAAGTGATCCCCTCACTGCTGCAGCCCCCATTAGTCTGCCTCTGTGAAATTCTATCCACTCCCCCCTCCCTTCAGCAGGTGGTCACTTTTATTACTATGGCCAGTTAAGTGTGGGATTTTTTTTTTTTTTTTTTTTTTTTTTTTGTCTTTTCCCTCCAAACCATTCTTTTGTCTTTATCCTACAATGCTCAAAGTCAAAGTTAATAACTCCCGTTAAAACTAGAAACAGGAAAAATAGATTTTCAGGATAAATAGGACTATGGACGGCAAGGTTTTTCAGCCGGTACAGCCATCAGAAACCTGGGAAATGAATTTCTGCCTCCCAGTAACACGCAGACACATGTTTGGTCTCAAAAGGATAAATTTGCAGGGGAAAATATAATGCCCCTGTGAGCTTCCCAGCCAAATATATGGCTAGGAGAACCTTTTAATACATTTGGAAAATAGGAGGTCCTGTGGCAACAACCCGTATGTGAGGTCAACAAAGGTGGGAGTTCTAAGTTTATGGGCAAACCATAAAAGAGAAAACAATTTTGAGACGTGTTTAGAACCTGGGGGAAGACAGCTAACATCCATGTTGTGGACAATCTTTTCTTTGGGATGGCTCTCCCCTTATCGACACATCATACCTGTGACTGAGATATAGTAAATTCCCTATTTCAATCCCTTTATTTCTCTGTACATACTGTATGTTTCCTTTTGTAACATCTCTTGTATTTTTGTAAACACTGCCTATATTTTCTGGAGTAAACGTATAAATTTATTAATTTCGTTCTCCTTGCTCTGTGACCAAACCAACACATACTGCGTGCCAAATCACGCTACCTTTGGGTTGGTTCCTGACCCGATAAAAGTCTTGGTATCAAACAAACTGGTGGCAGCGTAGTGTCCTGACGCTATTGGGGGAACCCTGGCAGTGACGGATCGGAGGTTTGTGTGGATTGCCGGCCTGGGACTGGTGATATACATACCACCATCGCTGCAGAGTGCCCGATAGCCAGTACGGTCACCACCAGCTGGAAAGGGGGCAAGTCATCTCCCAGCCGCCCTGCCAGTCGACCCTCCGGAGGCCTTGTTCCCTTTGCTACCGCCAGGCCTGCATCTGATGCAAGTGTTATTTCTGCAGTCGGACTGGACATCTCAGCACCGCTTGTCCAGAGAAGAAGAGCCCACCAGCCAAGGCCTCAGGGTCTAATGCAGCAGTTCTCTTTGTGGGTGGGGCGGTTGGGAGGGCCTGTGAAAATTTGCAGTGTCACCATAGGCCTCAAGGACACCTGGGCTAAATTAACTCTCATCCGACCTGAACTGGTGCCCCCTGAAGAGATTAACCCGGTGAAAACCCTGACTGCTGCTTTTTATTTTGTTGGGAACTGATTTGGGGAGGATGCTTGTGTATTATGTCCTAACGCCCCTCCCCGATCGGGTCCTGTCGGTAATGTTAATGATGTGAATGTGCATGCTTTATCTGATGGTACAGGAGTACTCAGCCACGTCACGCTGCGGGTTGATATTGCTGAGGAACCCCTAACAGGAGCAAACGTCGGTGCTAAGGGAAATGGGGAGATGCACATGAAGCAGGTGAGTCCGTGCAACTGACCAGTGCCACAAAAGGTGACCAGGCCAATGATAACTGCTTTGAGGTAGTACCCATAGCCAAGCAGGCTGAGGGGACTGTGGTATTCCCCGGGGAGACTGCCTATATAGGCACTGTCACCTGCAGTCAGAGTGCCCAGAATACAGGTAACGCCCTGCCTTCTGGACCCTCCTCAGCAGCATGAGTGAACCAGAGCAGGTCCTATAGGGTCCCCGTGAGGACAAGACCTTAATGTCACTGCTGGCTGCCTCCAGCCAGGAGTTCCAGACCGCCCTGCACTCAGATGCTAGCCGAGAAACCCACCTCCGAGACTGATGAGGGGGATATTCTGGGAACAAGGGAGGTTGTACAGGGAGACTCAAAGTCATATTTAATAACTCCCATTAAACCTAGAAACAGGAAAAGTAGATTTTCAGGATAAATAGGACTACGCACGGCAATGTTTTGCAGCTGGTACAGCCATCAGACCTGGGAAATGAATTTCTGCCTCCCAGTAACACGCAGACATATCATGTTTGGTCTCAAATGAAAGGTAAATTCGCAGGGGAAAATATAATACCCCTGTAATCACCCTGTGAGGTTCCCAGCCAAATATATGGCAAGAAGTTTTTAATAACTTTTCAACAGAGTAGGTCCTCCCAGGAACAACCCATCTGTGAGGCCAACAACGGTGGGAGTTCCTAAGTTTATGGGCAAGCCATAAAATAGAAACAACCATTTTGAGACGTGTTAAGAATCTGGGGAGGACAGCTAACATCCATGCAGTGGACTGAATCTTTTCTTTAGGAACTCCCCTCCCCTTATCAACACGTCATACCTGTAAGACTGAGATATTGTAAGTTTCCTATTTTAATCCCTTTTATTTCTGTCTGTACATACTGTATTTTGTCTCCTTTTGTAACAGCTTTTGTATTTTTGTAAACGCTGCCTATATTTTCTGGCGTAAATTTATAAGTTTACTAGCTTCGTTCTCCTTGCTCTATGACCGAACCGACACGTACTCCGCGCCAAATCACGCTACCTTTGGGTTGGTTGCTGACCCGATATAGGTTTTAGTATCAAATGAGGAACTGGTGGCAGCGAAGCGTCCTGGTAGTATCTGGAAACCTTGGCATTGACCGGCAACCACTTACCCTAGGGGCAGTTCCCTGACTGACCTGAGGATAAGGGGGGTGCCAGAACGCTGAAAGTTCCTAACTGAACTGAAAGTGGAAACAAAAGTTGGGTGATATCCCCCGACCCCTTATTCACATTGATGTTGTTTGACACATGGTAAGGTTTTTAATGCTACAGATGGGTTAGGACCGTCTCGATGGGTACATTTTGCCATGGTGGGATGGCTTTTGTTTTTTTTTTTATTTTGTTTTTTTTAAATCAAAATTGAGTTGAAAGGAACCTGTCACTAGAAAAAAGCTACTAAACTGCAGATACGGAGTTAATATTGTTACTAACCTGTCCGCTGCGCTTATCCAAACGCTGTGGGGGGAAATTAGGTTAACCCTGTATCTGCAGGTGAATAGCGTTATTTCTGGTGAGAGGATCCTTTTAAAGTAGTATTCCCATCTCCAAGATCCTACCAAAATGTACACTATATATTAAAATTATTATTAGCAAATACTGTACCTCCAATTAGAAATGTAGTATAGTTTTTCTGATTCACCATTTTTCTTTCCTCATGTGCAGGCCCTGCAGGACCTTGGATATTTAGTTGTCATTATATCAGAGGTCATAACCATGGATACCTAAGGTCCTCCAATGGCTGCACTGAGGAAAGAGAAATGGCGAATCAGACAAACTATACTACATTTCTAATTGGAGGTATTTGCTAATAATATTATCATACATTCTACATATTGGGTAGGATCTTGTAGATGGGAATACCCCTTTAAGTCCTATGTTATTTATATGTATTATTATCTTACTGTAGGGTATGTGCTTATTTTGTTTTTGTTCATTTTTGGGTTTTGTCTTTGAACTGGCTGCCGTGTGAATAGGCTCTGCCACTTTGCTCATGTGCCAGTGTATATTTCGGTGCAGTTTTTTGGTTTTGTTAATAACCTTGTAGTGATGAGATCTTTACAGGCTGACAGATAAATGAAGTGATGTTACACAGCAGCGCTGAAGACTGCGGAGAGCTCTCCATCGGCGTTAGGTGTAACAGAGGATCCGAAGAAATACAAATATATACAAAGAACAGAGAAAGAGAGGGCGTTGGAACTCTGCTCCAGAGACACAAGATGTGCACTGTTTAACTGCTGAACAGCTGTAATAGGCAGGGAGGCTGTGTGGGGCGGTATGGCGCTCTATAGTGCAGGGAGGCTGTGTGGGGCCGTGTGGCGCTCTATAGTGCAGGGAGGCTGTGTGGGGCCGTATGGAGCTCTATAGTGCAGGGAGGCTGTGTAGGGCCGTGTGGCGCTCTGTAGTGCAGGGAGGCTGTGTGAGGCCGTGTAGCGCTCTATAGTGCAGGGAGGCTGTGTGGGGCCGTGTGGCGCTCTATAGTGCAGGGAGGCTGTGTGGGGCCGTGTGACGCTCTGTAGTGCAGGGAGGCTGTGTGGGGCCGTGTGGCGCTCTATAGTGCAGGGAGGCTGTGTGGGGCCGTGTGGCGCTCTGTAGAGCAGGGAGGCTGTGTGGGACCCTATGGCGCTCTATAGTGCAGGGAGGCTGTGTGGGACCCTATGGCGCTCTATAGTGCAGGGAGGCTGTGTGGGGCCGTATGGAGCTCTATAGTGCAGGGAGGCTGTGTGGGGCCGTGTGGCGCTCTATAGTGCAGGGAGGCTGTGTGGGGCCGTGTGGCGCTCTGTAGTGCAGGGAGGCTGTGTGGGACCCTATGGCGCTCTATAGTGCAGGGAGGCTGTGTGGGGCCGTATGGAGCTCTATAGTGCAGGGAGGCTGTGTGGGGCCGTGTGGCGCTCTATAGTGCAGGGAGGCTGTGTGGGGCCGTGTGGCGCTCTATAGTGCAGGGAGGATGTGTGGGGCCGTGTGGCGCTCTATAGTGCAGGGAGGCTGTGTGGGTCCGTGTGGCGCTCTATAGTGCAGGGAGGCTGTGAGAGGCAGTATGGCGCTCTATAGTGTAGGGAGGCAGTGTGGGACCCTATGGCGCTCTATAGTGCAGGGAGGCTGTGTGGGGCCGTATGGAGCTCTATAGTGCAGGGAGGCTGTGTGGGGCCGTGTGGCGCTCTATAGTGTAGGGAGGCTGTGTGGGGCCGTGTGGAGCTCTATAGTGCAGGGAGGCTGTGTGGGGCCGTGTGGCGCTCTATATTGCAGGGAGGCTGTGTGGGGCCGTGTGGAGCTCTATAGTGCAGGGAGGCTGTGTGGGGCCGTGTGGAGCTCTATAGTGCAGGGAGGCTGTGTGGGGCCGTGTGGAGCTCTATAGTGCAGGGAGGCTGTGTGGGGCCGTGTGGCGCTCTAGTGCAAGGAGGCTGTGTGGGGCCGTGTGGCGCTCTATAGTGCAGGGAGGCTGTGTGGGGCCGTGTGGCGCTCTATAGTGCAGGGAGGCTGTGTGGGGCCGTGTGGCGCTCTATAGTGCAGGGAGGCTGTGTGGGGCCGTGTGGCGCTCTGTAGTGCAGGGAGGCTGGGACCCTATGGCGCTCTATAGTGCAGGGAGGCTGTGTGGGGCCGTATGGAGCTCTATAGTGCAGGGAGGCTGTGTGGGGCCGTGTGGCGCTCTATAGTGCAGGGAGGCTGTGTGGGGCCGTGTGGCGCTCTGTAGTGCAGGGAGGCTGTGTGGGGACGTGTGGCGCTCTATAGTGCAGGGAGGCTGTGTGGGGCCGTGTGGCGCTCTATAGTGCAGGGAGGCTGTGTGGGGCCGTATGGAGCTCTATAGTGCAGGGAGGCTGTGTGGGGCCGTGTGGCGCTCTATATTGCAGGGAGGCTGTGTGGGGCCGTGTGGCGCTCTATAGTGCAGGGAGGCTGTGTGGGGCCGTGTGGCGCTCTATAGTGCAGGGAGGCTGTGTGGGGCCCTGTGGAGCTCTGTAGTGCAGGGAGGCTGTGTGGGGCCGTGTGGCGCTCTATAGTGCAGGGAGGCTGTGTGGGGCCCTATGGAGCTCTGTAGTGCAGGGAGGCTGTGTGGGGCCGTATGGCGCTCTATAGTGCAGGGAGGCTGTGTGGGGCCCTATGGCACTCTATAGTGCAGGGAGGCTGTGTGGGGCCGTGTGGCGCTCTATAGTGCAGGGAGGCTGTGTGGGGCCATGTGGCGCTCTATAGTGCAGGGAGGCTGTGTGGGGCCGTGTGGCGCTCTATAGTGCAAAGAGGCTGTGTGGGGCCGTGTGGCGCTCTATAGTGCAAGGAGGCTGTGTGGGGCCCTATGGAGCTCTGTAGTGCAGGGAGGCTGTGTGGGGCCGTGTGGCGCTCTATAGTGCAGGGAGGCTGTGTGGGGCCGTGTGGCGCTCTGTAGTGCAGGGAGGCTGTGTGGGGCCGTGTGGCGCTCTGTAGTGCAGGGAGGCTGTGTGGGGCCGTGTGGCGCTCTATAGTGCAGGGAAGCTGTGTGGGGCCGTATGGAGCTCTATAGTGCAGGGAGGCTGTGTGGGGCCGTGTGGCGCTCTATATTGCAGGGAGGCTGTGTGGGGCCGTGTGGCGCTCTATAGTGCAGGGAGGCTGTGTGGGGCCGTGTGGCGCTCTATAGTGCAGGGAGGCTGTGTGGGGCCGTGTGGCGCTCTATAGTGCAGGGAGGCTGTGTGGGGCCGTGTGGCGCTCTATAGTGCAGGGAGGCTGTGTGGGGCCGTGTGGCGCTCTATAGTGCAGGGAGGCTGTGTGGGGCCGTGTGGCGCTCTATAGTGCAGGGAGGCTGTGTGGGGCCGTGTGGAGATCTATAGTGCAGGGAGGCTGTGTGGCGCTCTATATTGCAGGGAGGCTGTGTGGGGCCGTGTGGAGCTCTATAGTGCAGGGAGGCTGTGTGGGGCCGTGTGGCGCTCTATAGTGCAGGGAGACTGTGTGGGACCGTGTGGCGCTCTATAGTGCAGGGAGGCTGTGTGGGGCCGTGTGGCGCTCTATAGTGCAGGGAGGCTGTGTGGGGCCGTGTGGCGCTCTGTAGTGCAGGGAGGCTGTGTGGGGCCGTGTGGCGCTCTATAGTGCAGGGAGGCTGTGTGGGGCCGTGTGGCGCTCTATAGTGCAGGGAGGCTGTGTGGGGCCGTATGGAGCTCTATAGTGCAGGGAGGCTGTGTGGGGCCGTGTGGCGCTCTATATTGCAGGGAGGCTGTGTGGGGCCGTGTGGCGCTCTATAGTGCAGGGAGGCTGTGTGGGGCCGTGTGGCGCTCTAAAGTGCAGGGAGGCTGTGTGGGGCCCTGTGGAGCTCTGTAGTGCAGGGAGGCTGTGTGGGGCCGTGTGGCGCTCTGTAGTGCAGGGAGGCTGTGTGGGGCCGTGTGGCGCTCTATAGTGCAGGGAGGCTGTGTGGGGCCGTGTGGCGCTCTATAGTGCAGGGAGGCTGTGTGGGGCCGTATGGAGCTCTATAGTGCAGGGAGGCTGTGTGGGGCCGTGTGGCGCTCTATATTGCAGGGAGGCTGTGTGGGGCCGTGTGGCGCTCTATAGTGCAGGGAGGCTGTGTGGGGCCGTGTGGCGCTCTAAAGTGCAGGGAGGCTGTGTGGGGCCCTGTGGAGCTCTGTAGTGCAGGGAGGCTGTGTGGGGCCGTGTGGCGCTCTATAGTGCAGGGAGGCTGTGTGGGGCCCTATGGAGCTCTGTAGTGCAGGGAGGCTGTGTGGGGCCGTATGGCGCTCTATAGTGCAGGGAGGCTGTGTGGGGCCCTATGGCGCTCTATAGTGCAGGGAGGCTGTGTGGGGCCGTGTGGCGCTCTATAGTGCAGGGAGGCTGTGTGGGGCCGTGTGGCGCTCTATAGTGCAGGGAGGCTGTGTGGGGCCGTGTGGCGCTCTATAGTGCAGGGAGGCTGTGTGGGGCCGTGTGGCGCTCTGTAGTGCAGGTAGACTGTGTGGGACAGTGTGGCGCTCTATAGTGCAGGGAGGCTTTGTGGGGCCGTGTGGCGCTCTATAGTGCAGGGAGGCTGTGTGGGGCCGTGTGGCGCTCTGTAGTGCAGGGAGGCTGTGTGGGGCCGTGTGGCGCTCTGTAGTGCAGGGAGGCTGTGTGGGGCCGTGTGGCGCTCTATAGTGCAGGGAGGCTGTGTGGGGCCGTGTGGCGCTCTATAGTGCAGGGAGGCTGTGTGGGGCCGTGTGGCGCTCTGTAGTGCAGGGAGGCTGTGTGGGGCCGTGTGGCGCTCTATAGTGCAGGGAGGCTTTGTGGTGCCGTGTGGCGCTCTATAGTGCAGGGAGGCTGCGTGAGGCCGTATGGCGCTCTATAGTGCAGGGAGGCTGCGTGGGGCCGTGTGGCGCTCTATAGTGCAGGGAGGCTGCGTGGGGCCGTGTGGCGCTCTATAGTGCAGGGAGGCTGCGTGGGGCCGTGTGGCGCTCTATAGTGCAGGGAGGCTGCGTGGGGCCGTGTGGCGCTCTATAGTGCAGGGAGGCTGCGTGGGGCCGTGTGGCGCTCTATAGTGCAGGGAGGCTGCGTGGGGCCGTGTGGCGCTCTATAGTGCAGGGAGGCTGCGTGGGGCCGTGTGGCGCTCTATAGTGCAGGGAGGCTGCGTGGGGCCGTGTGGCGCTCTATAGTGCAGGGAGGCTGCGTGGGGCCGTGTGGCGCTCTATAGTGCAGGGAGGCTGCGTGGGGCCGTGTGGCGCTCTATAGTGCAGGGAGGCTGCGTGGGGCCGTGTGGAGCTCTATAGTGCAGGGAGGCTGCGTGGGGCCGTGTGGCGCTCTATAGTGCAGGGAGGCTGCGTGGGGCCGTGTGGAGCTCTATAGTGCAGGGAGGCTGCGTGGGGCCGTGTGGCGCTCTATAGTGCAGGGAGGCTGCGTGGGGCCGTGTGGCGCTCTATAGTGCAGGGAGGCTGCGTGGGGCCGTGTGGCGCTCTATAGTGCAGGGAGGCTGCGTGGGGCCGTGTGGCGCTCTATAGTGCAGGGAGGCTGTGTGGGGCCCTATGGAGCTCTATATTGCAGGGAGGCTGTGTGGGGCCGTGTGGAGCTCTATAGTGCAGGGAGGCTGTGTGGGGCCCTATGGAGCTCTATATTGCAGGGAGGCTGTGTGGGGCCGTATGGAGCTCTATATTGCAGGGAGGCTGTGTGGGGCAATACTACTACACTGCAGGCTCCTCTAGGCACCTCTGTCTGCAGCTGCACGGACGGAATGCTATCTACGGCCCTAACTAGAGTCTCCCACCCTCGGCTGCAGGGGGCGGGATTTGGTTCCCTTGGTTACATCATTTTCAGTTCCTTCCTTTGACACTGGTCTATTTCCGTTGTCTTGTGTCTTCATTGCCGCGTGGAGGAGACATTGTATGAGTAACGGCAACGAATATTACCGAATTGTTTCGTGTTACCACGCCCCTTCCAATCCCTGCATCCTCTATGGCTCCGCCCATTGATTGGTAGCCCGCCTCTGTGTCAGATTGCACCGATCTTCATCACGCCTCTTTCCGAAGATTTCCGAAAACGTGTTCGTGCCCTTCCCCTCTTACGATTGGTTTACACGCACAGACCACACATTAGCCTCCGGCTGCGAACTAACTCGAGCGTTTCCGAAGATTTCCGAGCTTTATTCGTTTGCTCCACCTGTTTTCCGAGTGCATCCGAACTTTGCCGGAGATTACCGAGTGTCCGTCCTGCCGGACTGCTGGAGGCGGACGCAGCGCCATGTTGGATGCTCCGGTGTCTGAGTGAAGAAATTACCGGTATCTCCCCGACAGACAGACGTTCCCGTGTCTCCCTGGCTGCGCACCCATGAGGGTCCGCCCCTGAGCCCGGCCCGGCCATGAGTTTACCGCACAAGCCGGCCCTGAAATCCACCGCACCTACCGGAGCCGGGACCGGGGTGCTGGGGCCTCCCCCGTCTGCTGTCGTGCCCAGCGCCGCCGTGCCTCCTGCGCCCTCCTCTGCAGCCGCCGCACACCCCGGGATCCGGGCCCTACAGCCTCCGACTGTCGCAGCGTATCCTTCACTGGAGACAGAGGGGGGAGACTGAGGAGTGAGAGTGCCAGAGGGGGGACAGTGAGGGGAGAGAGTGCCAGAGGGGGGACAGTGAGGGGAGAGAGTGCCAGAGGGGGGACAGTGAGGGGAGAGAGTGCCAGAGGGGGGACAGTGAGGGGAGAGAGTGCCAGAGGGGGGACAGTGAGGGGAGAGAGTGCCAGAGGGGGGACAGTGAGGGGAGAGAGTGCCAGAGGGGGGGGACAGTGAGGAGTGAGAGTGCCAGAGGGGGGACAGTGAGGGGAGAGAGTGCCAGAGGGGGGACAGTGAGGGGAGAGAGTGCCAGAGGGGGGGGACAGTGAGGGGAGAGAGTGCCAGAGGGGGGGGACGGTGAGGGGAGAGAGTGCCAGAGGGGGGGGACGGTGAGGGGAGAGAGTGCCAGAGGGGGGGGACGGTGAGGGGAGAGAGTGCCAGAGGGGGGGGACGGTGAGGGGAGAGAGTGCCAGAGGGGGGGGACGGTGAGGGGAGAGGGTGCCAGAGGGGGGGGACGGTGAGGGGAGAGGGTGCCAGAGGGGGGGGACGGTGAGGGGAGAGGGTGCCAGAGGGGGGGGGGGACGGTGAGGGGAGAGAGTGCCAGAGGGGGGGGACGGTGAGGGGAGAGAGTGCCAGAGGGGGGGGGACGGTGAGGGGAGAGAGTGCCAGAGGGGGGGGGGACGGTGAGGGGAGAGAGTGCCAGAGGGGGGGGGACGGTGAGGGGAGTGAGTGCCAGAGGGGGGGGGGACAGTGAGGGGAGTGAGTGCCAGAGGGGGGGGGGACAGTGAGGGGAGTGAGTGCCAGAGGGGGGGGGACAGTGAGGGGAGTGAGTGCCAGAGGGGGGAGACAGTGAGGGGAGTGAGTGCCAGAGGGGGGGGGACAGTGAGGGGAGTGAGAGTAACTGGGGGGAGACTGAGGACAGAGAATGATGGAGTGAGTGACAGAGCTGGAGACTGATGGTAGAGAATGACGGAGAGAGAGTGACAGATGGGGAGAGTGACAGAGGGAGAGACTGAGGGCAGAGAATGATGGAGTGAGAGAGACAGAGGGCGAGACAGGGCAGAGATTGGCGGAGAGAGGGGGAGACTGAGGAGTGATAGTCCAGAGTGGGAAAGAGTGCCACAGGGGGGAGGCTGAGAGGAAAGAGTGCCACAGGGGGGAGGCTGAGGGGAGAGAGTGCCACGGGGGGGAGAGAGTGCCACGGGGGGGACTGAGGGGAAAGAGTGCCACAGGGGGGGGGGACAGTGAGGGGAGAGAGTGCCAGAGGGGGGGACAGTGAGGGGAGAGAGTGCCAGAGGGGGGGACAGTGAGGGGAGAGAGTGCCAGAGGGGGGGGACAGTGAGGGGAGAGAGTGCCAGAGGGGGGGGACAGTGAGGGGAGAGAGTGCCAGAGGGGGGGGACAGTGAGGGGTGAGAGTGCCGGGGGGGGGGGCAGTGAGGGGTGAGAGTGCCGGGGGGGGGCAGTGAGGGGTGAGAGTGCCGGGGGGGGGCAGTGAGGGGTGAGAGTGCCAGAGGGGGGGGGGGCAGTGAGGGGTGAGAGTGCCAGAGGGGGGGGGGGGCAGTGAGGGGTGAGAGTGCCAGAGGGGGGGGACAGTGAGGGGTGAGAGTGCCGGGGGGGGGGGCAGTGAGGGGTGAGAGTGCCGGGGGGGGGGCAGTGAGGGGTGAGAGTGCCGGGGGGGGGCAGTGAGGGGTGAGAGTGCCGGGGGGGGGCAGTGAGGGGTGAGAGTGCCAGAGGGGGGGGGGCAGTGAGGGGTGAGAGTGCCAGAGGGGGGGGGGACAGTGAGGGGTGAGAGTGCCAGAGGGGGGGGACAGTGAGGGGTGAGAGTGCCAGAGGGGGGGGACAGTGAGGGGTGAGAGTTCCAGTGGGGGGGACAGTGAGGGGTGAGAGTTCCAGAGGGGGGGACAGTGAGGGGAGTGAGAGTAACAGTGGGGGGAGACTGAGGACAGAGAATGATGGAGTGAGAGTGACAGAGGGGGAGACTGATGGTAGAGAATGACGGAGAGAGAGTGACAGATGGGGGAGAGTGACAGAGGGAGAGCCTGAGGGCAGAGAATGATGGAGTGAGAGAGACAGAGGGGGAGAAAGGGCAGAGAATGGCGGAGAGAGGGGGAGACTGAGGACAGAATGATGGAGTGAGAGTGACAGAGGGGGAGACTGATGGTAGAGTGACAGATGGGGGAGAGTGACAGAGGGAGAGACTGAGGGCAGAGAATGATGGAGTGAGAGAGACAGAGGGGGAGACAGGGCAGAGAATGGCGGAGAGAGTGCCACGGGAGGGGGGGCTGAGGGGAGAGAGTGCCACGGGAGGGGGGGCTGAGGGGAGAGAGTGCCACGGGAGGGGGGGCTGAGGGGAGAGAGTGCCACGGGAGGGGGGGCTGAGGGGAGAGAGTGCCACGGGAGGGGGGGCTGAGGGGAGAGTGTGCCACGGGAGGGGGGGCTGAGGGGAGAGTGTGCCACGGGAGGGGGGGGCTGAGGGGAGAGTGTGCCACGGGAGGGGGGGGCTGAGGGGAGAGAGTGCCACGGGAGGGGGGGCTGAGGGGAGAGAGTGCCACGGGAGGGGGGGCTGAGGGGAGAGAGTGCCACGGGAGGGGGGGCTGAGGGGAGAGAGTGCCACGGGAGGGGGGGCTGAGGGGAGAGAGTGCCACGGGAGGGGGGGCTGAGGGGAGAGAGTGCCACGGGAGGGGGGGCTGAGGGGAGAGAGTGCCACGGGAGGGGGGGCTGAGGGGAGAGAGTGCCACGGGAGGGGGGGCTGAGGGGAGAGAGTGCCACGGGAGGGGGGGCTGAGGGGAGAGAGTGCCACGGGGGGGGGAGGCTGAGGGGAGAGAGTGCCACGGGGGGGGGAGGCTGAGGGGAGAGAGTGCCACGGTGGGGGAGGCTGAGGGGAGAGAGTGCCACGGGGGGGAGGCTGAGGGGAGAGAGTGCCACAGGGGGGGGGAGGCTGAGGGGAGAGAGTGCCACAGGGGGGGGGGAGGCTGAGGGGAGCGAGTGCCAGAGTGAGAGTGAGTACCAGAGGGGGAGACTGAGGGGAAAAAGTAACAGAGAGTGACTGAGGGGAGAGGGAGACTGAGGGAAAAGAGTGACAGAGGGGGGAGACTGAGGCGTCAAAGTGACAGAGGGAGAGAGTGGGGAGACGGGATAGAGACAGAGTGACAGAGACACGGGGAGACAGGGAGAGTGTGATAGAGGGGAAAAGTGGTGGGGAGACAGGCAAAGGGTGAGAGAGGAAGAGACTGAGGTAAAGAGAGAGTGGGACAGAAGTCTACATACAGTATGCATGTATAGACAGGTGCTTCTAAAAATTAGAATATAATCAAAAAGTTAATTTATTTCAGTTCGTCAATATAAAAAGTGAAACTCATTATATAGAGGCATTACACACAGAGTGATCTATCTCACATGTTTATTTCTGTCAATGATTATGGCTTACAGCCAATGAAAACCCAAAAGTCATTATCTCAGTAAATTAGAATAATTAACAAAAAACACCTACAATGGCTTCCTAAAGGGGGGTTTTACACTAAGCAATATCGCTAGCAATATCGCTAAAACGTCACTGGTGTGATACTTACCAACGACCGGCTCCCCCGCTGTCCATCGCTGATCGCGCGAGAATGTCCAGCTCCATTTCTCGTCGGGCGCTTCCTGCTGAGACTTCCTGCTGTGACGTCCAGCGACGCGTGGAGGCGGGCGGGAGGACGTCAGGATCGCTGTGTGTGAAAGGTGAGTATCGTGCGCTGCGTCGCTGCTGCATCGCTGTGAGATCTTTCTGTTTGAAAGCTCACTAGCGATCATTTAGCGATGCACCAGCGATCCTGACTGGGTCGGATCACTGGTCTGATCGCTGGTGCATCGCTAAATGTAAAAGGGCCTTAAGTGTTTACAAAGGCCCCTAGTCTGTTTCAGTAGCTCCACAATCATTGGGAAGACTGCTGACTTGACAGATGTCCAGAAGGCAGTCATTGACACACTCCACAAGAAGGGGAAGCAACAAAAGGTCATTACTAAAGAAGATGGCAGGTCACAGAGTGCTGTAACCAAGCATATTAATGGAAAAGTTGAGTGGAAGGAAAAAGAGTGGTGGAAAAGGGTTCACAAGCAACCAGAATAACAGCAGCCTTGAAAGGATTGCTAAGAAAAGGCCATTCAGAAATTTGGGGGAGATTCACAAGGAGTGGACTGCTGCTTATTGCTTCAAGAGCCACCACACACAGTTGTATCCAAGACATGGGCTACAAGTGTCACATTCCTTGTGCCAAGCCACTCATGACCAATACACACCGCTAGAAGCGTCTTACCTGGGCCAAGGAGAAAAAGAACTGGACTGTTGCTCAGTGGTCCAAGGTGGTGTTCTCAGATGAAAGTAAATTTTGCATTTCATTTGGAAATCAAGGTCCCGGAGTCTGGAGGAAGAGTGGAGAGGCCACAATCCAAGCTGCTTGAGGTCTAGTGTGAAGTTTCCACAATCAGTGATGGTTTGGGGAGCCATGTCATCTGCTGGTGTAGGTCCACTGTGTTTTATCAAGACCAAAGTCAGCGCAGCCGTCTATCAGGAAATTTTGGAGCACTTCATGCTTCCCTCTGCCGACAAGCTTTTTGAAGATGGAAATTTCATTCTCCAGTAGGACGTGGCACCTGTCCACACTGCCAAAAGTACCAATACTTGATTTACAAACAACAGTATCACTGTGGTATTACACTCCAAATTACTATATACAGTGGGGAAAAAAGTATTCAGTCAGCCACCAATTGTGCAAGTTCTCCCACTTAAAAAGATGAGAGAGGCCTGTAATTGACAACATAGGTAGACCACAACTATGAGAGTCAAAATGAGAAAACAAATCCAGAAAATCACCTTGTCTGATTTGGCGAGATTTATTTTGCAAATTATGGTGGAAAATAAGTATTTGGTCATTAACAAAAGTTCATCTCAATATTTTGTTATATATCCTTTGTTGGCAATGACAGAGGTCAAACGTTTTCTGTAAGTCTTCACAAGGTTGGCACACACTGTTGGTGGTATGTTGGCCCATTTCTCCATGCAGATCTCCTCCAGAGCAGTGATGTTTTGGGCCTGTTGCTGGGCAACACGGACTTTCAAATCCCTCCAAAGGTTTTCTATGGGGTTGAGATCTGGAGACTGGCTAGGCCCCTCCAGGACCTTCATATGCTTCTTACAAAGCCACTCCTTCGTTGCCCTGGCAATGTGCTTGGAATCATTTTCATTCTGAAAGACCCATCCACATTTCATCTTCAATGCCCTTTCTGATGGAAGGAGTTTTGCACTCAAAATCTCACGATACATGGCCCCATTCATTCTTTCATGTATACGGATCAGTCAGTCATCCCGGTCCCTTTGCAGAGAAACAGCTCCAAAACATGATGTTGCCACCCCCATGCTTCACAGTAGGTATGGTGTTCTTTGGATGCAATTCCGCATTCTGTCTCCTCCAAACATGATTAATTTTGTTTCTACCAAACAGTTCTACTTTGGTTTCATCAGACCATATGACATTCTCCCAATACTCTTCTGGATAATCCAAATCCTCTCTACCAAACCTCAGCCGGGCTCGGACATGAACTGGCTGAAGCAGGGGGACACGTCTGGCATTGCAGGATCTGAGTCCCTGGCGGTAAAGTGTGTTACTGATGGTAGCCTTTGTTACGGTGTTCCCAGCTCTATGCAGGTCATTCACTAGGTCCCCCCACGTGGTTCTGGAATTTTTGCTCTTGTGATCATTTTGACCCCACGTGGTAAGATCTTGCTTGGAGCCCCAGATCGTGGAAGATTATCAGTGGTCTTGTATGTCTTCCATTTTCTTATTATTGCTCCCACAGTTTATTTCATCACACCAAGCTGCTTGCCTATTACAGATTCAGTCTTCCCAGCCTGGTACAGGGCTACAATTTTGTTTCTGGTGTCCTTCGACATCTCTTTAGTCTTCACCATAGTGGAGTTTGGAGTGTGACTGTTTGAGGTTGTGGACAGGTGTCTTTTATACTGATAAGTTCAAACAGGTGTCATTACTACAGGCAATGAGTGGAGGACAGAGGAGCCTCTTAAAGAAGAACTTAGAGGTCTGTGAGAGCCAGAAATCTTGCATGTTTTATGTGACCAAATACTTATTTTCCACCATTATTTGCAAAATAAATCTTGCCAAATCAGACAAGGTTATTTTCTGGATTTGTTTTCTCATTCTGACTCGCATAGTTGTGGTCTACTTATGATGTCAATTACAGGTCTCATCTTTTTAAGTGGGAGAAATTGCACAATTGGTGGCTGACTAAATACTTTTTTCCCCACTGTGATATATACGTATACATAAACAGGTATTACACTCCACAAGGGGCAGACACTGACAGCTTGGGACCCCTGTGCAAGAAATGTGTCTGGACCCCCCTCACCTTTTATGGCGACAAACATATATATATATATCTATATATATCTATATAGATATATATATATATATATATATATATATATATATATATATATTATAGCCACATATACGTGTATATATGTATATATAAAACATATCCTCTATTATGTATATTGCCGTCCCTTATATAGTGCCCTCTCGCTATGTACAGTACCGTCCCGTCCATATTCGATTATATAGAGCCCTGTTTTTTATTACATACCGTTCTCGATTGTTATATGATGTATATAATGTAATGATGGCTGATGGAGCATGGGAAAGCTTCCTTTCTAATGGAGTAGCTGATGGACTGGAAGCAGGGCTGTGGAGTCGGTAAGCCAAACCTGCGACTCCGACTCCTCAATTTCCCTTACACCGACTCCGACTCCCACATATATTGCTTATATTTAAGTGAAAAATTTATCGTAGTACAATGTGAACATCAGACATTTAATTGTTTCTATGATCCAATAATCAAGATATTTAGATAGAACATAATATCTATTTATTGGAATACAACTTTAGAACACAAAAAACTAATAAATTGTAAATATGTAATACATTGTATAATATCGATTACATACATACGGTACAGACCAAAGTTTTGGACACACCTTCTCATTCAAAGAGTTTTCTTTATTTTCATGACTATGAAAATTGTAGATTCACTCTGAAGACATCAAAACTATGAATTAACACATGTGGAATTATATAATTAACAAAAAAGTGTGAAACAACTGAAAATATGTCTTATATTCTAGGTTCTTCAAAGTAGCCACCTTTTGCTTTGATTACTGCTTTGCACACTATTGGCATTCTCTTGATGAGCTTCAAGAGGTAGTCACCGGAAATGGTCTTCCAACAGTCTTGAAGGAGTTGCCAGAGATGCTTAGCACTTGTTGGCCCTTTTGCCTTCACTCTGCGGTCCAGCTCACCCCAAACCATCTTGATTGGGTTCAGGTCTGGTGACTGTGGAGGCCATCTGGCGTAGCACCCCATCACTCTCCTTCTTGGTCAAATAGCCCTTACACAGCCTGGAGGTGTGTTTGAGGTCATTGTCCTGTTGAAAAATAAATGATGGTCCAACTAAACACAAACCGGATGGAATAGCATGCTGCTGCAAGATGCTGTGGTAGCCATGCTGGTTCAGTATGCCTTCAATTTTGAATAAATCCCCAACAGTGTCACCAGCAAAGCACCCCCACACCATCTCACCTCCTCCATGCTTCACGGTGGGAACCTGGCATGTAGAGTCCATCCGTTCACCTTTTCTGCGTCGCACAAAGATACGGTGGTTGGAACCAAAGATCTCAAATTTGGACTCATCAGACCAAAGCACAGATTTTCACTGGTCTAATGTGCATTCCTTGTGTTCTTAAGCCTAAACAAGTCTCTTCTGCTTGTTGCCTGTCCTTAGCAGTGGTTTCCTAGCAGCTATTTTACCATGAAGGCCTGCTGCACAAAGTCTCCTCTTAACAGTTGTTGTAGAGATGTGTCTGCTGCTAGAACTCTGTGTGGCATTGACCTGGTCTGTAATCTGTGTTGATGTTAACCTGCGATTTCTGAGGCTGGTGACTTGGATGAACTTATCCTCCGCAGCAGAGGTGACTCTTGGGCTTCCATTCCTGGGCCGGTCCTCATGTGAGCCAGTTTCTTTGTAGCGCTTGATGTTTTTTGCCACTGCACTTGGGGACACTTTCAAAGTTTTCCCAATTTTTCAGACTGACTAACCTTCATTTCTTAAAGTAATGATGGCCACTAGTTTTTCTTTACTCAGCTGCTTTTTTCTTGCCATAATACAAATTCTAACAGTCTATTCAGTAGGACTATCATCTGTGTATCCACTAGACTTCTGCACAACACAACTGATGGTCCCAACCTCATTTATATGGCAAGAAATCCCACTTATTAAACCTGACAGGGCACACCTGTGAAGTGAAAACCATTTCCGGTGAATACCTCTTGAAGCTCATCAAGAGAATGGCAAGTGTATGCAAAGCAGAAATCAAAGCAAAAGGTGGCTACTTTGAAGAACCTAGAATATAAGACATATTTTCAGTTGTTTCACACTTTTTTGTTAATTATATAATTCCACATGTGTTAATTCATAGTTTTGACGCCTTCAGAGTGAATCTACAATTTTCATAGTCATGAAAATAAAGAAAACTCTTTGATTGAGGTGTGTCCAAACTTTTGGTCTGTACTGTGTGTGTGTATGTATGTGTGTGTGTATATATATATATATATATATATATACACACAGTGTATATATACTGTATGTGTGTGTGTGTGTGTATGTGTGTGTGTGTATATATATATATATATATATATATATATATATATACACACTCTATGACTTATCTCGGCTAAGATAAAGCCTAGATCCTCAGGCTACATTCACACTATGGGCGTAGCCAGGATCAAACCTTAGGGGGGGCAGAACCTCGTACTGTTCCACAGAATTTCATACTGCACACCTCAGCTGCTGCAGAACCTCATACTGCACACCCCTACACTTGAAAATAAAGCCTGCACCTTAAGAAGATCTGTTGATGAATGCAGTCTATTTATTCCAACTATCAATTGATGTTGATGTGTTACTGAAGACGAGCAATGCCTGTCCTGGGCGTCCTTTTGGGCAGCTATGAGGTGTACCTGACTGGTGCTAAAAAAAAAAAGGAGTGTTAGTCTGTGTGCTACCTGACTTTCATTCTTTTTGGCACAGATAAGATATAGATAGACAGATATGGATAAATGGATATATAGAGCAGATTTCTAATCTGCTTTTGCTATTGAAATCATTATCTATGAGCTCAAAAACCTTTCAGGTGATTCGGTTTTTTAAAAAGCTGATCTGCTTTTGCAGCTGAAAAACGTATCCTCAAAAAATGCAGGAAAAACGCAGTGTGAATGTAACCTTAGATCAGGAATAGAACAGCCATTTATAGGACATTTCATAACTTTCCCAAATTCGTATGAAAAAATATTCAGCACATTCTGCATTGAACTACTGTACCCAATTTATTATATATTTTAGGAGTCGGTCCATTTTATTCCGACTCCACCAAAATGAGCAACGACTCCGACTCCACAGCCCTGACTGGAAGTCTGGTCATCGGCTCCTACATCAGCAGTCATTTTATATCTAACAAGAGAGCGGACTATGTAATAAGAGGGCACTGTGAATAACAAAATTAACAAGAATACACCACGTAAGAGACAGCACTGTACATAGCAGAGGAAGCTATATAATAAGGGACGGCACCATATATAACTAGAGAGGATGGCATGTAATAAGGGACAGTGTTATACATAACAAAAGAGGGAACTGTAACTAAGGATTGTGTTATACATGATAAGTGAGTAGACTATATACTAAGGGACTGCTATACATAAAAAGTGACTACACTATGTACTGAGGGATGGCGCTATACATAGTAAGCTAGTACACTATATACTAAGGGACCGTGTGTCATGATCCAGGTTGGATACAACAGGTTTTGAATAAGTAACCTTTTTTTTTCCTTTGAGCTGGTTGCTTGAGTTGGTTTTGCCCCTGGTGACCATTAGGGTTATTACACAGTGGTGTCTTTTGTTCTAGTTTGTCCCCGGTGGTGGTGAGCGTTATTGCACGGGAATCTCTAACAGGTGTGAGACTCTGGCTCCTAACTATAAAGGTGTGTCAGGTGTTCTCACTCACTGTTGGTGATATTGGTGTTTTACAACCATCCTTGGTGAAGGAAGGAGCTTGAAAAGAGTCCCGGGCAGCCCAGTCAGAATCCTGGAGTGGCAGCTATGGTGTCAGCGAGGCGTTCTTGCAAAGCTTGGAGCAGTGGCAGCTATGGTGTCAGGGTGGAGTTCTTGCAAAGATTGGTGGAGTGGCAGCTATGGTGTCAGCGAGGAGTTCTTGTAAAGCATGGTGGAGTGGCAGCTATGGTGAAAGCTGCACTCAGATGCTGGACTCTTGCTGGAAGAGAGCTGCACTCAGATGCTGGACTCTTGCTGGAAAGCTGCACTCGGATGCTGGACTCTGTTGCTGTAAATCTGCACTCAGATGCGGGACTGTTGCTGGAAAGC
Source organism: Dendrobates tinctorius (assembly GCF_039654945.1). Lineage (NCBI taxonomy): Eukaryota > Metazoa > Chordata > Amphibia > Anura > Dendrobatidae > Dendrobates > Dendrobates tinctorius. Next base: position 12,520,351 of record NW_027361696.1, read on the forward strand.
TGCACTCAGGTGTTGGATCCGGTTGGAGGAAAAGATGCACTCAGGTGTCGGACTCTGTTGCTTGGAGCATTAGCACAGAGCAAAGCTAAGTGGTGTTTACCTGTTTGTCACTTTCCTCAGTGTGTGTTTTAGTGCAGTGGTGGGATTAGTTTCTGCACCGTCCACTTCACTAGTAAGGGATTGGTTCAGGGTGAGCTAGGGATTTCAGGTAACCTGATCGGCGCCCGGTGCGGAACCGGCCTAGGGATCGTTAGGTGTGTAGAGACGCTGACTCGGGAGTGCAGGAGGTCTCCACGTCCCCGTTCCCTATCGCAGGGCCACCATTATATTTGTTTTCCTGGCTTTCCCCTTTATTCTGAAATTCGCCCTGCTGGAGGCCGTGTATCCAGACATACGTGTACTACTGAAATTCGCCTGCTGGAGGCGGTGTATGCGGCTGCACGTTCTATTTAAATTCGCCCTGCTGGCGGCGGTGTATCCAGGGTCACGCGTGTCATAAATTCGCCCTGCTGGAAGTGGTGTGTCCAGTCACACGTGACCATGACATTGTGCTATACATAAGTGAGTACATTATATACTAAGGGACTGTGTTAAAGAGAACCTGTCACCTGTTTTGACCGCTATAAGATGTGGCCACTGCCTTTCAGGGCTTATCTACAGCATTCTATAATACTGTAGATAAGCTCCCGATCCGACCTGAAAGATAAGAAAAATAAGTTTTATTATACTCACCTGGGGGGCGGTCTGGGTCCGGCACCTTCCATCTTCTTGCGATGCCACCCTTCTACTCGCTTCATTGGTCCCTGGCATCGCGCTCCTGCGCAGGCTTACTTATCTGCCCTGTTGAGGGCAGAGCAAAATACTGCATTGAGCAGATGCTGGGAAAGGTCAGAGAGCCCCAGCGCCTGTGCACTGCAGTACTTTGCTCTGCCCTCAACAGGGCAGATAAGTACACCTGCGCCGGAGCACGATGCCGGGGAGCCACGAACCAAGCAGGAGGGCGGCACCGCAAGAAGATGGGAGGCGCTGCCCCCCTCCCCGGGTGAGTATAATAAAACTTATTTTTCTTCACTTCTAGGTCGGTTCGGAGGCTTATCTACACATTATAGAATGCTGTTAATAAAGGCAGTGGCCGCATCCCTTTAAAGGGAACCTGTCACCACTTTTTTTGCCTACCAGCTAAAAACATCAGTTAATTCGGTGTCAGCTATGCATTCCATAACTACTTCTGAAACCCCCTGACACTCCTTGTATCGCCCATAACAACCTTTTTATTTGTCCTGAGCTATATGGTAATCTGTCCGGTCCGATGGACGTTGCCTCTGTTTCCTCACTCCACCCCTCCTTGGCTTGCTGTACGCATGCTTTGCCATGAATATCGGAGATCACGTACAGATTTTGCACGTGTGCAGTATGCTTTGCCCAACCGCGGGCAAAGCCGAAAAGCAGTAGTGCGCAAGCCTCTCTGAACTATCGCATGGGGCACGTGCCCAAACCCCAGTCACACAGACATTTCTGTGCGTGTGCCGATACCGCAGCGTCTCAAACCTCATTTGAGCTGCTTTACTACGCACGGTCGCTCTCCCCCCTCATATCCGGCTCATAGCTTCATATGGTATTTAAAGCACACTGCCACCAATGATTAGACATGGCACCGCAGAAGGCGTAGGACATGCATGCGCACTATTGCTTTTCGGCTTTGACTACGGTTGGGCAAAGCATACTGCGCACGCGGGAGATCTGTACGCGATCTCTGATATTCATGCCAAAGAATGCTTACAGCAAGCTGAGAAGGGGTGGAGTGAGGGAACAGAGGCAACGCCCATCGGACAGAACGGATTACCATACAGCGCGGTAGCAATAAAAAAGGTTTTTATGGGTGATACATGGGGTGTCAGGGGGTTTCAGAAGTTGTTGTGGAATGCATAGCTGACACCGAATTAACTGATGTATTTAGCTTGTAGGCAAAAAAAAGTGGTGACAGGTTCCCTTTAAACATAATAAGCGATAACGTTTTCCTCTACCTCCCCCTGTTCCTAAATCCATTATAAATCTCCCTTCCTCCCTTCTCAATCCCCCACACCCCTCATTGTCCTCCTCACCCCGCATCCCATTATTGTCCTCTCCCCTACCCCCCATCATTGCCTTCTCCCCCAGCAACCCCATCATTGCTCTTTCCACCACAGCTAACATTGCTTTCTCCACTACGCCATAATTGCCCATTCCATTCTTTGCAATCACCCCCATCATTCCCCTCTCCTACACACACGCTCTCCCGCAGCATCACCATCGCCTGTACTTCAGCTTCCTCTCCCTGGCACAGCCGTCAGCCGCGGTCCTGGATGACGTCATCCAGCCATGCCGCTGACTGCTGTGACAGAGACAGGAAGCGCGGCCGGGCAGGGAGCAGGACGAATCACTGTAGCTCCGCTGCCATTTTCTCTTGTAGGCAGCAGTGCTGCAAGGATCTCTGCCTGCCGCACATGAGGGCAATCTGGCCAGGGGAGCCTGTGGGACGGATAAACAGGCCAGATTACCCTAATTCTTAGCCACCCTGCAGGGGCCCCCTGGAGCAAGTGGGCCCCTGTGCAGCCACACCGGCTGCACATGCGGTGTGTCCGCTCATGCACTCCACATCACTATATATACAGGTCTCCACATCACTATATACATTGCTCAAAAAAATAAAGGGATCACTTAAACAACAGAATATAACTCCAAGTAAATCAAACTTCTGTGAAATCAAACTGTCCACTTAGGAAGCAACAATGATTGACAATCCATTTCACATGCTATTTTGCAAATGGAATAGACAACAGATGGAAATTATTGGCAATTATCAAGACATCCTCAATATAGGAGTGGTTCTGCAGGTGGGGACCACAGACCACATCTCAGTACCAATGCTTTCTGGCTGATGTTTTGGTCTCTTTTGAATGTTGGTTGTGCTTTCACACTCGTGGTAGCATAAGACGGACTCTACAACCCACACAAGTGGCTCAGGTAGTGCAGCTCATCCAGGATGGCACATCAATGCGAGCTGTGGCAAGAAGGTTTGCTGTGTCTTTCAGTGTGCAGTGTGGCGGCCAGAGGCTGGAAGCGTTACCAGGAGTCATGGAGGGGGCCGTAGGAGGGTAACAACCCAGCAGCAGGACTGCTACCTCAGCCTTTGTGCAAGGAGGAACAGGAGGAGCACTGCCAGAGCCCTGCAAAATGACCTCCAGCAGGCCACAAATGTGCATGTGTCTGCACAAACGATTAGAAACCGACTCCATGAGGATGGTCTGAGTGCCCGACGTCCACAGATGGGGGTTGTGCCTCTGGTCCCTCACTCCACCCCTCCTCAGCTTGCAGTCAGTGTTGCTCCCTTAGGCTATGTGCACACGCTGCGGATTGGTCTGCGGATTTTGCAAAATCCGCAGGTAAATCTGCAGGTCAAAAGACCTGCGGATTAGCCTGCGGTTTTTCATCTCTACAATAGAGGAGACGGCAAACCGCTGCGAAATCCGCAGAAAAGAATGACATGTCCAGGAAGGATGGGAAATCTTGAAAAATGAAATTCTCAAAGCACAGTTGTTAACAATTCCGAAAAGAGGGAAGAATAGGAAGCATTTAAGGAAACCAGGATGGATGAACACAGAACTTAAGCACATGCTAAAAAGGAAGAAAAAATGTTTATAAAGTGGAAAGAGGGAGGCATATCTAAAGAAGAATATAATGCTGTCTGCAGAACCTGCAGGGCACAAATCAGATTATCTAAAGCTGAAAATGAATTGAGGCTTGCAAGAGATGTCAAAAGCAATAATAAAGGATTTTGGGGATATGTCAAAAGTAAAAGAAAAGTCAAAGATGCTATAGGATTTTTACAGGATGAAAATGATGAAATGGTAAGACAGGATGTTGAGAAGACTGAACTTTTAAATTCCTATTTTGCATCTGTTTTCTCTCAGAAAGGAAATGTAACATCAACTGTTCTTCACTGTCCTATTAAGGGAATAGAAGAATCCAGGATATCTATAAACAGAAAGATAGTGAGGAAACACTTAGCTAACCTAAATGAATTCAAGTCTCCAGGTCCAGATGAATTACACCCCAGAGTACTGAAGGAGATAGCAGAAGAAATTTTTGAACCCCTCTCCATAATCTTTGAAAATTCTTGGAGAACAGGAGAAGTGCCAGAAGACTGGAGAAGAGCAAATGTTGTTCCTATCTTCAAAAAGGGGAAGAAGGTGGACCCAGGCAACTATAGGCCGGTGAGTCTGACTTCTATACCAGGAAAGATCTTTGAACAAATTATTAAACAACATGTATGTCAATACCTGGATAAGAATGAAGTGATTAAACAGAGTCAGCATGGATTTGTAACTAATAAGTCATGTCAGACTAACTTAATTTCCTTCTATGACGGTATCACTGATTGGGTGGATCAAGGAAATGCTGTAGATATACTATATCTTGACTTCAGCAAAGCATTTGACAAAGTATCTCATACAATCCTTATTGAAAAAATGACTAAGTATGGAATGGACAAGGCAACTGTTAGGTGGATTCATAACTGGCTTAGTGATCGGACCCAAAGAGTGGTCGTAAATGGCTGCACATCCAGTTGGAAGAATGTCTCAAGTGGGGTACCACAGGGCTCTGTCCTGGGCCCTGTATTGTTCAACATCTTTATCAACGATTTAGATGAAGGAATTGAGGGTAAACTAATTAAATTTGCTGATGACACAAAGCTAGGAGGGATAGCTAATACTAGAGAAGAGAGAGAGAGAGGATTCAAAAAGATTTAAATAAACTGGAGGAGTGGGCAGCAACTAACAGAATGGTTTTTAACAGGGAGAGATGCAAAGTACTACATCTGGGCAATAAAAATGAAAAAAGCATATACAGAATGGGAGGAATAGGGCTAAGTGACAGCACATGTGAAAAAGACTTGGGTATACTAATAGATCACAGACTGAATATGAGTCAACAGTGTGATGCAGCAGCAAAAAAGGCAAATGCAATTCTAGGATGTATTAACAGAAGCATACAGTCTAGATCACGTGGAGTCATTATTTCCCTCTACTCCTCTTTGGTCAGACCTCATCTGGAATATTGTGTCCAGTTTTGGGCACCACATTTTAAAAAAGACATCAACAAACTGGAGCAAGTTCAGAAAAGAGCGACCAGAATGGTGACCGGTCTGCAAACCCTGTCTTATGAGGAAAGGTTGCAGGATTTGGGAATGTTTAGTTTGCAAAAGAGAAGACTGAGAGGAGACTTAATAGCTGTCTACAAATATCTCAAGGGCTGTCACATTGTAGAAGGATCAACTTTATTCTCATTTGCACAAGGAAAGACTAGAAGCAATGGGATGAAACTGAATGGGAGGAGACACAGATTAGATATTAGAAAAAACTTTTTGACAGAGTGATCAATGAGTGGAACAGGCTGCCACGAGAAGTGGTGAGTTCTCCTTCAATGGAAGTCTTCAAACAGAGGCTGGACAGACATCTGACTGGGATGATTTAGGGAATCCTGCTTTGAGCAGGGGGTTGGACCAGATGGCCCAGGAGGTCCCTTCCAACTCTACAGTTCTATGATTCTATGTCAATTCTTTCTGCGAATTGGAAACCGCAGCAAAAACCGTGCATAAAATTCCAAACTGTCTGCACTGCGGTTTCCATTTTCCATAGGATATAATGGTACTGTACAACGCAGCTAATTCTGCTGCGGATCCGCAGCAGAATCCGCAGCGTGTGCACATACCCTTAGTGGACTGTTTGATTTCACAGAAGTTTGATTTACTTGGAGTTATATTCTGTTGTTATTTAAGTGTTCCTTTTATTTTTTTGAGCTATGTACAGTATATACAGGTATGACACTCCACATCACTATATATACAGGTAAAAAAAATAAAAAATAGGCAGCACTCCAAATTAAAGGTGAAAAAACTGGATACTTTACTGATCCTCAGCACTTTTAATTTGGATTGCTGCCTATTTTTTTATTTTTTATTAACTCAGCTGTTTGGACACTGCTGAATAGGTTTTGCACCAATTGTATAATTTTCGTAGTGCTGCCCTTATTTTTGATTTATATATACAGGTAGGTATAACACTCCCCATCACTATATATATATATATATATATATATATATATATATATATATATATATATATATATATATGACACTCCGCATCCCTATATATATATATATATATATATATATATATATATATATATATACACACACACAGGTATGACACTCCACATCACTATATATACAGGTATGACACTCCACATCACTATGTATATATATATATATATGTATATACAGGTATGACACTCCACATCACAGTTTGTATACAGGTATGACACTCCACATCACTGTATGTATACAGGTATTACACTCTACATCACTGTGTATATACAGGTATTACACTCCACATCACAGTATATATACAGGTATGACACTCCACATCACTGTATGTATACAGGTATTACACTCTACATCACTGTGTATATACAGGTATTACACTCCACATCACAGTATATATACAGGTATGACACTCTACATCACTGTGTATATACAGGTATTACACTCCACATCACTGTATATACAGGTATTACACTCCACATCTCTATACAGTGCCTTGCGAAAGTATTTGGCTCCCTGGAACTTTTCAACCTTTTCCCACATATCATGCTACAAACTTAAAGATACCAAATGTAAATTTTTGGTGAAGAATCAACAAGTGGGACACAATTGTGAAGTTGAACGAAATTTATTGGTTATTTTAAATTTTTGTGGAAATTCAAAAACTGAAAGTGGGGCGTGCAATATTATTCGGCCCCTTTAACTTAATACTTTGTTGCGCCACCTTTTACTGCGATTACAGCTGCAAGTCGCTTGGGGTATGTCTATCAGTTTTGTACATCGAGAGACTGAAATTCTTGCCCATTCTTCCTTGGCAAACAGCTCGAGCTCAGTGAGGTTTGATGGAGATCGTTTGTGAACAGCATTTTTCAGCTCTTTCCACAGATTCTCGATTGGATTAAGGTCTGGACTTTGACTTGGCCATTCTAACACCTGGATACGTTTATTTGTGAACCATTCCATTGTAGATTTTGCTTTATGTTTAGGATCATTGTCTTGTTGGAAGACAAATCTCTGTCCCAGTCTTAGGTCTTTTGCAGACTCCAACAGTTTTTCTTCAAGAATTTTCCTGTATTTGGCTCCATCCATCTTCCCATCAATTTTAACCATCTTCCCTGTCCCTGCTGAAGAAAAGCAGGCCCAAATCATGATGCTGCCACCACCATGTTTGACAGTGGGGATGGTGTGTTCAAGGTGATGAGCTGTGTTGCCTTTATGCCAAACATATCGTTTGGCATTGTTGCCAAAAAGTTTGATTTTGGTTTCATCTGACCAGAGTACCTTCTTCCACATGTTTGGTGTTTCTCCCAGGTGGCTTATTGCAAACTTTAAATGACACTTTTTATGGATATCTTTGAGAAATGGCTTTCTTCTTGCCACTCTTCTATAAAGGCCAGATTTGTGCAGTGTACGACTGATCGTTGTCCTATGGACAGACTGCCCCACCTCAGCTGTGGATCTCTGCAGTTCATCCAGAGTGATCATGGGCCTCTTGGCTGCATCTCTGATCAGTCTTCTCCTTGTTTGAGATGAAAGTTTAGCGGGACGGCCGGGTCTTGGTAGATTTGCAGTGGTATGATACTCCTTCCATTTCAATATGATCGCTTGCACAGTGATCCTTGGGATGTTTAAAGTTTTGGAAATCATTTTGTATCCAAATCCGGCTTTAAACTTCTCCACAACAGTATCACGGACCTGCCTGTTGTGTTCCTTGGTCTTCATGATGCTCTCTGTGCTTCAAACAGAACCCTGAGACTATCACAGAGCAGGTGCATGTATACGGAGACTTGATTACACACAGGTGGATTATATTTATCATTAGTCATTTAGGACAACATTGGATCATTCACAGATCCACAATGAACTTCTGGAGTGAGTTTGCTGCACTGAAAGTAAAGGGGCCGAATAATATTGCACGCCCCACTTTTCAGTTTTTGAATTTCCACAAAAATTTAAAATAACCAATAACTTTTGTTCCAATTCACAATTGTGTTCGACTTGTTGTTGATTCTTCACCAAAAATTTACATTTGGTATCTTTGTTTGAAGCATGATATGTGGGAAAAGGTTGAAAAGTTCCAGGGAGCCAAATACTTTCGCAACGCACTGTATATACAGGTATTACACTCCTCATTACTATATATGTACAGATAGATACTCATAGACTGTAAGCTTGTGAGCAGGGCCCTCTTTCCTCTTGGTATTTGTTATAATCTACTGTATGTGATTATTGTTATGCTGTAATGTCAATTGTCTGTACAAATCCCCTCTGAAATGTAAAGTGCTGCGGAATATGTCGGCGCTATAAAAATAAAATTTATTATTATTATTATTACAGGTATTACACTCCACATCACTATATATATATATATATATATATATATATATATATATATATATATATATATTATATAATGTATTACATGCCATCACTGTATATATACCAGTATTACACTCCACATCACTATACAGTGGGGGAAATAAGTATTTGACCCCTTGCTGATTTTGTTAGTGTGTCCACTGACAATGACATGAACAGTCTATAATTTTAAGGGTAGGTTCATTTTAACATTGAGAGATATAGAATATCAGAAATAAAATCCAGAAAATCACATTGTTTAAATTATAAAACTTATTTGCATTTTCCACTGAGAAATAAGTATTTGATACCCTACCAACCAATAAGAGTTTTGGCTCCTACAGACCAGTTAGATGCTCCTAATCAACTCCTTACCTGCATTAACCCCTTCACGACCAATGACGCCACATAGGCGTCATGAAACCTGGTTCAAATCTGACCAGTGACGCCTATGTGGCGTCATGACTTCAAAGCCCCCATGCGGGTCGGGTGACCGGGGTCACTGAAAGGTCACCCGACCCGCAGATACAGGGGGCTTTGTAATTCACCACAGGGGGCGTGGCTTCGCCCCCACGTGGCTACGATCGCTCTGATTGGCTGTTAAAAGTGAAACAGCCAATCAGAGCGATAGTAATATTTCATCAATGAAAATTGATGAAATATTACAATCCAGCCATGTCCGACGCTGCTGTAGCATCGGACATGGCTGGAGACACCGATTCCACCCCCCCCACCGGAGATCGCCCCCCCGCAACTGAATGACAGCGGCGATCTGCCGCCGCTGTCATCATTTGCCCCCCTCCCATTCCCTCTGCTCCCCGCCAGCCTCCGATCCCCCCCTCACCCCCCCCCAGTACCTCCTGAGTCCCCCCGTCCCTTCCGGTGTCCCTCGGGTCCGGATGATGGGCGCCGCCATCGCCCGAATCTGCCGGCTGCAGATTCCATTCTTTCATTTTGATCACTCTCACAGTGATCAAAATGAAAGAAAAAGTAAATAAACCCCCCGATTATCACCCCCATAGGTAGGCAGAACTAATAAAATAAAGAAAATATTTTTATTTTTATTTTTCCGTTAGGGTTAGGGTTGAAAAGAGGGTTAGGGTTGAAAAGAGGGTTAGGGTTGAAAAGAGGGTTAGGGTTAGGGTTGGAAAGAGGGTTAGGGTTAGGGTTGGAAAGAGGGTTAGGGTTGGAAAGAGGGTTAGGGTTGGAATTAGGGTTAGGGTTGGAATTAGGGTTAGGGTTGGAATTAGGGTTAGGGTTATGGTTAGGGTTATGGTTAGGGTTATGGTTAGGGTTATGGTTAGGGTTCGGGGTCTGTTGGGGTTAGGGTTATGGTTAGGGTTGGAATTAGGGTTAGGGATGTGTTGGGGTTAGGGCTGTGGTTAGGGGTGTGTTGGGGTTAGGGCTGGAGTTAGAATTGAGGGGTTTCCACTGTTTAGGCACATCAGGGGGTCACCAAACGCGACATGGTGCAACCATTGATTCCAGCCAATTTTGCGTTCAAAAAGTTAAACGGTGCTTCCTCCCTTCCAAGCCCCGACGTGTGCCCAAACAGTGGTTTACCCCAACATATGGGGTATCGGCGTACTCAGGAAAAATTGCACAACAACTTTGGGGGTCTAATTTCTCCTGGTACCCTTGGGAAAATAAAAAATTGGGGGCTAAAAAAATATTTTTGTGGAAAAATTTTTTTTTTTAATTTTCACGTCTCTGCGTTATAAACTTCTGTGAAGCACTTGGGGGTCCAAAATGCTCACCAGGCATCTAGATAAGTTACTTGGGAGGTCTAGTTTCCAAAATGGGGTCACTTGAGGGGGGTTTCTATTGTTTAGGCACATCAGTGGCTCTGCAAACGTAATGACGACCGCAGACCATTCCATCAAAGTCTGCATTTCAAAACGCCACTACTTCCATTCCGAGCCCTTACGTGTGCCCAAACAATAGTTCCCCCCCATATATGGGGCACCAGCGTACTCAGGACAAACTGTACAACAACGTTTGGCGTCCAATTTATCCTGCTACCCTTGTGAAAAAAAAAATTGCTGGCTAAAAATCATTTTTTTTGAGGAAAAAAAAATATTTTTTATTTTCACGTCTCTGCGTTATAAACTTCTGTGAAGCACTTGGGGGTTCAAGGTGCTCACCACACATCTAGATAAGTTCCTTGGGGGGTCTAGTCTCCAAAATGGGGTCACTTGTGGGGGGGGTTCCACAGTTTAGGTACATCAGGGGCTCTGCAAATGTAACATGACACCCGCAGACCATTCCATCAAAGTCAGCATTTCAAAATGTCACTACTTCCCTTCCGAGCCCCGACGTGTGCCCAAACAGTGGTTCCCCCCCACATGTGGGGTACCAGCGTACTCAGGACAAACTGGACAACAAATTTTGGGGTCTAATTTATCCTGGTACCCTTGTGAAAATAAAAAATTGCGCACTAAAAAATAATTTTTTGAGGGAAAAATTTTTTTTTTTATTTTCACGGCTCTGCGTCATAAACTTTTGTGAAGCACTTGAGGGTTCAAGGTGCTCACTACACATCTAGATAAGTTCCTTAGGGGGTCTAGTTTCCAAAATGGGGTCATTTGTGGGGGAGCTCCAATGTTTAGGCACACAGGGGCTCTCCAAACACGACATGGTGTCCGCTAACGATTGGAAGTAATTTGCATTTCAAAAAGTCAAATGGAGCTCCTTCCCTTCTGAGCCCTGCCGTGTGCCCAAACAGTGGTTCCCCCCCACATATGGGGTACCAGCGTACTCAGGACAAACTGGACAACAAGATTTGTGGTCCAATTTCTCCTGTTAGCCTTGTGAAAATTAAAAATAGTGTGCTAAAAATCATTTTTGAGGAAAAAAAATTATTTTTTATTTTCACTGCTCTGTGTTATAAACTTTTGTGAAGCACTTGGGGGTTCAAAGTGCTCCCTACACGTCTAGATAAGTTCCTTAGGGGGTCTAGTTTCCAAAATGGGGTCACTTGTGGGGGAGCTCCAATGTTTAGGTGCACAGGGGCTCTCCAAATGCGACATGGTGTCCGATAACGATTGGAGCTAATTTTCCATTCAAAAAGTCAAATGGTGCTCCTTGCCTTCCGGGCCATGCCGTGCACCCAAACAGTGGTTTATGACCACATATGAGGTATCTGTGCACTCAGGAGAAATTGCTCAACAAATTTTAGGATCCATTTTATCCTGTTGCCCATGTGAAAATGAAAAAAACTGAGGCTAAAAGAAAATTTTTGTGAAAAAAAAGTATTTTTTTTTTTTTACAGATCAATTTGTGAAGTAGCTGGGGGTTCAAAGTGATCACTATGCATCTAGATAAGTTCCTTGGGGGGTCTAGTTTCCAAAATGGGGTCACTTGTGGAGGAGCTCCAATGTTTATGCACACAGGGGCTCTCCAAACACGACATGGCAACCGCTAAATATTCCAGCATATTTTCCATTCAAAAAGTCAAATGGCGCTCCTTCCCTTCTGAGCCGTGCCGTGCGCCCAAACAGTGGTTTATGAACACATATGAGGTATCGTTGTACTCAGGAGAAATTGCCCAACAAATTTTAGGATCCATTTTATCCTGTTTCCCATGTGAAAATGAAAAAATTGATGCTAAAAGAAAATTTTTGTTGGAAAAATTAAAATGTCCATTTTTTCTTTCCACATTGCTTTAGTTCCTGTGAAACACCTGAAGGGTTAATAATCCTCTTGAATGTAGTTTTGAGTAGCTTGAGGGTGGTCCCTAAAAAAAAAATGGTTTTGTAAATTTTATTGTAAAAATGAGAAATCGCTGGTCAACTTTTAACCCTTATAACTTCCTAACAAAAAAAATTTTGTTTCCAAAATTGTGCTGATGTAAAGTAGACATATGGGAAATGTTATTTATTAACCATTTTGTGTCACATAACTCTGGTTTAACAGAATAAAAATTCAAAATTTGAAAATTGCAAAATTTTCTAAATTTTCACCAAATTTCTGATTTTTTGACAAATAAACGCAAAAATTATCAACCTAAATTTACCACTAACATGAAGCCCAATATGTCACGAAAAAACAATCTCAGAATCGCTAGGATCCGTTGAAGCGTTCCTGAGTTATTACCTCATAAAGGGACACTGGTCAGAATTGCAAAAAATGGCCTGGTCATTAAGGTCAAAATAGGAGTATTTGATACCCTACCAACCAATAAGAGTTTTGGCTCCTACAGACCAGTTAGATGCTCCTAATCAACTCCTTACCTGCATTAAAGATAGCTGTCTTACATAGTCACCTTTATTAAAGACTCCTGTCAACAGACTCAATCAGTCAGACTCTCCTCTACAACATGGGCAAGACCAAAGGGCTTTCTATGGATGTCAAGGACAAGATCACAGACCTGTACAAAGCTGGAATGGGCTACAAAACCATACGTACAACGCTGGGTGAGGAGACAACTGTTGGTGCAATAGTAAGAAAATGGAAGAAATACAAAATGACTGTCAATCGACATCGATCTGGGGCACCATGCAAACTCTCACCTCGTGGGGTATGCTTGATTATGAAGACGGTGAGAGATCAGCCTAAAACTACACGGGGGGAACTTGTTAATGATCTCAAGGCAGCTGGGACCACAGTCACCAAGAAAACCACTGGTAAGGTAACACATTACGCCGAAAAGGTTTAAAATCCTGCAGTGCCCGCAAGGTCCCTCTGCTCAAGAAGGCACATGTGCAGGCCCGTCTGAAGTTTGCCAATGAACACCTGGATGATTCTGTGAGTGATTGGGGGAAGGTGCTATGATCAGATGAGACAAAAATTGAGCCCTCTGGCATTAACTCAACTTGCCGTGTTTGGAGGAAGAGAAATGCTGCCTATGACCCAAAGAACACCATCCCCACTGTCAAGCATGGAGGTGGATACATTATGTTTTGGGGGTGTTTCTCTGCTAAGGGCACAGGATTACTTCACTGCATCAATGGGAGAATGAATGGAGCCATGTACCGTAAAATCCTGAGTGACAACCTCCTTTCTTCCGCCAGAACATTAAAAGTGGGTCGTGGCTGGGACTTCCAGTAAGATAATGACCCTAATCATGCAGCCAAGGCAACAAAGGAGTGGCTCAAAAAGAAGCAAATTAAGGTCATGGTGTGTCCTAGCCAGTCTCTGGACTTTAATCCCATAGAAAACTTATGGAGGGAGCTGAAGCTACAAGTTGCCAAGCGACAGTGTCAGGAACACCGCACTGCACTTGCTCACTGAGCCAGTGCGCGTGTCCTGAGTAAAGCGAACTGTGCTCAAAGATACCTGTGGAGCGGGCACCAGCCGAGTTGGTGCGTACTTCAGAACAGCAGGACCTGAAGCACGTGACTGCTGGGGGCGTGGCCTAAACTCCAGAGAGCTAGGAGCTGCACGAGAACTCCTAGCAGGGTAACTGCGAGACAAAGTTACCAAGGGGCATAGACAGGGAGGATAGTCAGGACGTAGCCAATGAATCATACACAGAGGTAGCTGCAAGGTACAAGAGGGGCAAGCAGAGAGTCAGATCACAGGCAATGAGTCATACACAGGGAGGGTAACGAAGTACAGAATCAACAGGCAAACTCACAACGGGAAACAGAACTGGGTCAGAACCATATAAACAAGCTATAACAACGAACAGGCACACAGAGGTCAGCACACTCAGCCAAAGGCAAAAGTATAACTGGCAGGGATTGGAGCTTCCCAGGGGTTTAAGAAGCTCTCCCAGAACCATAGAGAGGCCACAATCATTAACCCCAGGTGTGCAGGTCAAAACCTGCACTGAGCTCCAGACATTAACCCCTGACGTGCAGCTCAAAAACCTGCACTGGGATCATGACAGACAGCCTCAAAATCTTAATGATTTAGAGAAGATCTGCAAAGAGGAGTGGACCAAAATTCCTCCTGACGTGCGCAAAACCCATCATCAACTACAAAAAACGTTTCACTGCTGGGCTTGCCAACAAGGATTTTGCCAACAAGGGTTTTGCCACCAAGTGTTATGTCTTGATTGCCAGAGGGATCATATACTTATTTCTCACTGCAAAATGCAAATCAATTTATATAATTTATACAATGTGATTTTCTGAATTTTATTTCTAATATTCTATTATCTCTCAATGGTAAAATTAACCTACCCTTAAAATCATAGACTGTTCCTGTCTTTGTCAGTGGGAAAACTTACAAAATCAGCAAGGGATCAAAAACTTATTTCCCCCACAATATATACAGGTATTACACTCTAGTGTCTGTTGTACGCTGTGTCTGCTGAAATTTGCTTCCTCCTACTTTTCGGCGGTTTCTCCTCTGTATGGTGAGCAAGTCGCCCTTTCTGACCAATCAAGTAGAAGTAGAGGGGCTTAAACAAAACCTGATTGGTTTCTCTAGGCGAACACTCTGCTTGCCATCTGCCTATACATGAGACAGTGGATCCCCCCCACGGTGGGAATGTGTCAGTATTGCCTTCAGGACACAGGGAAATTCCACTTAATAATCACAGCACCTCTGACCTTTGTGTCACACAAGCTCAAAATTGAGGCTCTAAAGGGCCTGTCACACTAAGCGATATCGCTAGCAATATCGCAATAACGTCACTGGTTTTTGTGACGTTATAGCAATATTGCTAGCGATATCGCTATGTCTGATACCTCCGACCGGCTCCCCCACTGGTTATCGCTAATCGTGCGAGAACGTCCTGGACCGTTTCTCGTCGTCAGCTTCCTGCTGGGCTTCCTGTGGCGCCGACAAGCAACGCATGGACGCGGGCGGGAAGACGTCAGGATCGCCTCGTCTGACAGGTAAGTAATGACCCCTGACCGTCCCGATGTCGTTGGTGAGATCTGCCCGTGTGGCAGCTCACTAGCGACCACTTAGCGATGCACCAGCAATCCTGACCACGTCATATCGCTGGTCGGGATCGCTGGTGCATCGCTAAGTGTGACAGTACCCTAAGACTATGTGCCCACGTTGCAGAAATGCTGCGGAATTGTCTGCAGCATTTCCGCAACTCACCGCCGTTTTCCCGCAAAACACAAGCGTTTTGCAAGCGTTTTTAGCTTGCAGAATGCTTGCGCTTTTCCAAGCGATTTGAAGCATCGCTTGGAAAAGTGATTGACAGGTTGGTGCTTGACAAGTGTGACCAACTTTTTACTATTGAGGCTGCCTATGCAGCCTCAATAGTAAAAGAGAATGTTAAAAATAATTTAAAAAAATACTTGCCCTCTGTCGGTCCCCGAAGTCCTCCCGGCCCTCATGGCGCTGCCGGCAACTTCCGTTCCCAGGGATGCCTTGCGACAATCACCTCTGATGACGTAGCATCACGCGAGACCGCTGTCATCAGAGGTCATTCTCGTAATGCATCCCTGGGAACGGAAGTTCCTGGCAGCGCCATGAGGGCCGGGAGGACTTTGGGGGCCGACAGAGGGTAAGTATATTTCTATTTTTTATTTTAATTCTATTGTTAACAGGATTCTGGTACCCAGGGCCTGGAGGAGTGTCTCTCCTCCTCCAGACCCTGGGTACCATCCGCACATGAAGCGCTCACAACACGCATGGTGGGCATAGCCACATGCGTAAAGTAAGCGTTTCAATACAATCCTATGTGTGCGGAATCCCCTTGATTCCGCAGAAATAATGGACATGCTGCGGATTTTACCGCTATGCGATTCCTCCGAGGAAAAATCTGCAGCATTAGCACAGCAACTGCGGAATCCCATAGGATTGCATGGGAATGCGTTTTGTTAGCGTTTTTTAAGCGTTTCTGCTGCAGCAGAAACGCTTAAAAAAAACGCAACGTGGGCACACAGCCTTATACTTCCTTCAATATTGTCCATCTACATACGTGTTTGTGTGACACAGAGAAACAATATGGACACTGGGTACAGGTTAATGATGCTGACACCCGGGGTATGGGATAATGACACTGGGGGTGTGTGATAATGCTGACACTCGAGACTGGATAATAACTCTGGGGGTATTAGGTGACGTTGCTGACAGTGGGGGTGCAGGATGACTCCACTGACACCTGACATTGCTGCTCTGTCCCATGGTTATGCCCTTCTTTGTATATTTAGCAGGGGTCTCGTGGATGATGTTGCATGATCCCGGTGACTGCTGTTTTGGTTTCCTACTGTGACCTGTAGCTGAGTTCAGCAGGAGGTGGTGTCTGCTGCTGCTGTCCTGGGGGTCTGTGCTGATCTCAGTCAGGGCTGGAGATTTGTTACTATGTGTCACTGTAGTCATACAGATCACTTTATGCTTCTCATCTCTCTATTGCTTCTTGTTCAACATTGTCATTGTGAGGGTCCTGTGACCAGGGGTGGTCTCTAGTGATCATTCCTGAGGTTTTTCTCACCAACCTGTTGTGACCGAAGCACCATATTTGTGAGAAGATCCAGTACCGCAGCTGAATGGTGTAACGTGTTCCCAGAATGTTTGCTGGATCATCTGCACCCACAGATCTGGTTGCTCCGCAATTCTGTCTGCATTGTACCTAAAAAGGTGACACTTATCTGTCCCTTGGTGTCAGTGAAGTTGTTGGAGGTGGTGATTGGGGGGGAAGATTTGCTGCAGACTCTCAATGTGTATTTGTTTGCAGGCCGTTATATTGGAGAGATGTGATTTCAGGCCCCATTGTTACCTTTAGTATCGGTATGTGCACACGCTGCGGATTCTGCTGCGGATCCGCAGCGGTTTTGGCCCTGCGGATCCGCAGCAGTTTCTGCTGCAGTGTATAGTACCATTAAAATATATGATAAACAAAAAAAGGTGCATATGCTGCGGCTTTTTTCCACGCGGATTTGCTGCGGTTTCTAATCTGCAGCATGTCAATTCTTTGTGCCGATTCCGCAGCGGTTTTACATCTGCTCCATGATCAGGTGTAAAACCGCAGGCTAATCCGCACATAAACCGCAGGCCTTTTGACCTGCGGATTTACCTGCGGATTTTGCGAAATCTGCGCAGAAAAATCTGCAGCACAATCCGCAACGTGTGCACTTACCCTTAGGTTTTCATGGCTTTGAAAAGACTGACCCAGTTTACCTCTGGATCCTGCTATCTAGGTGAGGGTTATTGGTCTGCTGGAGTCTCCACCTGCTCTCTCGATGATGGCTGTTAGTCTGCTGGAGTCTCCACCTGCTCTCTCGATGATAGCTGTCAGTCTGCTGGAGTGTCCACCTGCTCTCTCGATGATGGCTGTCAGTCTGCTGGAGTTTCCCCTTTCTCTCTCAATAATGGCTGTCAGTCTGCTGGAGTGTCCACCTGCTCTCTCAATGATGGCTGTCAGTCTGCTCGAGTATCCCCCTGCACTCTCGGTGAGGGTTGTCAGTCTGCTGGAGTGCCCTCTGCGCTCTCTGTGAGGGTTGTCAATCTGCCAGAGTGCCCCCTGTGCTCTCGGTGAGGGTTGTCTTTCTGCTGGAGTGCCCCCTGCGCTCTCTGTGAGGGTTGTCAGTCTGCTGGAGTGTCCCCCTGCGCTCTCTGTGAGGGATGTCAATCTGCTGGAGTGCTCCCTGTGCTCTCGGTGAGGGTTGTCAGTCTGCTGGAGTGCCCCCTGCGCTCTCGGTGACGGTTGTCAGTCTGCTGGAGTGTTTTCCTTCGCTCTCGGTGAGGGTTGTCTGTCTGGAGTGTCCCTTCTGGTCCCCTCTGTCAGTTAGGGTTGACAGTCTTGAGTGTCTCTTCCGGGCCCCCTCTGTCAGTGAGGGTTGTCAGTCTCTAGTGTCCCTTGCGGGTCCATCCATCTGACAGTCTGTAGTGTCCCTTCCGGGCCCCCACTTTCGGTGAGGATTGACAGTCTGGAGTGTCTCTTCCGGGCTCCCTCTGTTGGTGAGGGTTGTTAGTGTCTAGTGTCCCTTCTGGCACCCTCTGTCAGGGTTGACAGTCTAAAGTGTCCTTCCCGGGCCCATCTGTCGGTGAGGGTTGATAGTCTGGTGAGTCTCTTCCGGGCCCTCTCTGTCGGTGAGGGTTGTCAGTCTTTAGTGTCCCTTGCGGGCTCATGGTTGACAGTCTGGAGTGTCCCTTCGGGGCCCCTCTGTTGGTGAGGGTTGACAGTCTGGAGTTTCCCTCCTGGGCCCCCTCTGTCGGTGAGGGTTGTCAGTCTGGAGTGTCCCTTCAGGGCTCCCTCTGTCGGTAAGGGTTGACAGTCTGGAGTATTCCTCCTGGGCCGCCTCTGTCGGTGAGGGTTGACGGTCTGGAGTTTCCCTCCTGGGCTCCTTGGCTCCCTCTATCGGTGAGGGTTGACAGTCTGGAGTTTCCCTCCTGGGCCCCCTCTGTCAGTGAGGGTTGACAGTCTGGAGTGTCCCTTCCGGCCCCCACTGTCGGTTAAGGTTGTGCAATGTGCTTGTGTACATTCTGTGTAGAAGTGAAGCTCCTGACAAGACATGGTGTTCTGACCTGGAGTAACCCCGTTCTGTGTGTCTGGATTATGTCTCTGCTGTCATTCTTCAACAGCGGGGGTACATGAGTCTGCAGAACACAGAGCTGGAGAACAGTGAACCCAGGTGTGCAGTGACAGAGGAGCCACCACTGCCCCGAGTGTGCGGTGACAGAGGAGCCAGAGCTGCCCTTTGGCCATATGATCTTTCTGGTCGTCCCCTTATTTAGATTGAAGAGATCCTCCAGGTGGTGGAGGATGTTTTGCGCTGTTGGCTCCATGTTGTAACATCCGGACTCTTTCTCTTACTCTTCACTCTGAATATACAATCAGTGATCCAGCTGTGACCGTGATGGGGAAGCCGGGAGTTTACGTTCAGGTAAAAGGGCCCCCACCGCCCTGTATGTTGCATGTGGTGTAATTGTGCTCCATAATACATTGTGCCCCACTCACCTGCCCAACTCTTACCAGAAAATAAGAGCCCCCCTATACAGTGACTGAGTGCGGCGGTCTTATACCTTGTCAAATACTATATTATCTCATCCAGTGGTCTGTTCATTGTCCGACGGAAGTTGTAGCTTCCATTCAGCCGTGATTTTGCCCCTGGGTTGGGCGTATGAAATATTGGTGGGGGGTGGATTTGATATCTTCCAGTGTTCTCTGCTCTTGTCAGGGGCTATGTGCATCTTCTATGTGCATCTTCTATGTGCATCTTCCAGTCGTTGTGGATATTGTCGGTGTGTACAGCTCTGTAACAATCTTTTGTGGACAATGTGTTTATTGAGCTGTAACCACCGAGTTGTGGTGGGATATATCTAGGTACTATAATTCTTCAGGCTGTAGCCCCCCACCCTCTGGTGGGATATATCTGGGTGCTATAATGGTACAGGCTGTAGCCCCCCGCTGTGTGGTGGGATATATCTGGGTACTATAATGCTGCAGGCTGTAGCCCCCGCTGTGTGGTGGGATATATCTGGGTACTATAATGCTGCAGGCTGTAGCCCCCGCTGTGTGGTGGGATATATCTGGGTATTATAATGCTGCAGGCTGTAGCCCACCGCTGTGTGGTGGGATATATCTGGGTATTATAATGCTGCAGGCTGTAGCCCACCGCTGTGTGGTGGGATATAACTGGATACTATAATGCTGCAGGCTGAAACCCCCCGCTCTGTGGTGGGATATATATGGGTACTATAATGCGGGCTGTAGCCCCCCGCTGTGTGGTGGGATATATCCGGGTACTATAATGCTGCAGCCTGTAGCCCCCTGCTGTGTTGTGGATCTGTGTTGTGGATATATCTGGGTACGATAATGCTACAGACTGAAGCCCCCCACTGTGTGATGGGATATATCTGGGTACTATAATGCTGCTGCAGCCTGTTATAGCCCCCTGCTGTATTGTGGGATATATCTGGCTACTATAATGCAGGCTGTAGCCCCCCTCTGTGTGGTGGGATATATATGGGTACTATAATGCTGCAGGCTGTAGCCCCTCGCTGTGTGGTGGGATATATCTGGGTTTTATTTTGCTTTAATTATTGTATTGTTAACGTTGTTACTTATGACTTTGTGTTTTGAAACTGTTAAACTGTAAAGCGCTGCAGAACATGTTGGCGCTATATAAATAAAGATTATTATTATTACTAGCTGAAGAGCCCGGCGCTGCCCGGGCATAGTAACTAACTACGGTTAGTTATAACAAATTATATATACTGTATGTGTGTGTGTGTGTGTATGTGTGTATATATATATATATATATATATATATATATATATATATATATACACACACTGAGTGTAGAGCCCCACCCACTCCGCATAGCCACATTCACTATAATATCCCACATCATCCCGTCAGCCAGAGCTACCGGACAACAACCCCTAATATCCCACATCATCCCATCAGCCAGAGCCACCGGACTACTACCCCTAATATCCCACATTATCCCGTCAGCCAGAGCAACCGGACTACTACCCCTAATATCACACATCATCCCGTCAGCCAGAGCCACCGGACAACTACCACTAATATCCCACATCATCCCGTCAGCCAGAGCCACCGGACTACTACTTCCAATATCCCACATCATCCCATCAGCCAGAGCCACCGGACTACTACTCCTAATATCCCACATCGTCCCGTCAGCCAGAGCCACCGGACTACTACCCCTAATATCCCACATCATCCTGTCAGCCAGAGCCACAGGACTACTACCCCTAATATCCCCCATCAGCCTGGGGTCAGAACCAGAGCGCTAAGTGGAACGGTCCTAACTTCCATACCGGGGATCCCTTTAAGAGAGGCCTGGGGTCAGTACCAAAGCGCAGAGTGGAGTTGCCCTCACTTCCATACCCAGGATCCCTTTTATGAGAGACTGGGATCAGAACCAGAGCGCTGAGTGGATTTGCCCTGACCTGACTTGCATACCAATGATCCCTTTAATAGAACCCTGGGGTCAGAATCAGAGCACTGAGGGATTTGCCCTAACTTCTATACAGGAGATCCCTTTAAGAGAGCCTGGGGTCAGAACCAGAACGCTGAGTGGAATTGCCCTAACTTCCATACCGGGGATCCTTTTAAGAGAGGCCTGGCGTCAGAACCAGAGTGCTGAGTGGATTTTCCCTGACTTCCATACCAATGATCCCTTTAATAGAAGCCTGGGGTGAGAATCAGAGCGCAGAGGTATTTACCATAACTTCCATACCGTAGATCCCTTTAAGAGGCCTGGGGTCAATACCAAAGCGCAGAGTGGATTTGCCCTCCCTTCCATACCGGGGATCCCTTTAAGAGGGGACTTGGGTCAGAACCAGAGCGCTGAGTGGATTTTCCTTAACTTCCATAGCGAGGATCTCTTTAATAGAACCCTGGGGTCAGAATCAGAGCGCTGAGGGATTTGCCCTAACTTCCATACCGGAGATCCCTTTAAGAAAGGCCTGGGGTCAGTACCAAAGCACAGAGTGGACTTGCCCTAAATTCCATACCCAATGATCCCTTTAAGAGAAACTGGGGTCAGAACCACAGAGCTGAGTGGAACGGGCCTAACTTCCATACCGGAGATCCCTTTTAGAGAGGCCTGGGGTCAAAACCAAAGCGCTGGATGGATTTGCTCTGACTTCCATACCAGGGATCCCTTTAAGAGGGTCCTGGGGTCAGAACCAAAGCGCTGGATGGATTTAGGATTTACCCTGACTTCCATACCAATGATTCCTTTAATAGAAGCCTGGGGTCAGAATCAGAGCGCAGAGTGGATTGCCCTCACTTCCATACTGGGGATCGCTTTAAGAAAGGTCTGCGGTCAGAACCAGAGCGCTGAGTGGAACGGTCCTAACTTCCATACCGGGGATCCCTTTAAGAGGGGCCTGGGGTCAGAACTAGAGTGCAGAGTAGATTTGCCCTAACTTCCATACCGGAGATACCTTTAAGAGGGAAGATTTGCCTATGAGATGGAGGATGTGTGATGGGTATGTAGGCACGGGAGGGGGTGATTAATTTCTGTCATGTGCCCTCTGCTCCTTTCTGGGGGGCAGACAATGGCTGGGAGCTTATGTGCCTGGGAATGCTAGATTTCTCCCACCTGGTCACTCTCTGTTGAGGAGTTGTGAAGTGGAAAAACTGTTGCTCATAGCAACCAATCACAGCTCAGCTTTTAAACAGCTCTTGTGAAATGAAAGATGCTTATTGATTGGGTGGGGATATGTGGAGAGGGCGTGGCTGATGCGCGCACACACACACATACATTCATTTTTATATATGGAGATTATTATTACTATAATGCTGCAGGCTGAAGCCCCCACTGTGTGGTGGGATATATCTGGATACTATAATGCTGCAGGCTGCAGCCAACAGCTATGTGGTGGGATATATCTGGGTGCTACAGTATAATGCTGCAGGCTGTAGCCACCCTCTGTGTGGTGGGATACATCTGGGTACTATAATGCTGCAGGCTGTAGCCCCCCGCTGTGTGGTGGGATATATCTGGGTATTATAATGCTGCAGGCTGTAGCCCCCCGCTGTGTGGTGGGATATATCTGGGTACTATAATGCTGCAGTCTGTAGCCCCCCTCTGTGTGGGGGATATATCTGGGTACTATAATGCTGCAGTCTGTAGCCCCCCTCTGTGTGGTGGGATATATCTGGGTACTATAATGCTGCAGTCTGTAGCCCCCCTCTGTGTGGTGGGATATATCTGGGTACTATAATGCTGCAGGCTGTAGCCCCCTGCTGTGTGGTGGGATATATCTGGGTACTATAATGCTGCCTTCTGTAGTCCCCCTCTGTGTGGTGGGATATATCTGGGTACTATAATGCTGCCGTCTGTAGCCCACCTTCTGTGTGGTGGGATATATCTGGGTACTATAATGCTGCAGTCTGTAGCCCCCCTCTGTGTGGTGGGATATATCTGGGTACTATAATGCTGCAGGCTGTAGCCCCCCTCTGTGTGGTGGGATATATCTGGGTACTATAATGCTGCAGGCTGTAGCCCCCCGCTGTGTGGTGGGATATATCTGGGTACTATAATGCTGCAAGCTGTAGCCCCCCGCTGTGTGGTGGGATGTATCTGGGTACTATAATGCTGCAGGCTGTAGCCCCCCGCTGTGTGGTGGGATATATCTGGGTACTATAATGCTGCAGGCTGTAGCCCCCCGCTGTGTGGTGGGATATATCTGGGTACTATAATGCTGCAGGCTGTAGCCCCCCTCTGTGTGGTGGGATATATCTGGGTACTATAATGCTGCAGGCTGTAGCCCCCCGCTGTGTGGTGGGATATATCTGGGTACTATAATGCTGCCCTCTGTAGCCCCCCGCTGTGTGGTGGGATATATCTGGGTACTATAATGCTGCAGGCTGTAGCCTCCCTCTGTGTGGTGGGATATATCTGGGTACTATAATGCTGCAGGCTGTAGCCCCCCGCTGTGTGGTGGGATATATCTGGGTACTATGATGCTGCAGGCTGTAGCCCCCGCTGTGTGGTGGGATATATCTGGGTACTATAATGCTGCAGGCTGTAGCCCCCCGCTGTGTGGTGGGATATATCTGGGTACTATGATGCTGCAGGCTGTAGCCCCCCTCTGTGTGGTGGAATATATCTGGGTACTATAATGCTGCAGGCTGTAGCCCCCAGCTGTGTGGGGGATATATCTGGGTACTATAATGCTGCAGGCTGTAGCCCCCCTCTGTGTGGTGGGATATATCTGGCTACTATAATGCTGCCGTCTGTAGCCCCCCGCTGTGTGGTTGGATGTATCTGGGTATTATAATGCTGCAGGCTGTAGCCCCCCGCTGTGTGGTGGGATATATCTGGGTACTATAATGCTGCAGGCTGTAGCTCCCCGCTGTGTGGTGGGATATATGTGGGTATTATAATGCTGCAGGCTGTAGCCCCCCTCTGTGTGGTGGGATATATATGGGTGCTATAATGCTGCAGGCTGTAGCCACCCTCTGTGTGGTGGGATACATCTGGGTACTATAATGCTGCAGGCTGTAGCCCCCCTCTGTGTGGTGGGATATATCTGGGTACTATTATGCTGCAGTCTGTAGCCCCCCGCTGTGTGGTTGGATGTATCTGGGTACTATAATGCTGCAGGCTGTAGCCCCCTCTGTGTGGTGGGATACATCTGGGTACTATAATGCTGCAGGCTGTAGCCCCCTCTGTGTGGTGGGATACATCTGGGTACTATAATGCTGCAGGCTGTAGCCCCCCGCTGTGTGGTGGGATATATCTGGGTACTATAATGCTGCAGGCTGTAGCCCCCTCTGTGTGGTGGGATACATCTGGGTACTATAATGCTGCAGGCTGTAGCCCCCCGCTGTGTGGTGGGATATATCTGGGTACTATAATGCTGCCGTCTGTAGCCCCCCGCTGTGTGGTTGGATGTATCTGGGTATTATAATGCTGCAGGCTGTAGCCCCCCGCTGTGTGGTGGGATATATCTGGGTACTATAATGCTGCAGGCTGTAGCTCCCCGCTGTGTGGTGGGATATATGTGGGTATTATAATGCTGCAGGCTGTAGCCCCCCTCTGTGTGGTGGGATATATATGGGTGCTATAATGCTGCAGGCTGTAGCCACCCTCTGTGTGGTGGGATACATCTGGGTACTATAATGCTGCAGGCTGTAGCCCCCCTCTGTGTGGTGGGATATATCTGGGTACTATTATGCTGCAGTCTGTAGCCCCCCGCTGTGTGGTTGGATGTATCTGGGTACTATAATGCTGCAGGCTGTAGCCCCCTCTGTGTGGTGGGATACATCTGGGTACTATAATGCTGCAGGCTGTAGCCCCCTCTGTGTGGTGGGATACATCTGGGTACTATAATGCTGCAGGCTGTAGCCCCCCGCTGTGTGGTGGGATATATCTGGGTACTATAATGCTGCATTCTGTAGCCCCCCTCTGTGTGGTGGGATATATCTGGGTGCTATAATGCTGCAGGCTGTAGCCCCCCCGCTGTGTGGTGGGATATATCTGTGTACTATAATGCTGCAGGCTGTAGCCCCCCTCTGTGTGGTGTGATATATCTGGGTACTATAATGCTGCAGTCTGTAGCCCCCCGCTGTGTGGTGGGATATATGTGGGTATTATAATGCTGCAGGCTGTAGCCCCCCCGCTGTGTGGTGGGATATGTCTGGGTACTATAATGCTGTAGTATGTAGCCCCCCTCTGTGTGGGGGATATATCTGGGTGCTATAATGCTGCAGGCTGTAGCCCCCCTCTGTGTGGTGGGATATATCTGGGTACGATAATGCTGCAGGCTGTAGCCCCCCGCTGTGTGGTGGGATATATCTGGGTATTATTATGCTGTAGTCTGTAGCCCCCCTCTGTGTGGGGGATATATCTGGGTGCTATAATGCTGCAGGCTGTAGCCCCCCGCTGTGTGGTGGGATATATCTGGGTACTATAATGCTGCAGGCTGTAGCCCCCCGCTGTGTGGTGGGATATATCTGGGTACTATAATGCT
The DNA here is from genome assembly GCF_039654945.1 of Dendrobates tinctorius. Lineage (NCBI taxonomy): Eukaryota > Metazoa > Chordata > Amphibia > Anura > Dendrobatidae > Dendrobates > Dendrobates tinctorius. The sequence goes on from NW_027361696.1 coordinate 12,546,162, forward strand.
GCAGGCTGTAGCCCCCCGCTGTGTGGTGGGATATATCTGGGTATTATAATGCTGCAGGCTGTAGCCCCCCTCTGTGTGGTGGGATATATCTGGGTACTATAATGCTGCAGGCTGCAGCCCCCCGCTGTGTGGTGGGATATATCTGGGTACTATAATGCTGCAGGCTGTAGCCCCCCGCTGTGTGGTGGGATATATCTGGGTACTATAATGCTGCAGGCTGTAGCCCCCCGCTATGTGGTGGGATATATCTGGGTACTATAATGCTGCAGTCTGTAGCCCCCCGCTGTGTGGTGGGATATATCTGGGTACTATAAGGCTGTGTGCACACGCTGCAGATTCCGCTGCGTTTCCGCAGCGGTTTTGGCCGCTGCGGACACGCAGCAGTTTTAGCTGCGGTGTACAGTACCATTCATTTGAATGGTAAAAAAAAAAACGCTGTGCCGACGCTGCGGAAAAAACCGCGCGGATTTGCTGCGGTTTTGAATCCGCAGAAAGAATTGCATGTCAATTCTTTCTGCGGAAACCGCTGCGGGTTCTTATCTCCACCATTGTGGAGATAGTGAATCCGCAGGACAAAACCGCAGATAATCCGCAGGTCTTTGGACCTGCGGCTTATCTGCGGTTTTTGCAAAATCCGTGCGGATTAATCCGCAGCGGATTCCGCAGCGTGTGCACGTACCCTAATGCTGCAGGCTGTAGCCCCCGCTGTGTGGTGGGATATATCTGGGTACTATAATGCTGCAGGCTGTAGCCCCCCGCTGTGTGGTGGGATATATCTGGGTACTATAATGCTGCAGGCTGTAGCCCCCCGCTGTGTGGTTGGATGTATCTGGGTATTATAATGCTGCAGCCTGTAGCCCCCCGCTGTGTGGTGGGATGTATCTGGGTACTATAATGCTGCAGGCTGCAGCCCCCCGCTGTGTGGTGGGATATATCTGGGTACTATAATGCTGCAGGCTGTAGCCCCCCGCTGTGTGGTTGGATGTATCTGGGTATTATAATGCTGCAGCCTGTAGCCCCCCGCTGTGTGGTGGGATGTATCTGGGTACTATAATGCTGCAGGCTGTAGCCCCCCGCTGTGTGGTGGGATATATCTGGGTACTATAATGCTGCAGGCTGTAGCCCCCGCTGTGTGGTGGGATATATCTGGGTACTATAATGCTGCAGGCTGTAGCCCCCCGCTGTGTGGTCGGATATATCTGGGTACTATAATGCTGCAGGCTGTAGCCCCCCGCTGTGTGGTGGGATATATCTGGGTACTATAATGCTGCAGGCTGTAGCCCCCCTCTGTGTGGTGGGATATACAGGTGCATCTCACAAAATTAGAATATCATCAGAAAGTGAATTTATTTCAGTTCTTCATATATTATAGAGTCATTACAGAGTGATCTATTTCAGGTGTCTATTTCTGTTAATGTTGATGATTATGGCTTACAGCCAATGAAAACCCAAAAGTCATTATCTCAGTAAATTATTTTACTTCATAACACCAGCTTGAAAAAACGATTTTATTTTTTTTAATCACATCATTTTTATTGATGATTTGATTTTATAAGCAATTATACACATTATACATTATAGTACAAGCGCTATAAACTTAATAAACAAGTTTAACCCTTAAAGTTTATATAGTCCATGACAAACAGTTAACAATTTTGTCCATATGAAGATTTTCCCAAAGACTGGTGACACGTTATTAAATACAGGGATTATACCAAAACTAGTATTGGTTGTATGTTCACTAGCAACATGTTTACGAACAGAAAATGATTGACATCTGTATGTCCTCAACATTCAATATTTGAAAAACCAAAATAGCCAGTACAGTTATTCTGAGTAGGTCCACAGATGCCACCCCAGGGGTGACCAGCCACCGTTTCCATATATTTATAAACTTTTTTTATTGAATTCCTTTTAATGTAAGTACCTCTCTCCAGTCATATGGTATAATGTTGGGGGATTACGGTCTAACCAGTGCAATGTTAACAAATTCCTGGCCAAAAACTGTATTCTCAGAATGGCGGAAGGCACAGGGGATCTTAAATCTACCCCCAGAAGGCCCAGCATGCATACTCTAGGATCAAGTTGTATGTGTCCCGAATACTCGTTTAATCAGGGAGGTCACCCCCACCCAGTAGTGGCCTATATCAACACATTCCCATAGCATATGCATCAGATGGGCCCCATTCGTACCGTATCTCAGACATAAGTCTTCAGTCCGAGCCCCAATTTTAAACAATATAGTAGGTGTCTTGTATACCCTGTGAATAAGGAAGATTTGGGGCATTCTCTGGGACACAGATAAAGATAGTATAGGTGTTGTTTCTAGTATTTCATTCCATTGTTCTTCAGGTATGGGGCCGACATGCTCTTCACACTTTGATCTGACCAACATGGGATGCTTGATCTAGACACGAGTATAAGGGTAATAATATCCTGTAAATGGTGGAAATAAGGCCCTTCGTATTAGATGTTGTAGCGATTTAATTCTAAGATATAGTGATTAGTGATATTTACCTTAGTAGTATTAATTTGTGTCTGGAAGGCGTGAAGAAGCTGCAAATACTGATAGAAGGCTCTGTGTGGCATGCCAAACCCAGAGTGAATCTGATCAAAACTGTGGATTGATTCATTATTTGGGTCAATGACAAAATCCCTCCCATTCACCGAAAACCTCTAGTTTAGCTATTTTGCTTAGTTTAGAATTGTGCCACAGAGTGGAATAGTTTGTGAATCCCTTGATATGGAGAATATCCTTGCCCCTGTCCCAGATTTTTAAATCAGATTTAGAGTGTGAACCGTTGACTCATTTTCCCTTAGAAAACCAGCCTCAAGAGCTAATAGTGGTGCCTCCCATCTAGTGCCCTCCTTTATTAGCTGACCTGAAGCTCCAAACTGGTCAGTTGTACCCCAGCCCTGAAACCGCTGTATCTGCGAGGATATGAAGTATAACGAAGCATTTGGAACTGCTAGGCCCCCATTATCCTTTCCCCTTTGCAGGGTTGCAAGTTTAATTCTGGGTTGCTGTTTTTTCCATATGAGGTCCTGAAACAGCCCGTGTATTTTATGAAAGAAAGACGCAGGAATCCAAATTGGAGTACTATGAAGAAGACAAAATAGTTGTGGAATTAGGATCATTTTCAAAAGATTACTCCTTCCCACTGGAGACATCGGGAGGCGACACCATGTATCCACCTTAAACCTAAATTTTAACAGCGGGGGGCTAAATTATGTAAGTCCTGAAGGTTAGTAGAGACTGTTACCCCCAAATTTGTGAAAGAGTTTACTATGTGAATTTGTGTATGCTTCAATGAGTATTCCTTTGGAAGAGGATCAACAGGCATAAGTACCGATTTGCTCCAGCTACCGTAATTAGAAGGCCCAACCAATTTTCGTATGTTTTTTGTCCATTACTGGTCTTATAGAAGTGCCTAGGTTCCCCCAAAAAGAAGCATATCATCCGCTTATAGAGAGGTTTTCATCTCTAATGACCCACACCGAAAGCCAGAAATTGCAGGATTATTTTGTGTCAAACAGGCAAGTGGCTCCATGGCTATTGCAAAAAGAAGGGGTTACAGGGGACAACCCTGCCGTGTTCCCCTTCCTAGGTCAAACGATCCCGATATTTGACTGTTAACCCAGAGATTTGCCGTAGGAAAACTATATAATAACTGGATCAATGAAATAAATTTATCACCAAATCCCATGCCTTTTAACACAGCCCACAAAAAGTTCCATTCGATGCTGTCAAATGCCTTGGCGGCGTCTAAGGAAAGGATCGCTTTTGTTTCTGCGGATTTTGAACTAAGCTGCATCCCCATATATAACCGCTTTATATTATTTGTATTTGAGGTGGACTTTGTTTGGTATAAATCCAGTTTGATCATCGTGTATTACCCTTGTAATCACATTGGATAATCTATTTGCAAGACTCTTAGGGTACCGTTACACTTAGCGATGCACTAGCGATCCCGACAACGATATGGATCGCTGATGCATCGCTAAGGCCTCTTTCACACATCCGGTTTTTGTAATCCGGCACGATGCGGCAAAATTTTTCATAACCGGATCCAGCACCTGATCCGGTTTTGTCCCATAAGCTTTCATGGTCGCCGCATCGTGCCGGATGGTTATGCGTCGTGTCCGGTTGTTGCCGGACACGGCAAAAATTAGCCGTCCAGCATCTGCAAAAAACGTTCCCTGCAACGTTTTTTGTCAGCGCCGGACCGGCTTTTTCCACAGCGCATGCCCGGACTCTGTGAATGTTAACCCCACAAGTGCCCGGCGAGAGAGAGAGATCTCTCTGTCACCCAGACACTTGTGAGAGATCTCTCTCGCCGGGCACTTGTGGGGTTAACACTCAGTGTCTGGGTGAGAGAGAGAGAGATCTCTCTGTGGGGTTAACCCCACAAGTGCCCGGCGAGAGAGAGAGATTCTTTCGCCTGGAAACTAAGTGTTAACCCCCCATGTCTCTCTCTCCACCCCCCTCTCCTCTCCCCTCCCCTCTCCTCTGTCTCCTCCCCTCCCCTCACCTCCCTTTCAGCAGCTGTCTCTCAGCGGCTGCCTCTGTCCACCTCCTCCTGCGGCTCCTTTAAATCATGTCCGAGCCGTATGTCTCGCCGCACACACATCCGGTGTCACGGCTGCAGGCCGGATCCGGCGGCCCGGCTTTTCGCCGCACGCCGCCGGACCCCACACACCGGATGTGTGAAAGTAGCCTAAGTGGTCGCTTAGTGAGCTGCCACACAGGCAGATCTCACCAGCGACATCGCAGGGGTCGGGGGTCGCTACTTACCTGTCAGACGCGGCGATCCTGACGTCCTCCCGGCCGCATCCACGCGTCGCTCGTCGACGCCACAGGAAGCGCCCGACAAGAAATGATCCAGGACGTTCTCGCGCGACCAGCGATAATCAGGGGGGAGCCGGTCGGAGGTAAGTATCAGACATAGCGATATCGCTGCTACGTCACAAAATCGGTGAAGTTACAGCGATATTGCTAGCGATATCGCTATGTGTAACGGGGGCTTTAGCCAGCGGTTTGATGTTGGTTTTGAGGAGGGAGATGGGTCTATAAGAATCAGGCAGGGGATGGATCCTTTCCGGGTTTCAATATCAAAACCACCACAGCCTCTTTCATAGACTCCAGGAGATTACCAATTCTAATACTTTCTTGAAAAACTGCCAGTAAATTTGGGAGCAATATTTCTCTATATGTTTTGAAGAATGCCCCTGGTAACCCATCTGAGCCTGGGGACTTTTCATTTTGGGACCCTTTAATGGTCTCTTCCAATTCCTCAAGTTCAATTGGTTTGTCTCGTATATTCATCTCTAGATTTGATAATTGTGATGAAACGGTTGCTAAAAAGTTCTCTGTTTCTTCTGACTTGGTGACGCTTCTAGAATAAATACTAGAAAAGTAATTATGCAGAGTGTGGACAATATTTGCATCCTCCGTAACCACGACCCCAGTGTCAGAGACTAGTGCAGAAATGTACGAGAACCCATTTTGCGCTTTAACAATAGTTGCTAGCAAGTGGCCCGCACTTTCACCCTCCGTAAAATGTTTGTTTTGCAAAACCAAAAACGTTTTTGTGCAGCTAGTCCCAATAGGTGATTTTTCATTAGTTTTTGAGATTCTTTGATATTTTCCACAGTGCTAGCTGAGGGGTTTGATATAAATTCTGATCCTGCTAGGCCGATCTTCTCTTGTAACTTTTGGGTGTATTCTCTTGTTTTCGTTTTCCGTTTACTAATTTCACCAATATAGAGCCCTCTAACAAATGATTTCATAGCATCCCATACTATTAACCTCGAAGTGGAGTCCATATTAATATTAAAGTATTCCCGCAATCTGTCGTGTAGAGAACCCCCAATAGTCTGAGTCCAAAATGGGTTTCTCCTCCATATGCTCTTGGTGACCAAGCCCTCCGTGCCCAATCTCAGTTGTACTCTTATGGGGGAACGATCTGACACTGTTCTTGGGAAATATTCAACCTCCTTTACCAGAGACGTAATATTCACATTTCCAACCGCCAAGTCAATTCTGGATAGCGAAATGGTAAGACGTTGAATAACAAGAGTATTGTTTGATATTGGGGTGCTTAGTGCACCAAATATCAAATATCTATCAGCACCAGCTCAGACAGAACTCTGGATAGAGAGGTCTGTGAGGCTGACTCAGATATGGTTCCTGGATGAAATTCATCCCAGTACGGGTGTAAATACAAACCGGAGTCCCCCATCATGAGCAAAGGGAAGTGTGGAGGAGAGCGTGAGTATTTTCTGTAGCACCTCACCGGAGTAAAGTGGAGGGATATAAATGGCCACTATAAGGATTGGGGTGTTATGTATAGTGCAAAATATAGAGACAAAGCGACCCTCTGAGTATACCATGACTTTGATGCACGTGAACGGGATAGTTCTATGAACCAGAAGACTCCTCTTGAATGCGTGCTATAGACCGAATGATATTCAAGTGACATCCTTGACCTATGCAATAGACACGTCTTTTCCTTCACCATATGTGTTTCCATTAAGCATATTATTGTTGGTTGGTAAATACGCAACCACGAAAATATTGCGCATATGTTGGCTGGGTCACCCAGTCCTTACATTCCACGCTATAAAATTTACGTTTTTGGACAAAAAGCAAAGTATCTTGCATATGATATCACTGTTTTTTCCACTTGGAGAGAGAGCACACTGGCAGGTAGCTGGACGTGCATAAAAAACTAATAACACCTATAAACAACTTAATAGATATACCTCTTCTAATAAGAGGATTGAGGCTTTCTATGTTCCTGGAGCCGTGTGACAGGCTGCCTCTGTTATATAGTACACCGTTCATGTGAATTCCAGCCACTCTGCTTATCTAAACAGGTATTAAATGGCTACCTGCCATAAAACAGACTGACAGAAACTGAAAAATATTATATGCATGGAAGGGGTAAAAAAGAAACCACAACCGTCCTCTTGTGTCAGGATCGTACACCTCTCAGGGGCGCCGTTCGTTATTGTCCAGCCACACCAAGACATCAAACGAGGTCTCAAAGATATGTACCTCTCCTTTTGTAGCTACTGGGAGTTTAGCAGGATAAAGCATGGAGTAGGGCACTTGATTATCTCAGTCCTTTTTTAACCCATTTACCCCAATGGTGGTTTGCACGTTAATGACCGGGCCAATTTTTACAATTCTGACCACTGTCCCTTTATGAGGTAATAACTCTGGATCGCTTCCATGGATCCTGGTGATTCTGATATTGTTTTATCATGACATATTGTACTTCATGTTAGTGGTAAAATTTCTTTGATATAACTTGCGTTTATTTGTGAAAAAAATGGAAATTTGGCGAAAATTTTTACAATTTCGCATTTTTCCAACTTTGAATTTTCATGCCCTTAAATCACAGAGATATGGCACACAAAATACTTAATAAGTAACATTTCCCACATGTCTACTTTACATCAGAACAATTTTGGAACCAAGATTTTTTTTTTTTTTGGAAGTTATAAGGGTTAAAAGTTGACCAGCGCTTTCTCATTTTTACAACAAAATTTACAAAACCATTTTTTTTTTTTTAGGGACCATCTCACATTTGAAGTCACTTTGAGGGGTCTATATAGCAGAAAATACCCAAAAGTGACACCATTCTAAAAACTGCACCCCTCAAGCTACTCAAAACTACACTCAAGAAGATTATTAACCCTTCAGGTGCTTCACAGGAACTAAAGCAACTTGGAAGGAAAAAATGGACATTTTAATTTTTCCAACAAAAATTTACTTTTAGCAGCAATTTTTTCATTTTCACATGGGCAACAAGATAAAATGGATCCTAAAATTTGTTGGGCAATTTCTCCTAAGTACTCCGATACCTCATATGTGGTCATAAACCACTGTTTGGGCACACGGCAGGGCTCAGAAGGGAAGGAGCGCCATTTGACTTTTTGAATGGAAAATATGCTGGACAATTTAGCGCTTGCCATGTCACGTTTGGAGAGCCCCTGTGTGCCTAAACATTTTAGCGATTTCTCATTTTTACAACACTATTTTTTTTTTAAGGGACCACATCACATTCGAAGCCACTTTGAGGGGTCTTTTTTTATGTTACCAAGGGTAGCAGGAGAAGTTGGACCCCAAAAGTTATTGTGCAATTTTGCCTGAGTACGCTGATACCCCATATGTGGGGGTAAACCACTGTTTGGGCGCATGGCAGAGCTTGGAAGGGAAGGAGCTCAATTTGACTTTTTGAATGGAAAATATGCTGGACTATTTAGCGGTTGCCATGTCACGTTTGGAGAGCCCCTGTGTGCCTAAACATTTTAGCGATTTCTCATTTTTACAACACCATTTTTTTTTAAGGGACCACATCACATTCGAAGCCACTTTGAGGGGTCTTTTTTTTATGTTACCAAGGGTAGCAGGAGAAGTTGGACCCCAAAAGTTATTGTGCAATTTCGCCTGAGTACGCTGATACCCCATATGTGGGGGTAAACCACTGTTTGGGCGCATGGCAGAGCTTGGAAGGGAAGGAGCGCCGTTTGACTTTTTCAACGCAAAATTGTCTGGAATTGAGAACGGACGCCATGTCGCATTTGGAGAGCCCCTGATGTACCTAAACGGTGGAAACCCCCCACAGGTGACCCCATTTTGGAAACTAGACCCCCCCCCCAAGGAGCTTATCTAGATGTGTAGTGAGCACTTTGAAACCCCAAGTGCTTCACAGAAGTTTATAAAGTAGAGCCATAAAAATAAAATCAAATTTTTTTCCACAAAAATGATATTTTCGCCCCCAATTTTTTATTTTCCCAAGGGTAACAGGAGAAATTGGACCCCAAAAGTTGTTGTGCAATTTGTCCTGAGTAGGCTGTTACCCCATATGTGGGAGTAAACCACTGTTTTGGGTGCATGGCAGAGCTTAGAAGGGAAGGAGCGCCATTTGACTTTCAACGCAGAATTGGCTGGAATTGAGATCAGACGCCATGTCGCATTTGGAGAGCCCCTGATGTGCCCAAACAGTGGAAACCCCCAATTCTAACTCCAACCCTAATCCCAACCCTAACCCTGTTTAGCCCCAACCCTAACCCTAATGGGGAAAATGGAAATAAATACTTTTTTTATTTCATTATTTTTCCCTAACTAAGGAATAAGGGGGGGTTTGATTTACTATTTATGGCGGGTTTTTATGTTTGGCAGCTGTCACACACTAAAAGACGCTTTTTATTGCAAAAAATAGTTTTTGAATCACCGCGTTTTGAGAGCTATAATTTTCCATATTTTGGCCCACAGAGTCATGTGAGGTCTTATTTTTTGCGGGAAGAGTTGACGTTTTTATTGGTACCATTTTCGGGCACATGACATTTTTTGATCGCTTTTTGATCGTGTTTTATTCTTCGTGTCAGTATGATTACAGCGATACCTCATCATTTTTTTATGTTTTTGGCTCTTTTATAAAATACAATTTTATATAGAAAAATATATTTTTTTTTGCATTGCTTTATTCTGTGAGCTATTTTTTTTTATTTTTTTCGCTGATGACATATGACGGGCTCGTTTTTTTGCGGGACAAGATGACGTTTTCAGCGGTACCATGTTTATTTATATCCGTCTTTTTGATCGCATGTTATTGCACTTTAAATTAATTTCTTTATGTAAATAAAATATTGGGGAATATTTTTTTTCTTTATATAGAAATTTAAAAAAAATTATTTTTACACGTTATTTTTTTTTACTTAATTACATTGTCCCATTGTGGGACATTAGTATATAAAGTCAGATTGCTGATCTGACACTTTGCAGAGCACTGTGTCAGATCAGCGATCTGACAGGCAGTGCAGGAGGCTTCTCAGCGCCTGCTCTCAGCAGGCACTGAGAAACTACCTCCCTACAGGACCAGGAAGGACCCCGTGGCCATCTTGGATCACATCGCGTTCTGAGGGTCTCAGGGAATTCCCTCGGCCGGGTCTCCTCTCCTTCTTTCCTGCGGCATGTCATGATTTATCTCCTCAGCGATGTCCCTGGAGCACAGACCGCAGTTAGAGGTGACACACTGGTCAGTTCTGGGCTGCAGGTAGTGAGTCTAAAACCAGGTAACTGATCTTTCAGGATGGAAAGCAAGAGCTGTGTAAAACACTTCTCATGCTGTCCAGGCCCGGTCCAAAAAAATTATTTTAAAATCCGAAATGTTGGCCTACTGAAATGTATGCTCAGGAAATGCACTCAATACTTGGTCTGGGCTCCTTTTGCATCAATTACTGCATTAATGAGGTGTGGCATGGAGGCGATCAGCCTTTGGCGCTGCTGAGGTGTTATGGAAGCCCAGGTTGCTTTGATAGCAGCTTTCAGCTCGTCTGCATTGTTGGGTCTGGTGTCTCTCATCTTCCTCTTCACAATACCCCATAGATTCTCTATGGGGTTATGGTCAGGCGAGTTTGCTGGCCAATCAAGCACAGTGATACTGTTGTGTGTAAACCAGGTATTGGTACTTTTGGCAGTGTAGACAGGTGCCAAGTCTTGCTGGAGAATGAAATGTCCATGTTGAAAAAGCTTGTCAGCAGAGGGAAGCATGAGGTGCTCTAAAATATCCTGGTAGATGGCTGCGCTGACTTTGGTCTTGATAAAACACAGTGGACCTACACCAGTAGATGACATGGCTCCCCAAATCATCATTGACTGTGGAAACTTCACACTAGACCTCAAGCAGCTGGCATTGTGGTGTCTCCACTCTTCCTCAAGACTCTGGGACATTGATTTCCAAGGCCTACTGTGAAGTATTGTCAAGAGGAAGATGAGACACCAGACCCAACAATGCAGACGAGCTAAAGGCTACTATCAAAGCAACCTGGGCTTCCATAACACTTCAGCAGTGCCACAGCCTGATCGCCTCCATGCCACGCTGCATTGATGCAGTAATTGATGCCAAAGGAGCCGCCAAAGTATTGAGGGCATTTACTGAACATACATTTCAGTAGGCCAACATTTCGGATTTTAAAATAATTTTTCAAGCTGGTGTTATAAAGTATTCTTATTTACTGAGATAATGACTTTTGGATTTTCATTGGCTGTAAGCCATAATCATCAACATTAACAGAAATAAACACGGGAAATAGATCACTCTGTCTGTAATGACTCTCTATAATATGAGTTTCACTTTATTGAAGAACTGAAATTCACTTTTTGATAATATTCTAATTTTGTGAGATGCACCTGTATCTGTGTACTATAATGCCTGCAGGCTGTAGCCCCCCGCTGTGTGGTGGGATATATAGAGGGTACAGAAAGTATTCAGCCCCCTTTTAAATTTTTCATTCTTTGTTTCATTGCAGTCATTTGGTAAATTCAAAAAAACTTAATTTTTTTTCTCATTAATGTACAATCTGCACCACATCTTGACTGAAAAAATCAGAAATGTAGAAATTTTCGCAAATTTATTAAAAAAATAAAAGCTAAAATATCACATGGTCGTAAGTATTCAGACCCTTTGCTCAGACACTCATATATAAGTCACATGCTGTCCATTTCCTTGTGAGCCTTCTTGAGGTGGTTCTACTCTTTCATTGGAGTCCAGCTGTGTTTAATTAAACTGATAGGACTTGATTTGTAAAGGCACACACCTGTCTATGTAAGACCTTACAGCTCACAGTGCATGTCAGACCAAATGAGGATCATGACGTCAAAGGAACTGGCCAAAGAGCTCAGAGACAGAATTGTGGCAAGGCACAGATCTGGCCATGGTTACAAAAGAATTTCTGCAGTGCTCAAGGTTCCTAAGAGCACAGTGGCCTCCATAATCCTTAAATGGAAGAAGTTTGGGACCAAACGTCCTAGACCTGGCCATCCAGCCAAACTGAGCAATCATGGGAGAAGAGCCTTGGTGAGAGAGGTAAAGAAGAACCCCAATATCACTGTGGCTGAGGTCCACAGATGCAGTAGGTAGATGGGAGAAAGTTACACAAAGTCAACTATCACTGCAGCCCTCCACCAGTCGGGCCTTTATGGCAGAGTGGCCCGACGGAAGCCTCTCAGTGCAAGACATGAAAGCCCACATAGAGTTTGCTAAAAACACATGAAGGACTCCCAGACTATGCGAAATAAGATTCTCTGGTCTGATGAGACGAAGGTAGATCTTTTTGGTGATAATTCTAAGTGGTATGTGTGGAGAAAACCAGGCACTGCTCATCACCTGCCCTAGGGTCTGAATACTTTATGTACTCTGTATCTCGGTGCTATAATGATGCAGGCTGTAGCCCCCCGCTCTCTGGTGGGATATATCTGGGTACTATAATTCTGTAGGCTGTAGCGCCCCCTGTGTGGTGGGATATATCTGGGTGCTATAATGCTGTAGGCTGTAGCCCCCTACTCTGTGGTGGGATATATCTGGGTTTTGTAATGATGCAGGCTGTAGCGCCCCCTGTGTGGTGGGATATATCTGGTTACTATATTGGTGCAAGCTGTAGCCCCCTCCCCCGGTGTGTGGTTGGTGAGATGTATCTGCATACTATAATGATGCAGGCTGTAGCCCCCCCCCACACTGTGTGGTGGAATATATCTGTGTACTATAATGATGCGCCCGTTGAATCTGCCAAATGGCAGATTCCATTCATTCATTTTGATCACTGTGATAGGATCTATCACAGTGATGAAAACAAAAAAAAATAGTAAATCCCCCCCCCCATATTACCCCCATAGGGTTGGGTTGGAATTAGTGTTAGGGTTGGAATTAGGGTTAAGATTAGGGTTAGGGATGTATTGGGATTAGGGTTAGGGATGTATTGGGGTTAGGGTTGTGGTTAGGGGTGTGTTAGGGTTGGAGTTAGAATTGAGGGGTTTCCACTATTTAGGCACATCAGGGGGTCTCCAAACGCGACATGGCGCCACCATTGATTCCAGCCAATTTTGCGTTCAAAAAGTCAAACCGTGCTCTCTCCCTTCCAATCCCCGACGTGTGCCCAAACAGTTGTTTACTCCAACATATGGAGTATCAGCGTACTCAGGAAAAATTGCACAACAACTTTGGGGGTCTAATTTCTCCTGTTACCCTTGGGAAAATACAAAATTGGGGGCTAAAAAATGATTTTTGTGGGAAAAAAAATGATTTTTTTTATTTTCACGGCTTTGCATTAAAAACTTCTGTGAAGCACTTGGGGGTTCAACGTGCTCACCACACATCTAGAGAAGTTCCTTGGGGTGTCTAGTTTCCAAAATGGGGTCACTTGTGGGGAGTTTCTACTGTTTAGGTGCATCAGGGGCTCTGCAAACTTAACATGATGCCCGTAGACCATTCCATCAAGTCGGCATTTCAAAACATCATTACTTCCCTTCCAATCCCCGACATGTGCCCAAACAGTGGTCCCCCCGCACATATGAGGTAACAGCGTACTCAGGACAAACTGGACAGCAACTTTTGGGATCCAATTTATCCTGTTACCCTTGTGAAAATAAAAAATTGCCGGCTAAAAATCATTTTTTTGAGGGAAAAAAAGATTTTTTTTATTTTCACGGCTCTGCGTTATAAACTTCTGTAAAGCACTTGTCGGTTCAAAGTGCTCACCTCACATCCAGATAAGTTTCTTGGGGGGGGTCTAGTTTCCAAAATGGGGTCATTTGTGGGGGAGCTCCAAAGTTTAGGCACACGGGCTCTGCAAACACGACATGGCGTCTGCTAACAATTGGTGCTAATTTTCCATTCAAAAAGTCAAATGGCGCTCCTTTCCTTCTGAGCCCTGCCGTTTGCCCAAACAGTGGTTCCCCCCCACGTATGGGGTACCAACGTACTCAGGACAAACTGGACAACAACTTTTGCCGTGCGCCCAAACAGTGGTTTATGACCACATATGAGGTATCGGTGTACTTAGGAGAAATTGCGAACAAATTTTAGGATCCATTTTATCTTGTTGCCCATGTGAAAATGAAAAAATTGTTGCTAAAAGTAAATTTTTGTTGGAAATTAATGTATTGCTGGTTTTTTGACACGAAGAATAAAACACGATCAAAAAGCGATCAAAAAATGTCATGTGCCCGAAAATGGTACCAATAAAAACGTCAACTCTTCCCGCAAAAAATAAGACCTCACATGACTCTGTGGGCCAAAATATGGAAAAATTATAGCTCTCAAAATGCGGTGATGCAAAAACTATTTTTTGCAATAAAAAGCGTCTTTTAGTGTGTGACAGCTGCCAAACATAAAAACCCGCTATAAATAGTAAATCAAACCCCCCCTTATTCCTTAGTTGGGGAAAAATAATGAAATTAAAAAAGTATTTCCATTTTCCCCATTAGGGTTGGGGCTAAACATAGGGTTGGGGTTAGGGTTGGGGTTAGAATTGGGGGTCTCCACTGTTAAGGCATATCAGGGGCTCTCCAAATGCGGCATGGCATCTGATCTCAATTCCAGCCAATTCTGCATTGAAAGTCAAACGGTGCTCCTTCTAAGCTCTGCCATGCACCCAAAGCAGTGGTTTACTCCCACATATGGGGTATCGGCCTACTCAGGACAAATTGTACAACACATTTTGGGGTCCAATTTCTCCAGTTACCCTTGGGAAAATAAAAAATTGGGGGCGAAAATATCATTTTTGTGGAAAAAAATATGATTTTATTTTTATGGCTCTACGTTATAAACTTCTGTGAAGCACTTGGGGTTTCAAATTGCTCACCACACATCTAGATAAGCTCCTTGGGGGGGTCTAGTTTCCAAAATGGGGTCACCTGTGGGGGGTTTCCACCGTTTAGGTACTTCAGGGGCTCTCCAAATGCGACATGGCGTCCATTCTCAATTCCAGAGAATTTTGCGTTGAAAAAGTCAAACGGCGCTCCTTCCCTTCCAAGCTCTGCCATCCAAACAGTGGTTTACCCCCACTTATGGGGTATCAGCGTACTCAGGCGAAATTGCACAATAACTTTTGGGGTCCAACTTCTGCTACCCTTGGTAACATAAAAAAAATGAACCTGAAGTAATTTTTTTGTGAAGAAAGTTAAATGTTCATTTTTTTTTTAAACATTCCAAAAATTCCTGTGAAGCACCTGAAAGGTTAATAAACTTCTTGAATGTGGTTTTGAGCACCTTGAGGAGGGGTGCAGATTTTAGAATGGTGTCACTTTTGGGTATTTTCTATCATATAGACCCCTCAAAGTGGCTTCGAATGTGATATAGTCCCTTGTTGTGAGTTCATTTTTCCCTTCACCATTGAGGTCTGATGAACTCCCTCCTCTGGTGAAGGAAGGTAGTGAGACTGATTACCAAACACCTGGGCAGCTGGATGATAACTGGGTGGCTGCAATTGAGGACTGGATATAAGGCTGCCGACACCCTTCTTCCTGGCTGGTGATTTTCCTGCTGGATTCTTGGAGACCAGTCTGATTCCTGCGTCTCAAAGCTAAGTTTTTCTGCTCTGCTTTGTACTCTTCAGTTTTGTTTTTGTTTTGCCTTGTTTTTTGGGAGTTCTGCCATCCCCGGCCGGGGGTGAGCTTAATTCCATTTTTGTCTCTGATCTATTGATCTTTTGCTCTGTCTTCAGAATATACCTGAGTGCTGATATAGTCTTTTGAAGCCTAGCGACTTCAGGGCCTGTTTTTCCTATCAGTCGGTTGGCTCTTGTTTTGATAGGGTTTTTGCGGATGGCAGACAGCAGCTCTCCTATCCTGTCCTATGTAGTTAGCTTGGGCCCCATCATTTGCTCAACCTATCTTTCTATCTGTGTTAGTGTTTTCATCTTGCTTCACCGTCATTATATGTTGGGGGCTGCCTATTGCTTTTGGCTCTGCTCTGGGGCAGTTTAGTTTTTCCCCTTTCTGTCTTTAGGCTATGTAGCTTTCCGGCTGTGATCGAGGGGTCTAGGGCACCGTAGGAACCCCCCACGGCTACTGCTAGTTGTTGTGGATAGGTTCAGGGGTCTGCAATCCGATAGCTGCCAACCTCTCTGGTTTTTCTGGACTTAGCTGGTATTTGTTTTTTTCCTCCTTCGGTGACTCATCATAACAGTCCCTTAAAAAAAAATGGTGTTGTAAAAATGAGAAATCGCTAAAATGTTTAGGCACACAGGGGCTCTCCAAACGTGACATGGCATCCGCTAAATAGTCCAGCATATTTTCCATTCAAAAAGTCAAATGGCGCTCCTTCCCTTCTGAGCCCTGCCGTGTGCCCAAACAGTGGTTTATGACCACATATGAGGTATCGGTGTACTCAGGAGAAATTGCCCAACAAATTTTAGGATCCATTTTATCTTGTTGCCCATGTGAAAATAAAAAAATTGTTGCTAAAAGTAAATTTTTGTTGGAAAAATTCAAAATGTCCATTTTTTCCTTCCACATTGCTTTAGTTCCTGTGAAGCACCTGAAGGGTTAATAATCTTCTTGAGTGTAGTTTTGAGTAGCTTGAGGGGTGCAGTTTTTAGAATGATTTCACTTCTGGGTATTTTCTGCTATATAGACCCCTCAAAGTGACTTCAAATCTGAGGTGGCCCCTAAAAAAAAATGGTGTTGTAAAAATGAGAAATCGCTGGTCAACTTTTAACCCTTATAACTTCCTAACAAAAAAAATTTTGTTTCCAAAATTGTGCTGATGTAAAGTAAACATGTGGGAAATGTTATTTATTAACAATTTTGTGCCACATATTTCTCTGGTTTAACAGAATACAAATTAAAAATTTGTAAATTGCGAAATTTTCGCCAAATTTCTGTTTTTTTTTTAAAAAAATTTTTACAAGTAAAGGCAAAAATTATCTACCTAAATTTACCACTAACATGAAGCCCAATATGTCACGAAAAAACAATCTCAGAGTCGCTAGAATCCGTTGAAGCATTCCTGAGTTATTACCTCATAAAGGGACACTGGTCAGTATTGCTAAAAATCACCAGGTCAAAATAGGCTGGGTCATGAAGGGGTTAAAAGTGATTTTATCATTTCTATAACTTTTGGGATATTACTAGCACTTGTTTTGCCATCCAGCTTATCCTATTGCAAGAGGATTGTGAACACCACAGCAGGGTTTTTATACTTTCCTTCCTTAAATAAGATTTGGCTCAGGTGATCACCTAATCAGAAGCACATTAAGTAGAATGAGGTGTACTCTGGTTGGAATTCAACTTACACTGGAATGGAATGGCTGTCAGACATGTAGAGAAGCTGATTTTTATAAAACTGTGCACTGGTCTCTTAATTTTTGCCAGAGCTGTGTAAGGGTACTATAATGCTGCAGGCTGTAGCCCCCCGCTGTGTGGTGGGATATATCTGGGTACTATAATGCTGCAGGCTGTAGCCCCCCGCTGTGTGGTGGGATATATCTGGGTACTATAATGCTGCAGGCTGTAGCCCCCCGCTGTGTGGTGGGATATATCTGGGTACTATAATGCTGCAGGCTGTAGCCCCCCTCTGTGTGGTGGGATGTATCTGTGTACTATAATGCTGCAGGCTGTAGCCCCCCGCTGTGTGGTGGGATATATCTGGGTACTATAATGCTGCAGGCTGTAGCCCCCCTCTGTGTGGTGGGATGTATCTGTGTACTATAATGCTGCAGGCTGTAGCCCCCCTCTGTGTGGTGGGATGTATCTGTGTACTATAATGCTGCAGGCTGTAGCCCCCCTCTGTGTGGTGGGATGTATCTGTGTACTATAATGCTGCAGGCTGTAGCCCCCCGCTGTGTGGTGGGATATATCTGGGTACTATAATGCTGCAGGCTGTAGCCCCCCTCTGTGTGGTGGGATATATCTGTGTACTATAATGCTGCAGGCTGTAGCCCCCCACTGTGTGGTGGGATATATCTGGGTGCTATAATGCTGCAGGCTGTAGCCCCCCTCTGTGTGGTGGGATATATCTGTGTACTATAATGCTGCAGGCTGTAGCCCCCCACTGTGTGGTGGGATGTATCTGGGTATTATAATGCTGCAGGATGGAGCCCCCCTCTGTGTGGTGGGATATATCTGTGTACTATAATGCTGCAGGCTGTAGCCCCCCACTGTGTGGTGGGATGTATCTGGGTATTATAATGCTGCAGGCTGTAGCCCCCCTCTGTGTGGTGGGATATATCTGTGTACTATAATGCTGCAGGCTGTAGCCCCCCTCTGTGTGGTGGGATATATCTGGGTACTATAATGCTGCAGGCTGTAGCCCCCCTCTGTGTGGTGGGATATATCTGGGTACTATAATGCTGCAGGCTGTAGCCCCCCTCTGTGTGGTGGGATGTATCTGGGTATTATAATGCTGCAGGCTGTAGTCCCCCTCTCTGTGGTGGGATATATCTGTGTACTATAATGCTGCAGGCTGTAGCCCCCCACTGTGTGGTGGGATGTATCTGGGTATTATAATGCTGCAGGCTGTAGCCCCCCTCTGTGTGGTGGGATATATCTGTGTACTATAATGCTGCAGGCTGTAGCCCCCCTCTGTGTGGTGGGATATATCTGTGTACAATAATGCTGCAGGCTGTAGCCCCCCACTGTGTGGTGGGATGTATCTGGGTATTATAATGCTGCAGGCTGTAGCCCCCGCTTTGTGGTGGGATATGTCTGGGTACTATAATGCTGCAGGCTGTAGCCCCCTCTGTGTGGTGGGATATATCTGGGTACTATAATGCTGCAGGCTGTAGCCCCCCGCTGTGTGGTGGGATATATATGGGTGCTATAATGCTGCAGTCTGTAGCCCCCCGCTGTGTGGTGGGATATATCTGGGTGCTATAATGCTGCAGGCTGTAGCCCCCCTCTCTGTGGTGGGATATATCTGTGTACTATAATGCTGCAGGCTGTAGCCCCCCACTGTGTGGTGGGATGTATCTGGGTATTATAATGCTGCAGGCTGTAGCCCCCCTCTGTGTGGTGGGATATATCTGTGTACTATAATGCTGCAGGCTGTAGCCCCCCTCTGTGTGGTGGGATATATCTGTGTACTATAATGCTGCAGGCTGTAGCCCCCCACTGTGTGGTGGGATGTATCTGGGTATTATAATGCTGCAGGCTGTAGCCCCCTCTTTGTGGTGGGATATATCTGGGTACTATAATGCTGCAGGCTGTAGCCCCCTCTGTGTGGTGGGATATATCTGGGTACTATAATGCTGCAGGCTGTAGCCCCCCGCTGTGTGGTGGGATATATATGGGTGCTATAATGCTGCAGTCTGTAGCCCCCCGCTGTGTGGTGGGATATATCTGGGTATTATAATGCTGCAGTCTGTAGCCCCCCGCTGTGTGGTGGGTTGTATCTGGGTATTATAATGCTGCAGTCTGTAGCCCCCCGCTGTGTGGTGGGATATATCTGTGTACTATAGTGCTGCAGGCTGTAGCCCCCCACTGTGTGGTGGGATGTATCTGGGTATTATAATGCTGCAGGCTGTAGCCCCCCTCTGTGTGGTGGGATATATCTGTGTACTATAATGCTGCAGGCTGTAGCCCCCCTCTGTGTGGTGGAATATATCTGGGTACTATAATGCTGCAGGCTGTAGCCCCCCGCTGTGTGGTGGGATGTATCTGGGTACTATAATGCCGCAGGCTGTAGCCCCCCGCTGTGTGGTGGGATGTATCTGGGTACTATAATGCTGCAGGCTGTAGCCCCCCTCTGTGTGGTGGGATATATCTGGGTACTATAATGCTGCAGGCTGTAGCCCCCCGCTGTGTGGTGGGATATATCTGGGTATTATAATGCTGCAGTCTGTAGCCCCCTGCTGTGTGGTGGGATATATCTGGTTACTATAATGCTGCAGGCTGTAGCCCCCGCTGTGTGGTGGGATATATCTGGGTACTATAATGCTGCAGGCTGTAGCCCCCGCTGTGTGGTGGGATATATCTGGGTACTATAATGCTGCAGTCTGTAGCCCCCCGCTGTGTGGTGGGATGTATCTGGGTACTATAATGCTGCAGGCTGTAGCCCCCCGCTGTGTGGTTGGATGTATCTGGGTATTATAATGCTGCAGCCTGTAGCCCCCCGCTGTGTGGTGGGATGTATCTGGGTACTATAATGCTGCAGGCTGCAGCCCCCCGCTGTGTGGTGCGATGTATCTGGGTACTATAATGCTGCCTTCTGTAGCCCCCCACTGTGTGGTGGGATGTATCTGGGTATTATAATGCTGCTGTCTGTAGCCCCCCACTGTGTGGTGGGATGTATCTGGGTATTATAATGCTGCAGTCTGTAGCCCCCCGCTGTGTGGTGGGATGTATCTGGGTACTATAATGCTGCAGGCTGCAGCCCCCCGCTGTGTGGTGGGATGTATCTGGGTATTGTAATGCTGCAGGCTGTAGCCCCCCACTGTGTGGTGGGATGTATCTGGGTACTATAATGCTGCAGGCTGCAGCCCCCTGCTGTGTGGTGGGATGTATCTGGGTACTATAATGTTGCAGACTGTAGCCCCCCGCTGTGTGGTTGGATGTATCTGGGTACTATAATGCTGCAGGCTGTAGCCCCCCTCTGTGTGGTGGGATGTATCTGGGTATTATAATGCTGCAGTCTGTAGCCCCCCACTGTGTGGTGGGATGTATCTGGGTACTATAATGCTGCAGGCTGCAGCCCCCTGCTGTGTGGTGGGATGTATCTGGGTACTATAATGTTGCAGACTGTAGCCCCCCGCTGTGTGGTTGGATGTATCTGGGTACTATAATGCTGCAGGCTGTAGCCCCCCTCTGTGTGGTGCGATGTATCTGGGTACTATAATGCTGTAGCCCCCCGCTGTGTGGTGGGATATATCTGGGTACTATAATGCTGCAGGCTGTAGCCCCCCGCTGTGTGGTTGGATGTATCTGGGTACTATAATGCTGCAGGCTGTAGCCCCCCTCTGTGTGGTGGGATATATCTGTGTACTATAATGCTGCAGGCTGTAGCCCCCCACTGTGTGGTGGGATGTATCTGGGTATTATAATGCTGCAGGCTGTAGCCCCCCTCTGTGTGGTGGGATATATCTGTGTACTATAATGCTGCAGGCTGTAGCCCCCCTCTGTGTGGTGGGATATATCTGGGTACTATAATGCTGCAGGCTGTAGCCCCCCTCTGTGTGGTGGGATATATCTGGGTACTATAATGCTGCAGGCTGTAGCCCCCCCACTGTGTGGTGGGATGTATCTGGGTATTATAATGCTGCAGGCTGTAGTCCCCCTCTCTGTGGTGGGATATATCTGTGTACTATAATGCTGCAGGCTGTAGCCCCCCACTGTGTGGTGGGATGTATCTGGGTATTATAATGCTGCAGGCTGTAGCCCCCCTCTGTGTGGTGGGATATATTTGTGTACTATAATGCTGCAGGCTGTAGCCCCCCTCTGTGTGGTGGGATATATCTGTGTACTATAATGCTGCAGGCTGTAGCCCCCCACTGTGTGGTGGGATGTATCTGGGTATTATAATGCTGCAGGCTGTAGCCCCCGCTTTGTGGTGGGATATATCTGGGTACTATAATGCTGCAGGCTGTAGCCCCCTCTGTGTGGTGGGATATATCTGGGTACTATAATGCTGCAGGCTGTAGCCCCCCGCTGTGTGGTGGGATATATATGGGTGCTATAATGCTGCAGTCTGTAGCCCCCCGCTGTGTGGTGGGATATATCTGGGTATTATAATGCTGCCGTCTGTAGCCCCCCGCTGTGTGGTGGGTTGTATCTGGGTATTATAATGCTGCAGTCTGTAGCCCCCCGCTGTGTGGTGGGATATATCTGTGTACTATAATGCTGCAGGCTGTAGCCCCCCACTGTGTGGTGGGATGTATCTGGGTATTATAATGCTGCAGGCTGTAGCCCCCCTCTGTGTGGTGGGATATATCTGTGTACTATAATGCTGCAGGCTGTAGCCCCCCTCTGTGTGGTGGAATATATCTGGGTACTATAATGCTGCAGGCTGTAGCCCCCCGCTGTGTGGTGGGATGTATCTGGGTACTATAATGCTGCAGGCTGTAGCCCCCCGCTGTGTGGTGGGATGTATCTGGGTACTATAATGCTGCAGGCTGTAGCCCCCCTCTGTGTGGTGGGATATATCTGGGTACTATAATGCTGCAGGCTGTAGCCCCCCGCTGTGTGGTGGGATATATCTGGGTACTATAATGCTGCAGGCTGTAGCCCCCCACTATGTGGTGGGATATATCTGGGTACTATAATGCTGCAGGCTGTAGCCCCCGCTGTGTGGTGGGATATATCTGGCTACTATAATGCTGCAGGCTGTAGCCCCCGCTGTGTGGTGGGATATATCTGGGTACTATAATGCTGCAGTCTGTAGCCCCCCGCTGTGTGGTGGGATATATCTGGGTACTATAATGCTGCAGGCTGTAGCCCCCCGCTGTGTGGTTGGATGTATCTGGGTATTATAATGCTGCAGCCTGTAGCCCCCCGCTGTGTGGTGGGATGTATCTGGGTACTATAATGCTGCAGGCTGCAGCCCCCCGCTGTGTGGTGGGATGTATCTGGGTACTATAATGCTGCCTTCTGTACCCCCCCACTGTGTGGTGGGATGTATCTGGGTATTATAATGCTGCAGTCTGTAGCCCCCCACTGTGTGGTGGGATGTATCTGGGTATTATAATGCTGCAGTCTGTAGCCCCCCGCTGTGTGGTGGGATGTATCTGGGTACTATAATGCTGCAGGCTGCAGCCCCCCGCTGTGTGGTGGGATGTATCTGGGTATTGTAATGCTGCAGGCTGTAGCCCCCCGCTGTGTGGTGGGATGTATCTGGGTATTATAATGCTGCAGTCTGTAGCCCCCCACTGTGTGGTGGGATGTATCTGGGTACTATAATGCTGCAGGCTGCAGCCCCCTGCTGTGTGGTGGGATGTATCTGGGTACTATAATGTTGCAGACTGTAGCCCCCCGCTGTGTGGTTGGATGTATCTGGGTACTATAATGCTGCAGGCTGTAGCCCCCCTCTGTGTGGTGCGATGTATCTGGGTACTATAATGCTGTAGCCCCCCGCTGTGTGGTGGGATTTATCTGGGTACTATAATGCTGCAGGCTGTAGCCCCCCGCTGTGTGGTTGGATGTATCTGGGTACTATAATGCTGCAGGCTGTAGCCCCCGCTGTGTGGTGCGATGTATCTGGGTACTATAATGCTGTAGCCCCCCGCTGTGTGGTGGGATATATCTGGGTACTATAATGCTGCAGTCTGTAGCCCTCCTCTGTGTGGTGGGATGTATCTGGGTACTATAATTCTGCAGGCTGCAGCCCCCCGCTGTGTGGTGGGATGTATCTGGGTACTATAATGCTGCAGGCTGCAGCCCCCCGCTGTGTGGTGGGATGTATCTGGGTATTGTAATGCTGCAGGCTGTAGCCCCCCGCTGTGTGGTGGGATGTATCTGGGTACTATAATGCTGCAGGCTGTAGCCCCCCTCTGTGTGGTGCGATGTATCTGGGTACTAGAATGCTGTAGCCCCCCGCTGTGTGGTGGGATTTATCTGGGTACTATAATGCTGCAGGCTGTAGCCCCCCGCTGTGTGGTTGGATGTATCTGGGTACTATAATGCTGCAGGCTGTAGCCCCCCTCTGTGTGGTGCGATGTATCTGGGTACTAGAATGCTGTAGCCCTCCTCTGTGTGGTGGGATGTATCTGGGTACTATAATTCTGCAGGCTGCAGCCCCCCGCTGTGTGGTGGGATGTATCTGGGTACTATAATGCTGCAGGCTGTAGCCCCCCGCTGTGTGGTTGGATGTATCTGGGTACTATAATGCTGTAGCCCCCCGCTGTGTGGTGGGATATATCTGGGTACTATAATGCTGCAGTCTGTAGCCCCCCACTGTGTGGTGGGATATATCTGGGTACTATAATGCTGCAGGCTGTAGCCCCCCGCTGTATGGTGGGATGTATCTGGGTATTATAATGCTGCAGTCTGTAGCCCCCCACTGTGTGGTGAGATGTATCTGGGTACTATAATGCTGCAGCCCCCTGCTGTGTTGTGTGATTTATCGGTCGGCCCCAGTTTCTCCCAATGTCATTTGATGCAGTGAATCTGACATGATGCTCGCTGCTTAGCTCAGCCAAAACCTTTCTGATGTGAGGGGGGCGGCCCGAGGCTGGAGCAGGAGAACAACAGGAGACTTGAGCCCCCTCCCCCAATATGTCTGACACTCACTGGGATGCTTGGCCATCCCTGTACTATGGGGAGTGGTAACTAGAGGGAACTGCCACCTCCTGCTGCACATAGTGCGGTACTGCAATCTCAGCAGTGCACACAAAGTGACGGGGGCTCATGTTGTGCGTGATGGGGTCTCCATCGTGTGTGCGATATGGGGGGCTCATCTTGTTTGTGATGGGGGTCACATTGTGCAAATGATGTGGATCCATCATGTACATGACGGGGGTTGGCCATGGTGTGTGTGACGGTTGGGGGGGCCATCATGACGGTGGGGGGCCCTGTGGTATGTGTGACGGGGAGGCCCATGATATGCGTGACACGGGGAGGGCTCATGGTGTGCGTGACCTGGGGGCTCCTGATGTGCGTGACTGGGGGGCCATGGTGTGCGTTCCGGAGGTGCTCATAGCATAGTGGCGGTACAACGGTTGGGTGGTCTCCTGTCATGTGAAGAGGACGAGGCCATTGTGTTTGGAACCCTGTGGCATCTGTGGTGGCATAACCAAGGTGCAGGAGGTGGTCCTGTCAGAGGTGGGCGTCCTGGCAAAGTGGTCTTGTGTACATTGCTGCCAGTCGTGTGTTATGAATGGTGACGAGTGGAGCCCGGGCAGACAAGGCCGTCATTGTGCCCGTCCAGAGGTTGGCACCCGGCTCTCCCATTGTGCAGTGGCAGCGGACGTGGCAGTGTTTCCTTAACCTACAGTTTTAGCCTTTCTCGGGCAGCGCTGCCACAGAGCCTAGATGATCGCATATTCTCCCCCTCCGCTGTCTCTGCCGTGTACAGCACAGTAAGTATATCCTCAGGACTCCTGTGTCCTGGCCTTCTCTGTTCCGAGATATGGAGCCTGCTTATTTGGGTCTCTGACCAGATGGCTGCCGGGGAAGTGCAGCATTAGACGGCAGTACAGGATCCCAGGTGTCCCAAGCCTCTTTACCATGTAGTGACTGACTGTCATAGTGATAGACCCTACAATAGTTTTCTGTTTGAGATACTCCCATTTTCCAGATCTCCACTTGCTGTTATTTTAGAGATTGGAGAATAGTTCTGACCTTGCTGACACAGTTAAGGATTTGTTACAGTGTATCAGTGAACACTGGCAGCACAAGTCTCCCACATTGTAGCAAGTGATCCAGCTGTGTGAGCTTGAGTAAGGGCCCCGTTACACGTATCAATGTCCCAGCGATCCCACCAACGATCCGACGTGGATGGGATCGCTGGGACTTCGTTAGCTGATCGCTGGTGAGCTGTCACATAGACAGCCCCTCCGGCGATCAGGACTAACGAGCAAGCTGGTTTCCAATGTAGACAGCGGGTATCTAAGAGCCACGCACTGGCCAGCGGGAGACCAGCGATCAAAAAACAGCCCAGGACGTTCGATCGCGATCAGCGATACCCGGCAGGGGGGCCGATCGCTGATCCATGGCACACACAGCGATATCACTGTGGCGTCACAAAATCAGCGATCTCGCTGGCGATTTCTGTGTGTGTGTCACGGGGCCTTAAGTCTGCACCCATCATTGGCCAAGAAAGCTTACATTCACTGACAGGAAGCAAATATATTGATATTCAGAAATTGCTGAAAGTTTCTTTACTGAGGTTCACCTGACTTGTAACCAACATCATACAGGGGCAACACTTATACTTCAATCCCGTTACGATTATTGAGGTATCACTTCTGAACCCGCACAGATCAGTTATCAGAGAGGAACTGTAAAGTGTGTGGCCCAGGGGTTACCCCATTACTGTCTTTTCTTCTGCAGGTTGCTGCGCAGGTAGCAAGACAGCCCGGACCCTCAGCCCCGTCCCCCTATTCAACACATGACCTGACTAAGGGTCATCCCAACCTAGCTGCAACCCCCCCGGGACATGCTGCTTCTCCAGGACTGTCACAGGTAAGGGGGCAAGGGCGTACAACACTGTTAACTTGTGAAAAATGGGTCCGCAGCAGAACCAGAGTATGTCAGGAGACGACTGTATATATACAGGACAGGAGGAGTGGTATTGTGCAGTGTATATATACAGGACAGGAGGAGTGGTACTGTGCAGTGTATATATACAGGACAGGAGGAGTGGTACTGTGCAGTGTATATATACAGGACAGGAGGAGTGGTACCGTGCAGTGTATATATACAGGACAGGAGGAGTGGTACTGTGCAGTCTATATATACAGGACAGGAGGAGTGGTACTATGCAGTGTATATATACAGGACAGGAGGAGTGGTACTGTGCAGTGTATATATACAGGACAGGAGGAGTGGTACCGTGCAGTGTAATATATACAGGACAGGAGGAGTGGTACTGTGCTGTGTATATATACAGGACAGGAGG